>NC_081134.1:34919543-35230834 GCF_958295425.1 Solea solea | reverse complement strand
ACAGTCCTCTCTCGTTTTGTTTTGCCACTAGATGGCCATGTAACACTTCTATCTCTCTCTCACTCACAAGCACACACTTGCACATTGAAACATGAACACACGTTCCTGCAAAGAGAAATCTTCAGAAATGAAAATGTTTTGTTTATTTTTAATCAGTCAAAGTAGAAGTTTGTTGGTCTTTTGAACAAAATGTTCTGAGCTCAATGAGCCATAGAGACTGAGTGAATGCATAAGAGGCAGATATATACTAAAGATATCTTTAGTGACATTAATATAACTGTCTAATACTGTTCAAACTTTTGCTGTGCGGACTAGTTTTTTGCTAAATCGAAAGCATTTTTTCCCCCAAATCGGTTAAATATTTTGTTTAAAATACATAATAATTGGCTCTACAGTATAACCCAACTAATCTAGAGTGTTTGGTCAGTTACTTTTGTTTCTCAGTCTCGGAACCTACATATAAATGTATGATAAAAAGGTTACAAAGATTTCTTCAATCGGATGTGATAGAAAAGTTTTTATTTTAAGAAAAAAATCTTTGGGTTTTGAAGCATTTTATTCCTGGACGGTAGATCATTTTCTTCAGTTAAACTCAGGTTTAAGTTAATGGTGATGAAACCCACAGAGACCAAGTGAATGCACAACTGCATCTCACCAATTTAAGCATCTTAAAAGTCATTTCGGTACAGATTTTAACTCTGAACCACATAATTAAGAATATTACGAAAGTTGTGTTTTATCATCTTAAGAAAATTGCCGTTTGCCGTTTTCAGGAGCCAGTGCAGAGACTTTAATTCGTGCCTTGATTCTTGATTGAAAAAGTGATTATTGCAATTTCGTCCCGAGAAACGTAAACGTCAACTGTTTAAGCATACATTTTATCAGTATGAGAATTGCTATCTGAACAAAGATTGCTTTATTTATCGAGTGAAGATGGCAAAACGGAAAAATGAAAAGTGGGAAACCCGGGACGTGAGAGCTCAGCTCAAGTTTCACCTTCAACACATGGTGGACAACTGACACATAATGCACTTGTTTAGTGGTACATTTACCCATAAAACACATAAACAGTCGACACCCTGTGATTAACAACACATTCAGGCTACTAAAAAGAATAGGAACACTACTTCCTCCGGAGGCTTTTTCATCCACTGTGACTGAAGGCCGGGGTTATACTCAAAATAAGCTGCTTGTCTGAAGGTTTTAACTCTTCCAGATGGCCACAGTTAAAGGTGGAGTGAAAAGACAGCCCTCGTTAGGAGGAGGCGGGGCAATAAGCAGCAGCAGCAGTAATAATTTGATGATGGGGATGAACACAGTGCATGGTCTATCCTGAGGGACATTCATAGTGTGACACTCGTGTGTACCCACACAGGTGACAGGTAGCTGGGCCAAGTATAAGAAAATATGGCTGCAAACGCTCTTACCTTGGCAGACCTGGCCAGTCACTGCTTGAGGTCGGCATAGTTGTGGGTTTCCCAAAACCGCTGGATCCTGGCCATGAATTCCAATGTCAGAAAGGGTTAGATGCTGTTTGATCCTCTGAAATTGCTTGTATTTGCCAGTCACTGTCACCTGTTGAAGACATTACACCGACTTGTTATTTGCCAGATTTCGCTGTTAATAAGGATGATCTGAACACGTCATTAAACAGCTCCCTGGTGCTAAATGAATTATGACAGTGAGGTCTGTAAGTGATACACCAGTTGTCTCCGAAGCAAGGCCGCTCTTCTTTGGAAAACCCTTTTGGAAACGGGACCAAGACCCTCTGACGTATTCTGTCTAAGAATGTGGACTTCCAAGTTTCCAGCTTCTCAACCGAGACAAACGTTTTACCCCAGATATTATGAAAAAAAAAAACTGGAGTAGTCCTTTGCACACTACTGTTGTTTGGTTACACAATCTGGTTTTGTGTGACACGCGATCAGTAGGCTGGATCACCACTGACTGAACAACTGAGTAAGCTTTAATTTAACTGATGAGTGGATTAGTGTACAACCAGCTGTTGATAGTCCAAACCGGAACACCCCATGTGTAAGGTATTTGCATGAAAGCAAACCGTTCACTTAGGTGGTGTATCATCTGTAGCATGTGTTTGTGTTTAATGGCCGTGCACAAACTGAGCATGTTGATATTAATATAATTACTGCAGTTAGACCCAGAGCTCTTGGCTCGCAGAGTATCTGAAGTGCCCGTGAAGTGCTGACCTTGAGAGAACCCCAGTTGCCGTGACACACCGCTCTCTCTATGACACTCCTCTCACATGTTTCCAATATGGAGCACCAAACCGCTGCTTTACGTCTGAAATGGGCTGGAACACAATTCCGCTTTGGATGGAATGTGGAGCACGGAGACCCAGCCGGATGGGACTCCGTCTGACAGACTGAGTAGCCAGTCCCAGACAATCCTCACGGAAACTTGGCTAATTGAAGACAGCAGGCTCGACTTCATTCTTCCCCTTTGTTTTCTAGGATTTCCTACTCACCACGGTGGAGGTGCAGCAGCCGGGACACTCGCAATGAAATCAGAGAAGTTGCGTCAAATTGCACACCTAGATATTTATTTTATTTTGTGGAGGCATATGGCACAGAAGGCTAATGCGCTTATGTGTTAAAGCGTTTTAAGCATTTTTTTTAAAATATAAACTAATGTATTTTACCGTCAACCCATTGTCAAATTCACACAATGCTGCCATTCAGCTCCACATAGCTGCGTTTTCTGTACCGACTGACGGAAGAAGGCTTAATCGTAGCGGCTACGTAGGTAAAGCGAGACAACGGCGAGTAGTTGAAACATGTTGTCCAAGGCTCACCCGAGGAGTCGGGAACGACTGATGTCACTGCCCGCCTCCTTGGCTGCAAAAGTCAAAGAAGCAGTCACAAAAATGTTCCTCCTAATCCTGACTGGCGACTCGTGGGCATAGTGACACTAGCTGTGGTTTGCCATCGGAAGTTACACACTGTAGCTTTAATGGTAGTGATTGTTTTACCCACTATTTCCTTTGTATTATTTGTATTATGTCACTTGAGGTCAAATGACTAACTTAAACAATGTCCCTGTTATAGTGCCACATATAAAGTGGTATCTGATCATAGGTGTAATAGAAGATAAAATCCCACCAAAAACCAACAACAAAACTCATATTTTACAAGGTTGTTGTTGGTGCTAAGAGGCTTTGAAAATGCTGGTAAATTCCATTGAGAATGATTATAATAATACTTGAGCAGTACACGGAAGAAATTGTATTTTTCCCAGAAAAACCCAGAGCCTTGTGTGCGCAGTGGTGAGCTAATCTCCCATGACAAACAAAGTATGACCTGGAATTCCCAGTTTTCCAGGCTTTGGGATGCACGCCCAGGGTGGACAGTCAAGCCAGCGCAGAGCAGACTAGAGCAGGGTTTCCTTGGCAGTAGCCATGCGTTCTTTCACATTTCCAGAGTGTATGGAAATGTCCGGAAACGGAGCAGCTAATTGGCCACAGAGGCCCTCAGGAATGTCTCGGATCTTGGTGGATTTTTACAGCTTTTTACATAATCTTTCACCTCACTGAGGGACTGGAAAGTGTGATATACAATAAAGTGTATCTGTGTGGGGCTACACCAAGTCTAGCTCCACTTCAGCCTGGAAACAGTGATGTCAGTGACACTGCACTGCACTGACCGTCATTCTGAGTTTTAAAACTCTCAGTGGTGTGGGGGAGGTGAAGTCATGGGAGAAAGTTTCAGCTCATTGCCTACAAAATAAACAGTATAATGTGTTGAGTTAATGGATGAGGGTATTTTATTATGTAATGCCATGACACCAAACCACTGACTGTAGCTTTATGGATTACATTTCTGTTGGTTTGGATGATGTTTTATAACACGTTCATTTGCTGAAATGCACACCACATAATGGTACGGCGTATTTGTATCAATCAATCAGTGACCGAAACGTGCACAGACCGAAAAAAGTAGTTTGTAGTAGTAAAATGACGTAATGAATTGAAGTAATCTTGTATACTTCAAGAACCAGTGCGAAGGATTTTGTGTCATCTTCCCTGAGTCAATGCTTTTTCTGTCCAGTATGACAGACTCTGTGGAAGAGGACTCAATCCCTGTGTCAGATAAAGGGCTCATTATAAGTCAATGAGAACAGAACATGAATGAAAATATTGTAAATATTGTATTCAATTTCTTTTGACAGAATCCCTCTAAATCCTACACACTAGACACGAAACGACACACTAGTTTCTTGTTTGAATACAGAAACAAAAATATATATCGACAAAATCTTCCCCTATTATATAGTCAGATTTATTATATTAATTAATATTTTAGTAAGAATGTGTTTGTCTAAATTTGAGTTAATGATTTGCTTTTGTAAATCAAATGTGCAGAGGCCATACAGACGCAGTCAGTGCTGCATTTTCATCACATGATGAGGGTTCATTCTTGTCGTCTCCCTCTCTCTGTCTCCTCCTGTGTGTCACTGACTTCTTCTTTGCTATCATTTGAAAACAGCTGTGTATTTTTTGTGATGGGTATTGTTATTCAGTAATAATATTTAATATTTTTTACATTATACTTCAACACTTCAGTCAGTTTAGCTTTCATTCAGAGAGTTTTTAAAGGCATATTTAAGTCCACTTTGATAAAGTAAGTCCTCCTGCATACTGACCACCTATCTCTACGTTTGCACTGGCTCTGTAATACACCCTGTACCCGCAGATGGTACGAAGTCTGCAGAAATGGACATTCACGCCGTCTGCGTGGAGACGAAGGAGCTGTGTGCCTCGGCTCGCGCCCATTAAACTGGCACCTCAGACTTCCAGTGCATCCAGGCCACACCGAGCATCACTTAAAACAGGAGCAGATGTTCTTTAAGGCCAATTAACAGCAGAGAGATGCAGACAACCTTGTGCACCAGAGGGGGGGCTTCCAGCCCATATGGATGCTAGAGACAATTAATTATTGGAGCAACAGATGTTTAAAAATGGATCAGAAGCTGTATGAACTCAACTGTCGGACTTCCACTTTTTAGTCGTATTGGCTGGCACTGGTGCTGGCACGTACACACACACGTAAAGTTTACGTAAAGTACAATATACATTTATAAAAAAAACACTCTGTAGTTAAAAAAAAAAAAATACAAAGTGAGAGTTTAAGGCAGAAATTATGAGTTGACAAATGGAAAGATTAGCTCCGATTATCCAATTTTTACTGGGCGTCTGTCAGAGTAGTCGTCTCTTAGCACAGTGGTGCCATGACAACAGCAACCAGCCGAGCAAGGAGACGTTGTCCAGAGGGAGATGGAGGAAGGGTGGGAAGAGGAAAGAAAGTGAGCAGACACTAGACAGCAAAGAGGCGAGTTAATAGTTTAGGTAGATGATGAAATGGTGATGAACTTCTGTTGTTTTTGTTTTTGTTGTTTCATTTTCTGCTGGTGTCAGTGACCTGTCAGTCACTTCAGAGCCTCGTCATCTCCTCCCGAGACCCGGCATATTCATCCTAATGCTACTATAAGCTCACCCTCGGGAGCTGTCCACAAAGATCTGCTCCCCGATTGGGTGCGCGCTGTGGCTCAGCGGGGCGGGGTTTAAACCTGCTGGGATGTTTCATATTCATACTCGGCGTGAATACATAATCAGTCCATCAGGCCACTGTGTGCCATGAGGAGGAAGAGCCTCAGAGTTTGCCGGATAACTCTTGTGTGAGATTTACATTTTGCAAAGTGAAGGAGCCGAAAAAAATCTGCGCGTGGAGCGGCGGCCTGATCCTCCTGACAGATGCTGGATTCAGTCAGTGCAGGATACTTGGGCTCGCAGGTTTGTTGGGTGGATGATGACCTATGGCTGAGCGCGACCGCGACGTGCCCCCAGCCATCAGCCCTGATCCTGCTCAGACCTGCCCACGCAACAGGCTGTGGGGTTGAAATCTGCTGAGGAGAGGGCTCCACACTCTCTCTCTCTCTCCCTCTCACTCACCGCGTCTGCTGTTCGTTGCCATGATCAAACAAACCAAGAATAAAAATGTCTCATGGGTAAGTGAGGCGTGTTGGCGGAGTGCGTGTTTCCTCCTTGACCATTCAACTTGTGAGGTTTGAATTAGAGCTGCGTCGATTAATCAGTTGGGCCGAAAGTCACTAAATCAAAAAGTTTCTTGATGACTTGTTTCATGTATTTAATATTGAGTTTCTTTATTGGAGAAGCTGTACATACAGACCATTAGTCTTGTTTAGTCACTGCTTACTGATTAAGTGATGTTTGTTATTACTTGTTTGAATTTAACAGTTATATTTTATAACAGCTGGACACCAGTGCTGCCATGTGATGTGTTGTCCTCTTTATCGGTGGTTTATGAGATAACATCGAGACTATTGCAGTATATTTTCATGTTTTTTTAGATGCTACTATTCCAAAGAGAGGCTTAGAGGTTTAGTTATTATATAACTATGAGCCACGACATGCTCACTTTATGAAATCTGTTTACCAGTCGGCCAACTTCACCCATGTCACGAGAGCAAGGCTGCTACGATTAATCAAAGTTGTATCTTTAAAGTGTTTTTTATCTTAGCAGTAATAATAATAACTGTGAATAAACAGGTTTTTTTATGGTTTTCTACAGGTTATTTTTTTTTAATGTGTGGGAGTTTGGTATCTGATTCTTTGCCAGTGTAGGCGGATCATGAGATTAGAGTGAGAGTGGCTTTACGAGGATGAAATCAGCTACTTGGGCAAAAGAGGGGGGAGTGGGGATGAGATGGAGTTATGGTTCACTCCCAAAGCTACTTTCTCTTTCTGTGGAGTTAAAAACGGTGTCTCTTGCTGATTGTGCTGAATCTCTAACCGTTCAGCTCAGCCTCCGTGGTATGAATGTTATGTTATGGAGGGTCTGTTTGTCACGTGACACAATCATGGTGTGAGGAATCCCAACTCTCCTTTTATACACTGTACACCATATGTTGCGCTGTCCGTTCACGTTTGACACTGATAACACTGTCCGGTGTACAGTATGTGTGCACGTGTGCGTAAAATAGCGATGTACTTGTGTGTTTTCCTCCGCAGGGAAACGCTGTTCCACTTTGACTCACGCATATGGTGCATATGTGGTGCTGCCGCCGCCGCCGCCGCTCTCTGCAGCGCAGCTCTCTGTCCTCACTGTGAACCTGCACAGACAGAGCTGTACTGTTGAGAACCTTAAAGCACCTCAGTGCTTAATGGCACAGTGCCGGTGCAGAGCAAGTATTAGCAGTTCAGCCAGTTGATACGTGACATAACCATTCTTACTCAACTATTTTAGTGGAAATATATGATATGTTTACAAAAGAAATAGTAACATAATAATCAGAATGTTTTTAATCAGAAAATGCTAAGTGAGAAATCAATAATATTACATTTTGTGAAAGGGAACACTCACCTGAGGGCTATATAAATGTATACAGTTAACATGAATATTAATGTCCTGTTTATAAAAAACAATTGTACATATGTGGAAAACATCATCAATCATTAATTAAGGATGTCATTTTTGTTCAATGATCGAAACAAGAAATTGAAAGCTCAGTCTTCAGGTTTTGACTTAAATATTGATATTTTTTTCATGTTTTATTCATTATAAGACAATTTGAACTGTAGGATGAGTTTTGCTATAGATCGTTGTTCTGACTCTAAAGTTTGCACCAAATATAGAGTCACAAGTTCATGACTCGCATGTCTCTCGGTGAGGCTGATTATAATCACAGTAATGAGGATAAAGTTAACACAGGTTAATTGGCTAAAAAAGAGGTTAATAGTGGGATGATGTTGAACAACAGTGAACTGCAACTAAAAATGAATTCCACTGATTAATCTGTCAGTTCTTTTCTCAGTGGTTGGTCCATAAAATGTTGAAAGATGTTGATCAGTGTTTCCCAAACCTCAAAATGTTGTTGTTGTTCGTAAAATGTGACAGTCAAACTGATAATTCCATCATCGTAATAGTTTCAGTGGTTCATTTCGTAATTGAGCAATAACCAATTACTTGTTTACAGCCCCAAAGTTGATCTGTGGGTTAGTGCAAGCGCTTTTTCAGGGCCTTAAGGTTGTAAGGTTGTGCAGTAGGAAAAGTCAAGGGGTCAGGAAGTGATTCTTCTAACCTGTGTTTATTGAAAACAGTAGGAGCTGGTCACCAGTTAGACAAATATGAGACAACTCACTCATCCCAGGTATCTACATCCCCGCCCAATAAGCCTAATGACTTTGAGGGTCACATTTATAATCACACGAGTGGGCAGCGTCGGGAGGATTAGGACTCCAGATGGTGCTGTTACTGCCCGACTCTGTCTGACTATGGATGCACAGCTGCAGGAGGTCACGTGCTTCACCAGCGCAGTCGGCTCTGTCTTCACTCAGGACTTATTTTTGGTCGCACAAAAGCGCTCTGCTGTCACCACAGCAAATATGTGTTTTTGAGGTGAGGTTGTGTGTATGTAGTCGCTCGAAGCGATTCTTGCGTGGCGCGTTAATCCTTTAAGACTGTGGTTCTCAAACTGTGGTGCGTGTACCACCTTTGGCACACAAGCTTCCTCTGGTTGTACTTCTTTTAATTATAATTATGGATTATGGCGATAATGGTGTTATTTCAGCGGCTCAATATTTTTTTCAGGTGGTACTTGGTATACACACTTTGAGAACTGCTGTTCTAAGATATTTGGATACCCCACCATACTTGATGCCACATATGCCGGCTGAAGCTAACAGCTAAGCAAACATGAGATTCTGTAGGACCAAAAATACTTCCACACACACCAATTTTCAGATGCTTTGGTGCTTTGGTCCACTCAGGACAATTCAGCTCACTTGCATCCTTCATTTCCAAAGCACAGCAAAGCAAAGCAAGGCCAGGCTGCCCTCACAGTGCCCTGTGCTGTACCGAGCAGTAATTACTACATGTAAAGACAGGCTGGGGCACTTCTAGCCTGTATATTTTGAACTCAAATAGCTCTTTAGGGATATGAGTTTTAACCCCGCCATAGTATGTAGTGTGTGTGATCCCGTCCGCCTTGTAGTCGTTTGACCATGCAACAGATGTCACACTATCAAATTAAAGCTTAATGCCCGTACGGCTGAAGAAAAACACGACAGAGCTGACCATGACACCACACAGCTTGCTCACATGCATCTGCTCGTGTCCATGTCAGTGTGTGTGACCTGCCTGAGAGAGAGCGAGAGAGCGCGTCTCTTCAGCCAGCTTCACTCCACATGCTGCTGGAGGAGCTCCTGTGGATGACCACAGCTCCTTCCAGAGACCACCCCGGCAGCAGTGGCGCTGTTCTTGCCAGGCAGAGCAGCAGTCAATGTGATCCCGGGTTTTAATAGAGCCACAGAGGTTGGTTGGCATTTTTTTTTTTTTGTGCCAGGCGTCCGCTGCTTGCACCTCTGGGTCATGGTACTCTGAACAAAAAAAATAGGGGATTTGCATAATTCATTAGAGTTGCTGTGGAACGGAGAGACGACACAGGTGTCCCAGCGCATTGTGGGAGAACGAGCATGCCTAAGAAGCCAAAGGTAAATAACAAAACACAAACTGTTCTTGTTTCTGTGTTTCTAAAGCTTGTACTGTTAGTTGTACTTGTTCTGAAAGCTCTGGCCTTCCTATTATGACTTAGTCCAGTGGTTGTGGATTACAGTTTTGTTTGTAAGGACATGAAGAATGTGACAGCCTACTGTATTTGTATTGTACGTCAGTCTGCTGTACATCGGCCTATATCATCTGAACTGACCTGGTTTAAGTAGAGCTTAGTTTTTAATCATGGATTGCTGCAGGTCTTTGTCTGTATTTCATGTGTGTGGTGGAACGGCGTTGATGCTCACAAGGCATTTCTGTAGGTGAAAGTCAATCTGCAGGGTCGTCTTTCTTTTTCCACGTGTAGATAACAGATCAACTGAAAGAGTTTGTTCCTGCAGCTAAATCGTATTGTTTTTAGATCATTCAGAGCAGGGTCATTTAATCTCAGTCTTTATTTATTTATTATTATTTGTATTTTTATTTTTTTTTTACAAAATGTAGGGCATTGTTTCTTATTTTAAATCTGATCCCTCGAAATTTCAAACAGCTTTAATAATACCTTCCTGTAAGTAGTTCCACAAAAGTGATTTTCTTCCCTATTTTAAAAGTTTAATGGCTTTAAAGGTGTCCTGTGAAATCTCCTCTGCAAAGTTATTTTTACAAACCAGGTGCCACATTTGGTGGGCGCACAGAAAATTCAGTTTTTTGAACATTTCACATAAACAGCTGCAGTCTATTGATCATTTAGTCAAGCGACTGGTGACTAAACTGTCAATAAGTATATTTTAAAGAAGATTTTCATCTTTAAAATTTATATCTTTTTTTTCTCTGCCCTCTTGGCCAAGTCTCCCTTGCAAAAGAGATATTTTGATCTCAATGAGACCAACCCAGTTAAATAAAGGTTAAATAAAAATAAATGAGTCTCCTGGTGAGCTAGAACAGGACACATTAAAAGATTCTATCACTCAGGAATGTGCATTTTACAATAAATAATACATTAAAAAGCAGTTGAAATATTTTTACAACCCTACATTTACTACTTATAAGTCTTCTTAATTACCGACTTTGTATTTTCAGCTCTAACTACAAAGAAATAGTGAAAATTGTATTTATTATGTCACCCAACATGTATGGCCATGTTTGCTTGAATTATATAATCAGACGTCAAAAATAGGGCCGCAACTAACATTGTTTTCATAATCAATTCATCCAGTTTTATGGAGCTAAAAAAACAGAAAATAATTACATTTCAGATGCTTAAAAACGAGACAGCTTGTTTTGATTATTAAAAAAACGGATTCATCGATTATCAAAATAGCTGACGATTCATTTTGTAATCTGTTAATAATTAATTTATCATTGCAGCCCTAATCAGAACACTTTTAATAGCAATTCTGCTAGTTCAGGTCTCCTGTGTGGTCTTTATTAAGTCATTTTGTTCAGTAATTGGCAGAAAAAGCAAAGACTATTCCCTTTTATTGTCTGTCATCCCAGATTTACTCTGAATCCACTTGGATTGCAGCCTCTGCAGTTGAGCACTGAGTCTTTATTCTCATCGTCTTAGCACTACAGCGTTGTCCAAGGTGTATAGAGCGGCCTTTCACAACATCTGACCCCCCCTGTTTAATATCAGTCATTTCTCCTACTTTAAATCCTGGATTGTTTGAAGGCTGAAGCAGATTTAAATCTCCTTACCAAGAGAAGCAATCATTACAAAGTGAGTCATGGGATCAGTGGACACAAGCATTTGTCCCCATGGCTGTTAATGTGTGCAGACATACAGTAGGGAACATGTGACAACATGAAGGATTATTGTCTTTCGCAGATACTACTCAAATAGTTTTAAATTTGTCGGAGTTGTTGGTCTAAAAGTGTCCACAAAGGGTTGGAATCATTATCTATGTTTATGTGACAGAAGGTTCTTAATGTTCAGTTTTGAGCAGACTGGAGGACTAGTTTGTCAACATATACGAGAATTTAGCTGTTAAAGGGGCAACAAGGCAACTTTTGTGTCCTTGTGGTTTCAGTTTCTGTGAATGTCATAAAGGCACAATTGTAGCAAGACACCTGCAAGGACAGGGATACGTTGGCCGATGTCGTGTTGTATCATATTAGACCGTCCTTTGTGCAGATATCACGTGAACACTATTCTCTGTTGTATTTGGATACAGAATAAGGCTGACTGTGTTACTTTGTTATTGTGAAGAGAAAAACACTGATTGTGTTGTTTCTTTCTATTAAAGTCACATTGAAAGAGTGTTATATTGCAATCAGGATTTTATGGTGAGCAAAAGAAAAACAGTTTTCCTTCTGTTATGTGGATTGGACATATACGAGATGTCTCTGTTGGGTCAAACTGTACAGCAAAATGAGTTATTGTAGGTCCATAGTTGTTTAGTAGTATAATACAGTGTCTTTAAAAGGCATCATTTAATTTTTATGGGCGCCACTGTTGCATCAAGCCACGGGCTACAGATGAAAAATGGCCTCATGGCTAATTCTGGCACCTTTACAGAAATAACACAACATTAATGAATAAATAACCTTCGCTAAACCCTATGCCAAAACCACGTCACGCATTGAGAGTAAGTGTATAAAAATGTGTGCCTGTGCCTCTTTGACCTGATGACCTGCTCATCTTCAAATCACCAGAGGGCTGGCACGAGTTACTGTATCCTGCTCTCGGGACAGTGTGTTGGCACACACACACACACCGTGTGAGTGCATCTCCCTCTGATGCCTGTGTTTGCCTGACCTATGCATGAACGTGTTGGTCCCAACAGTGCAGGTTCTCCCCGTGACTCGATGTGGGACAGCCGATGTGCTGATGTGTTCATTGAGCGTGAGGGGACACAGTTAGCGGCGAGGCACAGCGCACCGCGACCCGCCAAACGCTGTGCACCGTTACAGATCGTCCGGTCTCTGCATGCATTCGCTGTCCAGCAACTCCGAGCTCATGATCTTCATTCACTTGGGTGTGGTGGACAAGCTTCCTCTGTCTCCACAGATGAGACACCTCTTGGGAAGGGTAAGCTTGTCTCATCGTTTAACTTCAGCTGGAAATTCACCGTGCTGACAACACACTTTTACACTGGAGACTTTCTTCCTCCGTTAGAGGACTTTTATCCTCATTTGTGCGATATGTGCACGCTGTCGGTGCTATTCTCAGGTCGGGTACACGTGCTAAGTGGGATGCCCTTTGGTGGAGTAAGGGGGAAAAAGAGGCTGAACTCTTGAGTTGCTCAGAGAGGGAGCAGAAAGCCGAGCAGCTGGGGCTTCTGTGTCTCTGTCTTTCTCTTTCTCTGTCTTCATCTATTTTCTTTACTCTCTCTTTCTTTTTCTTCACTCTCCCTGCTGCTCCCCCCCCCCCCCCCCTCGCTCGTTGTCAGTAATTAGAGATGGTCCCGGGGCTCGAGTGGCCTGCCATGTGTTGTAGCTAGGTAACCTCACTCAGATGCTGGCTGCCTGCCCTGGAGGATTTCATTAGATGTGAATCACAGTCACATCAGCTGCAGTGTGCACTCTGCAGTCTTACTATTATGCATCGGATGCAGAACAATTACGCTTTAGATTTAATCTTTATTTTTTTTTTCTCCTTCTTTACACTTATCTGTTACTCTACAAACCTTTTTTTTTTTTTTTTTCCTCCACTCAACAGAATAAGCCGCCTTCTGGAATACACTGTTTGTCCTACAGCAAGTCCTAAACCGTTTGACATACTGTGTTTTCTTGCTGAGAGCCCGATCAATATCAGTCCACTCTTATATTAGTCCATTTAGGGAGAACCCTACAGTCAGCAGATTGTAAGCTACAGCATGGTTAAGCATGAGGACAGGAAACTGAGGGGGGAAGCAGGGACGTGGGTAAAAAGGGGAAAACCTAAATATTACTAAATGTATAATAACTGCTATTTTCCAGAAATATTTGCTACTAGTTGTATTGCACTTGAGATGTGAGAAATGAGCATATACTGTATGAGGCATATATTTTTACCTTTGGAAAGAGCCAGATTTGGTTTCCTATTGTTTGAAATAGTTATATTAGTGCAAGCTGTGAACTAGAAGGACATCACGCATTGAATACTCTGAATACAATGTGCAGTATTTGCTAAATAGAACAGGAGGTATATAGGTTCCTGCAGAGAAACTAAGAGATTTATCTACCGGCACTCAAAGTAATCTTGCAGAGTTTCATTTGTGTAATAGCATTCCTGGCACAACACTAAACCCCCTTTGGAGGAGCCCTTGTGACCGATCCTCAGTGATCTAATTGTGTTGTATATTAGCCCATGAGTGATCTTCTCAAGTTCATTAAACTTCTGTAACATCGTCTCTGTGAGTCTCAACCTCATCTGTATGAGTTTGTGACCTGTTAAAAACAAATCCCTGTTGATGTTGGTGAGACACATCAGGTCAGACTCAATCAGTTGTCATTAGTATCCGTCACTGGTTTATTCCCTGCTCTGATGCCTTCACCGTTAGGATGTTGTATTGATGTAATGAGGATTAATTCATTATCCCGAGTGAGTACTGTATCACTGGAAAGTGTGTTTGGCACAGTTTCGTTATGGGCTGTCTTAATGTGCGTGGCAGCCGCTGTGGAGTCAAACTAGCACAAAACTGTCGGACAGACGTGTCCACTCCTGATTTGGAGTTAGAACCTGGTGGTTTGAGAGACTTTTCTGAATATATATACAGTCAGCTGCTCACTGAAAGTCAATCTCTGTTTGCCACAGGTATCAGAATTTTATTGCTGTCTGAGAGTGGAATTGGCATCGGTCACAGAATTGCATCACGCCATACTCTATTTTAAAGATCAACATTAAACTCTTATTTGTGGGAAAACCGGCAGTGCATTGAACATTTAAGAATTCTTCATCACCACAAATACGTTAAACTACAAATCCAGGGCCGTCCTCATGCAGCACTACTGCTGATTGCATTTGAATCGTATTCCATGTAATCACAATACTGATTTGTACAAATGAGTCATTTATGGTCTTTTAAAATCCCTCTGTAACTACACAGTCAAGACAAGACTGAATAAAAAACAAGTCAGAGACGAGACCGGAACGTTGAAAAAGTGTTCTGATGATAGCACCCATACACTGGATAATTTGGCTTAATTTTTATATAGTGTGCAATGTAAACATTTGACAGTGCCCTCTACTGGAGAACATGATAAGCTACTCCAACAGATCTGTTGTGCTTATTGATGTACCAAAGATGAACTTTTTGACTTATGGTCAAATTCACTTTTAATTCAGGATTTAAAGGTTGAAACTCGGATAAGGATAAATACCGACCCTTCATTTTAATATTAAAACATTTCTTAAGACTTGCTTCTTGTCTCCACACTATACAAAGCGACTGTAAATATCACTGTAATTAGAGGAACCACTTGTTGGCATTGTCAGGTTTTTTCCCCTGTGAAAGACACTGGGATGTTGTATTGATTTGCCCTCATAAGTCTGCCTGTGTCAGTCTTTGTGTGTCGGTGTGAGCGGCTGCTGTGCATGTGCACTCGTCAATAAGGGGAAAAGGCAACGCCGGCCATTCTTTTTCCCCCCAGCACTGGCAGAATCGAGACATTGATTCGACAGATCCCATTCAGAGAGCTCATTCAGGCAGAGCTGATAATCGGTGTCGGCACTGAAGGGAACTATTATATCATCATTGTAGTAATTACACAAAATATAGCTGATAAATTGGGTTAGAGCTTTTATGTGCTTTTTGCGATTTAATAATCTACTTTTGCACACATTAAAGTCATAAACTTTACCGTGGGAGGCCGCTGTGTAAAAATCCTGGCAGAGTGGGAATTTTGACCCATTATGTTAATGAAACGGCAACGTAAAGTCATATTTCTTCGCCTAAGTGTTCCCTGATCATTAGCACAATCCTTTTTATTCACTTGCGTTGACAATAATGATATAGGCATCATCGTAATTCATTTTCAGCAACTCCAGATCACACTTTGTGATCAGCTGTCATCACGCCGAGCATGTTGAGATGTTTGCCTCCTGGGCTGAACTTAATTAGAGTCTGTTTTTCATCTTCATTTGCCTTGACCTCATGTTTCGCCCACAGGGTCTGGGTTGAACCACAGACTGAGACATTTTACAGTTGAAAAGCAAACACACTTGTTCCAGTTCCTTGAGTCCGATTGTATGGAAACTGAATGGCTCTGGTGTTTTGTGACCAGTGCTGAGATAAAAGAAGACATTGACTCATTGAAAGTGGAGAGTTGATATCTGCCTGTTTTCTCTCTCTGTGTGTGTGTTTGTTGTTTTCCCCAGTCACTTATCTGCATTCCTCTGTTGTTGCTCCCATTTCATTACAGGAAAATACATTTCAACAAGTTATGGTTTTATTTCTTGAAACTCATGATTCAACTGGGGCAGCTTCCAAAATCGTGTTGTTGACTCATGTTCCGCAGCCTGAGCAGAATATTCATCACCGCAGCCTACACAAGCTCTGACGTAACGGCAGCGTGATCACAGAGCACACATCACAGCCTCAGCGTTCCCTGATAACAGATCATAAAGACACGCATGTACTCGGAGTGTCTTTGAAGTGAGCGCGCGTTTAACAGTTTAACTACCAGCAGAAGCGCGGCAGAAAACGATCACTCTTGTTACTTCTGACCAACTTTTTCATAACTTAGATCCAGGTTTGCAGTGAGTTAAATACAAGCACGTTTATATGCCATGAAATGACCCAACGGAAAGTTTCAATGGCTTTTGTCCTGGCTCTGATGAAAGCAAATATGGCATTGCGCTGATGCAGTGAAGATAATTACTTCCTGACTTTTTTCAGTCTTGGCAACATGTGTTGAGACTATACAGTGAGTTTAAGGCAAAGTAGAACACATGTAAACTCCCTAGATCACACACTCGCACACAGACATAAAAAGCTTCTGCAGCTGCTTTTGGTGCTTTCTGGAATTTTCAGGCCAGCCCTGCTGGCCAGAGATCTTACTTCCTAACTGGATATGTGTGTGTGTGTATGTGTGTGTGGGAGGGGAGAGGGGCAGGGGGCTTGTTTTTGGGGCTGGAGGACGGTTTGAGCGCTATGAAGGAGTGTTCTCCCAGCGTGGGAAAGACACTGGTCTTTTCTCTGCCTCTCAGGGACTAAAGTAGGCCAAAGACAAAGTGAGAGGAGCTAACTTCTCTCCTGCAGCTGTAACTTTCTCTGCGCCGGCAAAGCCGTCCCCCTCCTGGGCCGGAACACGGGGATTTGTAGGAGTGAAGCACTCGAGCTGGCAGGAGTTCCTGTGCTGGGAGAGGAGATGGGCAGCAGCTGAGGAGACTTTCTCCCAGCCGGGGCTGAACTGCGGAGTCGGTAGGGCAGAAATGTATCACTCCGGCAGTGAGGAGTCAGATCTGGTGAGTTTGTATAAACATGCTCTCTGAAACCTAAACTAAACTATTTAACCTTCAACTTTTCTCAACCCAGTTTCACAGTATTCATTCCTCACTTTTCTCCGCTTTATCCTCGGAACAAAGAGGAAGGACTCGGGGCTGCAAGAGAATGGAGGTTATTAGTGCAGCATTTAAAGGGGCATAAACACACTGCTTCTATTTTCTCCCCTGTCACTTAAACGTAACGTTACCAAGTGAGTAAGTGTCTCAGAGCACACATGGTAGCGCTCATTGTGTTGTCCTGTTCTGAGATGAAAAGCAGGGAATCTAATGTGAGAATGTGATCAACCACTGCATGACCAATGTAAGCTTGTATAGTGGGGCACGAAGACACTGGATAGCAAGCGGAGAGAGAGAGGGAAACCAAGCAGCCAGGATGAATTTGGTAGAAAGCACAAAACTTGGTTTAGCTGCAGATTAAAGAAAGGTGAAAGACCTTTCATTTCCCTCTTAGAGGATCTCTTTTGTTGTCCAAGTTTTGATTTCCTGTTGTTTAACTTTCACCCAGCACTCTAGTTCTTTGTAGTTACTATTTAAAATGTACCTACTCTGATAATAGTTAATCAGTAGTCATCATTAGCCACCACAGCCTCGTGTTACTGACTTATCAGCCTCTTGTCCACAGACACACGGACTCAGAACAACAACAACAACAACAACAGTAAACAACATTTAAATGTGTTGAGTGATGGTTTTATAAAATACCAAATACACACTGCATATGTACATTTCAGAAAATATCTATGAAGTATGAAGTATGAAGTGCAGTACCCGCACACATTGTCCTGCGTTTCTTATCCAAACAAGCCAAAGCGGCACTACACACACAGTTTGAAACCTCATAGCCTCATCTCATTGGACATTTATGTGAGGAACAGACAGATAAACAGAATATCTGTCTGTGCTGCGTTCCGTGTGTGCGCGCATGCACACTTTTCACTCATTTCTGCCAATATCTCTTGCAGTTATGCAATGAACAAACAGACAGACTTAACATTTCTGGATAGATTTTTGTTTGATGTAATGATGCAGCTCTTAAATTCGAAAATGTAATATTAACCTCTGTGTAAACGTCATACAACTTCAGGATAATACAGAATATACTGTGTATGACGTGATGCTGTCAAAATGATATGCAATTTCAATTCCATTTACCACATTTAACGCTGGAGTTTTTCTAACTGCCTTCCGCTTGTGTGTAAACTGCCCGTCTAATAGCTCCTCACTTAGTCTATAGCTGGTTGCTCTTCATTTAGGTCTCGGAAAAGCAATTACTCGCTGACTCAGCGAAGCACTTGTTTGATTATGTAGGGATTCTGTCCATGAGTTGTTGTTGTTGTTGTTGTTGTTGTTCAAAGTGTTCATGTGACCGACAACTGCTCAACACTTCATCCACTTTGCTCGGACTCGGCTCGGCTCGTCAAGCCACACTTGCTGTATCTGTTTTAGTGTGTGTGTGTGTGTGTGTGTGTGTGTTTAAGTGAAGTGTCACTGCTTATAAATGAGTGTTTGGAGGCTCGGGGACCAGAGCAGTATAGACACATAGCTGAGTGACAAGTACTAAGTTTAACACAAAAGTTAAACCTTTTAACGTTGTACTCTTAGACTGCACTATGCACTGTGTGTGCTGTTAGACACACGGGCTACATTTGAACTAAAGTCATGCCTTTGTCATCTGTAAAAGAACTTTGTCTGCCTTTTTTTCATATGTGAAGCTTCCTCATTTATAGATGCCACTAACTGACGTTCACCTGAACCAAACAGGCTTTCTGTTTTTGTAAGAAAGACCTAAGAAACACTTGGGTATCGGTGCCAAATTCAAGGTACTGGTACAGATTTAAATGGGAACGATACAGAATCCTAGACCCTAATGCAGTTATTGTAAGCTGTGCTGACTTGGTGTTTTCCTCTCATACTGTTGTTATCGGGGGTCATTGCTTGTTTTCCTTGATTACAGAGGTGCAGTGTAAAATAACCATCACTGTACATAAGTCTACTGCCTGGAATATTGTCAAGTGTCATCATATCAATATCTTACCCCAACATTGAACGACACGTAGCCCCAACAGTGACTAAAAAGGGGGCTAGGAATCAAGTATATTTTATTTAATGGCTTATGAACAGGTAATTCAATCGAACTTTACAGTATATACCGAAGTGCATTAATGAAACAAGATAAAGTAAAGATTAGATCTACCCACGTCTGTTTAACAAGTACAGTAAATCTGTTTAACTCGCCCAATAAATGTCAGA
Source organism: Solea solea (assembly GCF_958295425.1). NCBI lineage: Eukaryota > Metazoa > Chordata > Actinopteri > Pleuronectiformes > Soleidae > Solea > Solea solea. The sequence continues at coordinate 35,211,631 of NC_081134.1, read as the reverse complement.
GGTCCTTTAAAGAACAATCCAGCAAAAACTAGTGGCGTGCTCTAATCCAGTGAAATCCAAGACTGGTGGTGGTACATTTTTTTTTAGAGATGCTCTTTGTAAGCTGAGCCCTGTTACAACTGTAAAAACAGGGCTTTGTTTTTAATCCTGAAAAGATAAGAATCTTTTCATATTATTTCATGATAATAGATGTGGCGAATTGACTTAAAAAAAGGTGGAATACACTTAAGTGTAAATTGACCTTTAACTTGTTTTTGATTTATTTAGAACATATTTAGAGAGTAATATGTGTATTTTTTATTTATTTTCTATCACTGAGACCTGGGAAACCCCCGTGCCTCTTTGGCAACGGTGTCCTTTTTTTATTATAAATCACAGAACTTTGCTGGAAATTGGTCCAAAGCACATAATATATCAATGTATGAAATAAAATAAATGAGGCTGAAATCATTTTACCGAGGCGCAGTCCCATTTGCAGGGTGGTATGTTTTGCTCCACTGACGATGGTTAACATCTCGTTCTGCTCTTGTAGCCTGTTCTCATCAATCATCCACAACCCCCCCTCATGCACCAGGAAACTGCCAGGATATTGATGACGCAAGCACAAAATATCAGCACAGAGCAGCCAGGGGCCTTTCCGACTGTATACCGTTGATCTCCCCGTCACCCTATTACAGCGCTGTGTTTCCACAGAGGGAGCTGGGAGGGAAGAAGCGGCGAGATAAACTAGATCTCACTGAGAAGGGGATTCACTGTTAACAAGAGCGGTGCCCCCCTCCAGGGACTTCTGCTGCTGCTGCAGGTAATAAATCGTGAAAGGGAAGGATTAGAGCTTTATTTTTGCTTTGTTTGTAGAGGTCCCGCCACTAAGGTTTCAAGGATTTTATCATCTGTATATGAGCTGTAGCAGCGTACAGTACTGTACATGTTACATGTCGATTTGCAGCTTCAGTGGCATTTCAGTCGCAGGACCGAGCACCAGGAACTAGGCTCTTGCGCGTGTTTCCTCTGCATGAAAGGATATGAAATTACTGGGTAGTTTTTAGCCCCCAAAACATAAAGTTAGGAACATGCGTTTTGGACCTGATCAAACCTTGTAGTGCTTCACGTGTGTTTTATTTCTGTCGATCAATTTCCACAACAGCTCGTAAAATCTCCTCACGTTTGACCAGTTCAGGTGTTTTCACTTCGCTCTCTTACTAGAGCTTGTCTTAAAGCATCACAACCTCCGTCTCCGTCATGTTTTCTGCAGCTGTTGTTTTGTTTTTGGGCTTCCTGCGTTTCCTGTTTGGTGACCACGACTGTGGCAGCCTGACATGCCATTTGTCCCGACACAATTGAACCAAACAGTTTTGACACTTAATAACAGCTTCGAAACTTAGCTCAGCTATTAGCTGAGTGTGTGCAATCAAGTGTCCATGGCAACCGTTGTCTCTTTTGACCCAAACGAGAGTGCGCCACCAATTGGACTGGAAGTTGTTGTGCTACGGGGATCACGCGCATGTGGGCATGTCCAGGTTCAGGAGTGCACCTTGTATATTACACTATACTATAGCCTAGTGGACAGCTATGCACCCGTAACTGACTCAAAACAAACTGCGCGTCACTGTCGTAATGAAATAAGCAACCGTTTCATTTCTCTAAAGTAAAACTGATCATTCATTCATTCATGTATGTAGCACTTATGTAGCCACTGTGTATTTGTCTTAATGCACCAGCACATGGAATCATGGGTAAACACTGTTTTCATAGACCACAGTGTCACCTTGACGTCCGTGCTGCCAGTCCGTCTTTGCCACGTCGGAGGGATTATTACTCCGCCCCCTTTTTTTTTCTTTCCTTTTTTTTAATCACTTCTTTCAGTTGTGTCGCACACTGGTTTTTCTCTCACAGACGTCTGAAAATCAGTTTCTTTCACACTTTCCTGCTCACTTGGTTTTCACTTCCAATGTTGTGTTTTAAATATTAGCGTCCATCGCTCGCTTACAGCAGCCACACACACACACACACACACATGTCATGTCCGCTCACGGTGTCTCTGTTTGATGAAGGAGATGTTGTTTGTGGACTGATGATTTAATTGACTCTGTGTTGCACCGGGTAAAGTGGCAGTGATGGACAGATGGCTGGGAAAAAGAGGCTTCAGTCCAAGCCAACAGTGAATCATGCCAAGCTTGGAACTGCTAGCACACTCACTCAGCCCATTGTCAGGCCGCTGCAGTCAGCGACAGTTTATCAGCCAGAACTGAACATGAGCTGGCACGAGCTGCGATCTTCGTTCGTCAGTTGTGATGCAGAATGATTATCCTGCGAACACCATATGAGTTAAGGTCTTGTTTTGTTTAGTCTGATTTTCAGATGGTCGTCATTGTGACTTCAGTTCAGGTTGATCAAAGCTGATCGGCTCGCTGTACTACTACAATTCTGTTTTAAACAAATGGGATTTTTCTCTTGATTTTGGTTGTTTTTGCGGTTCATAAGTGTGTCGCAAAACGTACTTACTTTTGGACTGAATTCATTGTTTTCATTACAAAACAATTCTTCTTCTTCCTTTGGCTTCTCCCTTTAGGGGTCACCACAGTGGATCATGTGTCTCCATCTTGTCCCAACCCTATTCTCTTTTTTTTAAATTATTATTATTCAATGTAAAGTCAAGTCATGAAAGCCTGGAAGATTAGCATTTTGTATACTTTTTTGCTCTTAGGACAAAAAGCTAAGTGGACATTCAAAATACACATTGAAAAATTGAAATGACGAAAAAAAAGGATTTCGTTTTTTGGTTATTCTCAGTTTTAATTTCTGGATTACATTAGATTAAGCTCTTTCAGGTTGTGGGTCTCACTCACTGTTTTCAGTAGCATAAACACAACATGTCCCCTTATCTTTACTATAAAGGGAAATGACTCCTCTGAAATGTTACCAGTGGAGCAAATGATAATTTTCATAGCATTGTTCTCTAAATCCAAATCCTCCATCCACCAGTGTTAAATACACCACTGTGCATTTAGTTGTAGGTTTCTCCTGTTGTATTAGCTTTCTCTATTCATCTTCTTCATGGAGAGTCAGTAAAAACATCCCTGATGCTCGTCATTAAATCAATAGGTTTTCACACATGATACTGATTTTACTTCTTAGCAGTGTTATTACTTAATACAAGTTGCCAAACTCTAACTCTGAGTCTAGAAAAGGCATAAAATCATCCTCCCTCTTCATACAGACCACAATACAAAGCCACTGGGCAAAATCTCTTGAGAAATGTGACAAGAAAGAGCCGGAGTAAGAGGTCACGATTCGACAAGAAGCCAGGGAACCAGGTGAAAAGAAGTGCGAATGTGAGGAAAGGAAGTGAGAGAACATTTAAAGGTCGTATGAGAATTAGGGACACGAGTGCTAGGTTGAAGTGCGGTTTGTGTTAAATGAAAAAGAAAGTGGACAAAAGTCTCCTTTATTATAACTATACACTCTGTAGCTCACATGCACAACCTTTCTTTTCTGCATGACTACATTTCTCCATTTTTATGGAGAGGACATATATAGAAAAAGTCCCCTAGTGGCCTAAAATGAAAAAGGGAAGCTTTCAGATCATGAAGCGATTCCCTGGTGTCACTGTTCCATTCCCTGTAAGTGCATTTGTCACAAGCGGGAGGCAGCGGCGGCTGACTCACAGCCTCCCGTTTCACTCTGGTAATGGCCACAATGACTTGTAATGCTTTAACGTAATGATTGCCTCGCCACCGCTACATGTAGAGGTCATTGGTCATCTTACAGCAACCGCCTTTGTCTAAGTGAATCATTAAGACCAGTATAGAGACCACAGGACCATTGACCTTTCTCATCCTCCTGTCCATCGCTTCATTTGACCGATGCCTGAAGATCTCAACCTCTCACGCATTTCTATTTCGTCCAATCTACCGTCCGAGGGTTGCCAGTGACAACCTGCAGGCCAGTTTCCCAAGGAAGTAGAAATGATATTGGTCAATTCTGTTAGACACAATTTAGATCCAATATAACGTGAAGTAATGAGCTGTGTAAGTGTTTTCAATGAATTACTTGAATTACTGTAATTCATATTAAACAATTATTTATGTTAAGCAATTCTGGGAATCACTTGTTTTTATAAACCTGTCATATTTTATCAGATGGAGGAAAAAATATTGGCATCATATAGTTGCCATCGGCTGCAGTGAACTATGTGAAGACACACATTTCACATCATATACATTGTGTTTTTCATGTGTCATTATTGTCATTTATCAGCCTTCTGTTGAATTCAACCATGAGAGGCCAGTCTTTCCACATTGAAGTATTTGTTTTCTGTTGTGACTTAAATATCGTTGTATGGATTTGTGTTGGAAGGCTCACAGTAGAAGAAGACAAAGCAGCTGGATTCGATCCGTGCTTTTGTGGACGTTAAATTTAAACTTGTACTTATTGTATCGATATCAATAGAGTATCATACTGCAGTCGGACTGTTATTATAAGAGGTGCGTTTGTGGGTGACATAGTGCTGTCAGTGTAAGTGTGGCAGCGGGTCTAGAGGTCGATTGTGTCCGGCACCTGAAGGCTCGTCCTGTCGCTGTGAGTCTTTGTCAATGTTGCCTTCACAGCTCCATCCTCTCCAGGCTCCGCAGATCTGTGTCCAGAACATCTGTGTCTAACTCTGGAAGCTCTGGAGGCTGAAGTGTCAAACCAACATATTGGACCATATGTGACCCTTGCATTATATACCCAACTAAGAGGCAACATGTGTTATTTGGCATAGTTTTTCTTATCTAAATTCTGTTGTAGCTGAAGGGACTACAGAGTTTTGACGTTACAATCAATGAACATCTCTTTGTGATCATCTGTGTTCCAAACATCTACCACAGTTTGGTGTAATTGGTGTTAATGAGCTAAAATGACATTTTCTGCGCCTTTCATGTAAGCTGTGTCGTTTTAAGTGCACACTTCCAAAGACCCCGAGTGGACGGAGGCGTGTCATTGATTGGTCATGATAAGCTCCACTGATTAGCACGTCTTCCTTTAATCTACAGTTAGTGCTCCCCTGAGGGTGGCCGCTAGTCATAAACCAGCGAGCCCGTTTCAACCACTGGTCCCATGGGCTGACCTCTGACTCCTATGATCTCACTCAACCTCATGATGGGTCACACAGAGGAACATGTTGCGTCAGTGGTGCAAAAATAAAAAAAAGAAGAGGAAATTATCTTCTTCACAGGGAAGAAGATAATTCTTTTTCCAAACAGAGTAAGAATAATAACAACAGATCAGTGTAAATTGTGTACTATAGCTTTAAGGACTTTTTGAAAGACCTTGTTGCGTCAAGGTGATTATAGTATGTTTTTATTGAAAAGAAGAAATGAAAAGTAGTCACAGTTGATAGATTTCTAAGATGAGTGTGAGAAACAACACGAGCAGATGGGTTGACTGTGAGTGGTAACTGAGGAGAAAAATAAGAGGAGTGACAGAGGAGGAGGAGGAGGAGGAAGAGAAGGAGGGGTGGGTAGCGACAGAGACACAGAGGCAGAATCACTGAAGTAGCTCGGGGTAGCTGAGATGCTGAGATGTGCAGAACAAACACTGACAAGCTGAGACACGGAGAGTGAGAAGGAGGGAGCTTGCAGCACCTGAGACACAGCAACAGCAGCAGCAACAGCAGCAGCAACAACAGCAGCAGCAGCAGCTTAATTAGCATCAGGAGGAGAATCGGTCACAGGCAGTCACGCCAGAAACCATGTAGATAAACTGCTGTCACTGATTGTCGAGCTGCACGAGGAGGCTACAGCAGAGGAGGAGACCGTGGCTGCAGCCAGAGCTTGAAATGAGGGGATTGAGAAGCATCACTGCCACCTGACTGATACTGGGAGTCAGACTGAGCACCTGCAGCGTCAGACTGAGCTCTCCGGTCATCAAGGAGACTGGGGCAGAGAGACGGAGGAGAGAGCTGCTGTGATTATGCGCGGGGCAGAGAGCTCCTGTGGATTCCCTGTCTTTGGCAACGGCAGCAGGAGCAGGAGCAGGAGCAGGAGCAGGAGCTGTGGCTGTGAAGACGGCAGCAGAGCTAGCTGGAGCTGCAGCAAAACAAGCAGCCCTGACTCCAAAGCATTTTACTTTTCCAGAAATGAGGGTAGCATTCACAGCCAAGTTATAACAGGAACCAGCAGTCGATGTAGCCACCGCGTTGAGCGTACCTGTAGCCACAGCAGTGACGGTGACTGCAGCGCTGGTGCAAAGGTGCCCACAGCAGTGCAGTTAAGTGTAGTTGTAGCAGCAGTAGTAGGGGGGGGCAGTGGCTCAGGACACTGAATGACCAGCGTGGCTGATGAAGGCCACCTGGATCCGCTTGCTGAAACGATCCAAAGGAGGTCGTGTCAAGAGCTCCGATGCCTGTGTAAGCAAATTTTCCTTGTGTTTACATCGTGAAAGTTGGTGTCTTTGTGTGCATGCACTTGTGTTTTATGCATCCAGCCTGTGCGTCCGTCCCACGTGGACACATCGATTCATAGTGTCACGGCCAGTGTAGCACGGCTGTGTGTTTTCTGGTGATGATGAGAATCTGGATGTTGTTATCGGTTATGGCTGTCAGATTCTGGGCAGGCTTCCACATCGCCTCCCTCTGACCCACTGGGACGGTGTTCTTGATCTCGCATCATTATAAACTGTGACCTGATGGAATAATCAGAGTGGATCAGGTATGTTCACCAGGTAAAGCTCATTTTGTGCAGTAAAAAGCCAAGTTTAGGACATTTATATCCTCGTGTGGAAAGGCTACAAATTGAGCATGAGACACAACGCTTTTGTTGTTGAATGTTTTGAAAACATTTGGAGACCAATTTTCCCCCGGGATTAATAAAGTATTCTCATTCTGATTCAGATTCTGATTGAAAAGCAGCAGCCCATCGATAATTAATCACCCTGCTCTCAATTACTTATTAGTGTCAGACACAAAGCAAGGGAGGATGAGAGACAAAGAGGCTTAGAACAAGGAGCAGGGTTCTAATGTCTGACGGACGGACAGCGTAAATGTGAATGACTTTGTATTGTATTATATATAATAATAACACTTGTTCCAGGTAATGTAAGTGGGGAGGAGAGGCATGATCCTCCTTTGTATTTCTGCGATGGCTGGGTAATTCTAATCAGCCACAGAATGAAGGAGGCTATTTTTAACTCAGACAACTCAGGAGTGCGTTGGCGCAGTGGGATGAATGGAGGAGCTGGTGTGGGTGGTGTAGTAGTCTGCAGGTAAGGACAAGGATAACAACACTACCTTCACTCGGCTAAACAGCCCCATTTTTACTATGAGATCCATGTCGATAATTAAACTACATTGAAATATGTTGGTGTTTCATGTATTGCTGCATGTACAGTAATTTGAGTCAGATTTTCGAGAGAACGAAACCAGTTAATGGACAGAAAACAACAAACAATTAATATTTCACACATTTGAAATACACGTGTTGTATCTCCGTGTGTTTGCACAATGCATAAACATAATATCGACATGCAGTGTATTGAACTGTGTCAAACCAACGGCACAAATAGCTACAGCTGGCTGTATGTTTGGTAAAATGAGAGCAGAAATGACATAAAGTTACGTAAACATATCATCTCAAAGAGAATTTGTGAAGCAAGAGCAACCACATAAGGTTTATGAGCTTGTGAGAACCAACGTCACTGTGGCTAAATTCTAAATTTACCTCTAGGGTTGAATGTTTTTTTTTTGGTTTTTTTTCAGTCAACAGACACGCTATGATCTATATAGCAGGCATGACTCTTCTACTTCACCAATTATTTATGATGTGTTTTCATGTTCAAACAAAATATACCACGCGAGCGAGTATGTGTTGCACCAGTGCACCGCACTCAGGGGTGCATGCATGCGTGTGTGTGTGTGTGTGTGTGTGTTAAACGTGTGAGGCTGGTTGTATAGTACTGTATGCACCAATTTATTCAGACACAGCTGACATTGTATGACCTCATTTATGTTTTCTGGCTTTAAATACTGCCCGAGAAGTCATGTGTCCCACTTTCCATCTTGCTGGTTTACAACATCTGGCTGTTTGCACAGGGTGACGGGGCCGGGGTGTTAACCTGTGCTGTACATACATTCATTCATTCATTAAAATGAGTTTAAAATGAAAATGACTTGTATCTGGGTGTTGCATTGTAAACGTGGTAGTTGATTAACCAGAACTACACCGTCCTGTACATATGAGATTGTTGAAGCAGTGTATAAATAGCTCAACTGTGCAAATATTGTGAGAGGAAAAAAAAAAGGATTGTGCGTGGAAGGTTAATAATAGATCTATGAGCAAATGTGTTGCAACCACACATCACACAGAGACACAGCTCAGATCTGGAGGTCTTTTACGTTTCTCTTAAATGTTTGTCACAGATCATACCGCATGTGAGCAACTGAGAGACAGAGCTAAGTATAGAAAAGGAGCTGCTGCTGCTGCTGCTGCTGCTGCTGCTGCTGCTGCTGCTGCTGCTGCTGCTGCTGCTGCTGCTGCTGCTGCTGCTGCTGCTGCTGCTGCTGTGATTCTATGATCGTGTCCGTCAGCGTGTTTTCACAGAAAACAAGGAAAGTGACCATTATTTCCAGATACTTGTTACAACGAGGTGATTGATGGCAGAATTAAATGCCTGGTTGTTTTATTGAGCACGTCCTTCGTGCTCGTTATTTCCTGTGATTAAATGACATTCCTTTTGATGGTGAGAGCGAATGCTTCAGTCTGTGTGGATGTGCTTACGGATTTTTATATTGCATGACCTCCAATGTTGAATATTTCTTTCAAGAGTGAGAGCATTAAAAAACAGAATGGGTTTCCTCCAGTGCCCTCAAGATACCGTGAAGCTAATACTGGCTTCTTCTTTTTTTTTAGCAGATGGCACCTATAAGACGCTCAAGTTTTGGTGTATATGTTTTTGTGTTTGTGTTTTGTTGCTGAAGATTTGCCGTCTGTGTGTCCACAGGGTTCGGCCGACTCCTATACCAGCCGTCCATCAGACTCCGATGTGTCCTTGGAGGAGGATAAGGAGGCAGTGCGCAGAGAAGCAGAGCGTCAGGCTCAGGCACAGCTGGACAAAGCCAAGGTCAGTAGTCTACTACATCAACGCTGTCCAGTTCCCGTCCTTCCTGGGGTTTGTCAGGTGCTCAGACCCTGACGAGAAAGAAACGCTTGTTTCTAAACTTTTATTTCTAAGGATTGAAATTTCTAAGGATCATCTTCCATCTTGATGGAAGATGAAGACTGTTGTAATGTATGGTTGCTGCTGGTTTAAAGGTGAACATAAATCTGCACTGCATACAGCGGAACACTACATGGTTTGTATTTTGAAATCTTCCACTGATTTTGAACTAGTGATAAACAGCCGGGGGGAGGGGGGGGAATAATGAGACAAGAAGCATGGCAATCTACTCGGAAAGTGAAGAAACAGGAAGATGGCAACATCTCAAACATCGTTGTAAATATTTATTCATTCTCTGCCTCTTCTCCCGTGACGGTCATGGAGGAGCTTGAGGAAATCCCTGCAGAAAATGGGTGAGAGGACAGGTCACCCGTCTATCACAGAGACATTATTCAACCATGAACTCCAGGTGCTATCCTGAGAATTGGGTGTGGACATTCTCTGGAGTTTGCAGTTGATATATGACAGACTTAGAGGGACATTTACTGGGTTAGACAACAGCGGGAGGATCCATGTGAGGGGGCGGCACCTGGATGTAGCATGCAGGAAGCAGGACACCTGCTTTGTTTTGGCATGAGCTCGCTTGAACATTAACAGAAGAAACTGGAGACTCTCCAGAACGACTTTGGTGTTCACAACTATAGCCCCCACTGTGCAATCAGTGCATGACTGAAAGCAACTTTGCAGTTTAGTTTTCAAAGAACTGTGGGGGGGGGGACAGAGAACCTGGAGAACCCTCCTGCACATTGCTGAGTAGCCTCCGTGTAAAAATTGTGCAATTTAAACTGTAAAATATCAAGTCTGCAGGTGTTGAGGAAGGAAATGCTGTACATGTGGTTAGAATCGAGCGTTACGCCGGTCTCACCAGTACTGTCCGATGAGTAGGTGAGAGTTTGATAATCTTTAGTCTGTTTGCTAGTGTTAAAAGGAAATCCATTTAAGTATTTCCATTTTGAAGCATCGAGAAGACCAATCTTTGTAAACCTTTATGTAGCTTGATTTGCAGGCCCCTCCCTCATAGATTTAAAACGATTAATTAGACGTGCACTAAACCTGTTGGAGGGTAAGTGGACAGTGCTGCAGGACAAGGTGACTGTAATGGAAACAGGATATCGGAGATGATTTCAGCTGGTTCCTCAGATGAAGAAAACACTGTTGGGGGCCTGTGTGATGTGAGAGGTTGGGGGGCCTGGGAGGGATCAGTGTCTCTGTTTATCAGAGCCAAGCCTCGGCTGCTCTGCTCCGCTCAGGGCCACAATTAGCCGTATATAAACAAACACACACACGGCAGAGCAGGCAGAGAGGAAGTGCAATCAGGCCTCGCTTTCACCGAATCAGTCAAATCACTGGCAGTGTTAAGATTTCTGCCTTTGATCTGTGAAATAATTTTGTTATCTTCCATGCACATTGTGTGTTTTTGTTCCACTTTTGTCATTTCTGCTTTTGCATAGAAATTCAAGCACGTGTCCAGAAAGACCTCATTTAATTGGGTGTTTTACCGTTCACAACGAGTTTGCTCGTTAGCTGGAGTCGCAGAGCTCGTGGCCGTCCGTCCGCTCTCGCAGACATTTCCCCGCTGCACCGCGTCTCAGCGTCGCCGTTAGCTGGCAAAGACACATCATTCCTGCAGATCTACGTTGTTGTTTTCCAGAGTCACCCTCTCTGGTGTGCTAATTAAAAAGATAAGTTGGCTTTATAGATAACCTGGCATAGATAACCCCTGCTGGCATTTTACGTGACAGATGACGAGTAAAAAATAGCCTCTCAGTGTTCTGGCCACCAGAAACAGAACAGGCTGGGGTCAAAGGAAGTGCACACTCTCTCTGCCTGTGAGCCTTTATGGGCAGTAATTCACAACAACCTCCCGTGCACACCACTGAGATTTAAAAGTGGTAAAGTTGATGCTTGTAACGTGAAGTTTGTTTGCACATATACATACATTCGGCATCACTGGCCGCCTCTACCTGACCTATGATAGGAATTCTTCAATCACTTGTTTAATGTCTTCTGTTGCTCTGGAAATAGAGGTTGTGAAAACACACAACGATGTCATTGTGGATTACGTCAACTTTATTTTAGATACATTGGGGGGTTTTTTTAACCCATCATTAAAAATGTAGGGATTTAAAAATGTGACTCTTAGAAGGCCCACAGATTCATGGAAAATGCTAAGTGCCTCTATGAGAAAAATTAGAGTTATTAGCTGCAAATAATCGACTTATAATCACCAGCTATTTTCTATTTTCATGATTTTTGTTGTCAAACTGATGCACTGCATGATGTCGTCATTGTGTAGTTGGTAAAACACTGGTATTTGTCACCATTTTCTGACACTTCACAGAACAAGCAACTCATTATTTTAATGAATTATTCTGTTGAAATAATAATGTAGGTTCATTTGTGGGTTCTCTTTGGGCTCGAATTGAAATGGCAGTTTGAAACAGTGCAAATCTTGTTTTTCATATCTTTAATAATGTGATATGAACAAAATGATGTATTTCATGTCTTATCCTTGCATCTTGTTTGTAAATCTAAAACACGGTAAATATTGAGCTGAAGCTCGACTTAAAGCTATATCACCAATCAAAAGGTAATGTATGTCAGAAAAATCACAATTAGATATTTTAAACCAAATTATTCAGTCCTCACCTTCTAAAAAAAACTAATTATGCTTTTTGAATTTTAACAGTAAGCAAAAATCATGCAGGTGAAAATAACAGGTGATCCCAGATTTCACTCGTGTCAGCCAACAATCTCCCTAGCAACAGCAGACACAATACACAACGTATGATAGAAAGGAAACATCGACACTCTCCTGCTATAAACAAAAACAATAGCTGGTGGCTGCAGTGGCTTAGTCATAGACATTTACAGCCTTCATTTTTCAGGACATCGCCAAGGAGGTTAGGTTTTTGGCCACGCTTGTCTGTTTGTTCGTTTGTTTGTTTGTGAGCACCATAACTGCATAACTCAAAAAGTAAAGGAGCGATTGTGATTCAATTTTCGAGGGATGTGGGTTACGTCATGGCCCAAGGAGGAAAAGATTAGATGTTGGTTGTGACCTGGACATGGATTCGTCTTTGGGATTTATTAACATGAACTTAGTGATGTCGGGGAGTGTTATTAACACTGTTGGGAACTGATTTACACTCTCTGAGTGCTTTCTCTAGTTACTGACTGTGCATGACTACAATTTACCAAATCAACCGTGGATAATTAAAGAAATATCTCCCCACACTAAATTGATTAAGGTTAACATTCCTCTCTTAGCCTGTAATAATACATTTTATGGGTTCTCGGGAAAGCCTGAGGCCGGAGCACAGACTGGAAGAAAATGTATTTCAAATCGATCCACGACATTCAAGGTGAAACAACGTGGGCACCTTGATTTATAGTGCGGCGTCTCGTGTGTGCCGCTAATGGAGAGACTGTGCCGTGTTCTCCGCAGCAAATGAGCAACAGCAAGGGCAGGTTTTCACTCAGTCGTTGCAGTCATTGCAAGTACAAAGCAGACTCTGAGGTATTATTTAATGAAATATGCATGGTGTGATGTGACATTGTGGTGAGCACTGTGTGGCGTTAATTGGCTGTGGTCCACACTGGCTGTCTCCCAGGATTTCCAGTCACGGAGAGGGCTTCTCTCTCGCTTCTCGTCTTTGTTTTTATCTTATCTTATCCTCACATATTTCTTCTCCTTTCACCCGCCTGTCCTCTTTCCTTGCATCCATCGCCTTCCCTTTCTTTTCTCTTGCTCTTCATATGCTTCCTGGTCCCTAACCCGCCACACCATCTGTCTCCCTCACTCACTGCTGTCAATACGGCATCCATAATGAAAGCCTGTGTTACATAAGGAGCGGCAGAGCTGTATGGGACGGAGATGTAAAGATACCGTAAAGCGCAAAGGTGCCATTATGCACACATCCTTCACTCACCTGTGATGCGTGTTTGCACGATAGGCCTGTAGAAAATCATTAAGCTTCATTTTCACAGAGGACAGTGATGGATTCAGGAGAGCAGAGCAGCTGTGAGGGAGGAAAGAGACAGAGAGAGCACACACACACACACACACATAGATACATGCACTAATGGACCCCATACCTTGACACAGCCATGTGACTCTGTGCATGCAAACACCAAGGACACTCTGTCCTCCACTGGTCCCAGCTCTGCACGTACAGGACCAGATGATCACCTCTGTGTCTCGCACGCACACAAACACAGTTGTCACGTAATGGAGTATCTACATTGCCGTCCACATGGGACGCTAATGTATTTGTTCCATAATCCCTCATCATAGTCACTTCACACCTGCTGTGTTTCAATGAGGCATCTGTGGACAGTGAAAGCCATGATAAATGAAAAACCTCATTGTCGCCGGGCCGTGATCTTCACTGAGCTTTGCGGTCTGCTTCAAAGATCTTCATCTGGCTTCAGACCCTAACAAATCCAATCAATCCTACTTCCCCCCCGCACAGCTCTTGAACACTGACGGTGAATGGAATAGTGCTTGAAAAATATTCAGCTGCATGAAATGACTTTCTGCTCAGGCGTGGGGCAGTGAACGCAACACTTTCCTCTTTTTTACACTACATTTTCCTCTGCTTCTAAAGCCAGTGGCGTTACATATTCCAGCTGTGAAGGAAAAGGTGCAGCAGGTGGCTGAAGCGCACTGTGCTGTGGCTCACAGGAGAATAAATAAACCAAAAACAATGACGTTGTGCACTGCACAATTTCCAACAGGCTTTAAGGATCCATAGAGCAAGGGGACACAAAGCAAAGTTGGATGATGATGCTTTGTTGGTTCATCATTGTCAAAGAACTGCTTGTATCTGCTTTAAAGCTGCGATAATCAAGCGGCTCCCGACTATGAGGTTCCACTTTAGCTATGTCATGGCTGCGATTGGACAACTCCTTTTCAGCAGTAGGAGGCAGCTGTTTTTGGCAGAAACCCACTGTACAGCATCTGCTGAGCAGCCAACAGTAGACGAATCAAGCAAAGAGAGTTAACGATCAAAGGTCGAGATAAAAAAAAAGAAGTTAAAATGGATGTTCAAAACAACTTTTCCCTCATAAATAAGAATAATAATAATAATAAAAAAAATACAGCCTGAGCTGAACCGAAACCGCACAAGATAATTTAACGTGTTGCAGCTTTTTTAATCTTTAACGTTGGGAAAAATCAGACTGCAGGACGGCTCTGATGAAAGCAGCTACGACGTGAGCGATTTTAATCTACTCTGAAAGCATTTTTCAGAATTTGTACGAGGTCCAACAGAGTAGCAGCATCAAAGTGCTGATCTGGTGGCTTTGGTTTGGCTTCCAGCTGAATATTACTCAGCCACTCTTTCTCCTCTCCTCATCATGCTCTCTTTCATCTGCAGGTAAATATTTAGTGTGAGAGTGTGCGCGGGGAGATTACTCTAAGACACATTTGCTTTGGCGTTCAGCTGACTTCTGTCATGCTTGTCAAACGCAGGGCTGGGACCACGGTGCCATCGCAGCCAGCGTGGCTCCGTGATTATGTCCAAAAGCCCTTAACATATTTCCTTAAGCGCTGTATGTGTTTGTGGCCTAGTCGATTACCGGGAGCTGATATTAGACATTTTTGCCAATTATCGGTATAGTTTCATTTTAACCGTCACTGATATTAGTAAGTAATTACAGTGTGCCACTGTGGCTCCACTTCTGTCTCGTCCTCTGGGCCATTTGCTCTCAGGCCGCTGCTGACAACAGCTGACAACAACAACAACATGGAGTCTCCTCCTGCTTATTGGAATCTATTACTAAACATCCATACAAATGACAAGAGGCTGTAGTGTTAGATCTTGCCCTCAGGTCTGCTGGAGGACAGTTTATGCATCAGTTTGTATCGTAAACATTTTGAATTTGCACTGTAAATTAGAGCTGAAACAATTAATCGATTACTTAATTAATCAACAACTATTTTGATAATCGATTAATCGGTTCAAAGCTTTTTTCATGATTAAAACAACATTTCCGATTTTTTTTTTTTTCCGATCTTAAATGTGACTATTTATTAGCTCTGGATAACAAAGAAATCATCATTTCGACGAACACTTTTAAGGTTTTCTGATATTTTGTGGACCGAAGGATTCATCGATTCATCGAGAAAATAAACGACAGATTACTCGTTCATGAAAATAATCGTTAGTTGCAGCTCTACTGTAAATGCGTATCTGTTATCGGCCTCATTAACTCGTCATTTTTGGCGTACTCTACTCTTGCGACACAGCTCAAGAAATGGTTTTTCTCATTACATTTTTTTTCACGATGCGACCTTATTAACTTTAGATCTTTTATTTTTTGCAGAAATGTAATGCGTCACTGTGGGCAGGGGAGATTGTGGGGGAGATGTTTTGGTGAACTGTTTGTGTTGCGTGGTAACTGTATGCATTTTCTCACTGGTCCGTTTGACTCACAGAGGAAGGTCATCAGATAGGAAGGGACGGTATTGATTCCACCGTTGTAAGGATCGTGAAATAGATTTATGCACAATTTACGCAAGTGCTCTTCGTCATAAGCTAATACAAGACTTGAAGTACTGATTTTTACTGTCGGTGTGAAGGGGGCGGCTGCTGGAGTTTTTAAATGTCATTATTTTAGCCTGTAGCAGACAGACGGCGCAGCAGCCACATCATTCATGGAGAAATGGATAAACCGAGTCTGGATGAGTCAGAGTCGGCTTCTGTTTTTAACGCTGGTTATTTTTATACATCTCTCTCTCTCTCAAAAACAAAAGTCACGGCTCACCTAGAGCAGGCTGATATGGCTGAAAATAACTATCACGATAAATGTCGGATAATAAAAGACACTTCCCTCCGTAAAAGTTGAAGAAACCTGTGATTTTAAAGAGATAAAACGTCAAATTACGATTCCTCTGACATTTATTGTGACTGTGATTTGCTTGGCGATATAATTAATTAGTCAAGCTTCAGTGTAATATATACTGTGTTGTAAATTTAGTACAAGATGGCGCATTGCCCATGTCATAATAAAATTAACTACTATTTTATAGTGCTCTAATATAAAGATAAGACATGTAAGATGGTAAGTGTTTCCAGTGTGTATACATTTCATTATTTCAATTGGAGTAAAACACAGAACCATCCAAAATGGAAAATGATTAAATTCTTATTTGTTTCAAATTGCGATGTAAGCGTTAAAAGTGATGAATTGTTCCGCCCTATTTTGCACAATCTAACATTGTCCGTTGTTTGTCCTGGCAGACCAAACCAGTTGCATTTGCTGTCCGCACAAATGTCTGCTACAGCCCGAATCACGATGACGACGTCCCCGTGCCGGGCATGGCCATCTCCTTTGACGCTAAAGACTTCCTCCATGTCAAAGAGGTGAGCGGCTCCCGTCCTTGGCCAGGAAAAATAAGGACGACGACGGCGACACTGTAACCAACCGTCTTTAATTATTCTGTGTAGAAATTTAACAACGACTGGTGGATAGGACGTCTGGTGAAGGAAGGCTGTGAAATCGGTTTCATCCCCAGTCCAGTGAAGCTTGAAAACACTCGTATCCTCCAGGAGCAGAGAGCCAAACAGGGCAAGTTCCACTCCAGGTAAAAAAAAAAAAAAAAAAGCCCCATCTCCACCAAAGTCCTGTGGTATCATTAAAAAACATGTTTTCTGAATACATATATATATTTTTTTTAAATTTAAGTGATAAGTAATGTCTCTCATTCTTGTAGATTGGGAGCAAACTCATCCTCTAGTTTAGGTGAAGTGGTTACTAACTCACGGAAATCTACCCCTCCTTCGTCTGGTGAGTAGCCCTTAACGGGTGAATTTCAAAACTCTAGCTCCATAGATAATAAATGCCTTCAAGAATAGATTAAATACGAGTTGAAGGTGACATTGAAGGCACTTTTGTTGTAATTACCTCCAACGATTTACACGTTTTTATTGTTTGTAACTGTACTTGTTGTTTAATGTTTAATTTGTGCTCCCTGTGTAGCAGCTATGATTGTGTTAACCTGAGATGTATCCGTTACCTGTGTTCACCTCTGTGTGACGGTGCTGTCGTCTGTCTGTGTGCGTAGCCATTGACATAGACGCCACAGGCTTAGACCCTGAGGACAATGAGCTCCCCGTCAACCTGCGCTCCCCTAAAGCCTGTCCAAACACTGTCATGTCACCCCTAGCAAAAGAGAAAAGAATGCCCTTCTTTAAGAAGGTAATCCGTACGAGCCCGGCCTCCCTTCTTCTCTGTCCGTCCGCTCGGCTCTGACTAAAATGCCTGTGGCTGCTTGGCCTCACTCAGCGTCCGTCCTGTTTGTCCACACCACCGTCCTTGGCCCGGGCCATTAGCACGCATGCCTTTCCTTAACATCTCTCTCTCTCTCTCTCTCTCTCCTCTCCCGTCTCACCACAGCTAAGCAGAAGCAGAAGTCGGTAAGTTGTGCGCCGTAGTGCGCTGGCACAGCGGGGGGCCCTGAACTGTACAATAGAGACTCAACCTTTTGCACTCACCTCTCACTCTGCCACTGCAATCCTACAGTATGTGTTGTGTTTGTGGTTGTTTTTGTGTTCGGACCTGCAATCGTGCTCCTGTGATGTGTGATTTAGTGAGATCTCTGGGTGAATATTGGTCATCTATTTCAAATAGTAGATATGCCATATCTTTCATTAAGTGTGAACTCTAACACGTAAGCGCAGTTCCTGAATTGTCAAACTATTCCTTTTAGTCTACATATACCACACAGTATAAGCCCTGATATATTATTGTGGCAACTAAAGCCCTTTTTAATGTCTGCAGCATGACAGTTTCCATCACCAAACTACATTTGCACATAGGAAATGTATGAAAAAACACTCCTAAAACAAAAACAACTAATTCATTAGCTTCAGTTCATTAAAAAAAAAAAGAGAACACTGTGTTATTTTTCCTTCTTATACACACACCCTTTAAACACACTTGTCTGCCAGACACCAGTGATGCACAGCAGCGTCCGGTTCGCTGCCTCGTCGTCAAATGTAGACGGAAATATATTCAGATGTCACAAGAGAATGCCTAAAAGTAGGTTATTTCCTTTTTAGTCTGAGAGTACAATTAAAACAGAGGCATAATTCTCTGCTAATTAAAAAAATAATTAGTTACCGACTAGTCTAATTATCTGCTTTAATTAAAGAATTGGCCCTTTTTTTTTTTCTTTTCTTTTACTGCAGACATTTTGAAAGGTTTGAACAGGAAACATAAAACTTCTTAAATGTTTCTTTCAATCATATAATTAAGAAACCATTAAAAATGGAGTCTGACATTTGAGAACATCACAATTTCCAGGTTTGGGAAACACTGATCAGCATTTTTCAACATTTCATGGACCAAACGATGACCCGATTAATGGATTATAAAATGATCATTGATCGTTAGTTGCAGCCCTATTCATTCACCATATTCACCAGCTGTTATTTGTCTGGCTCCAGTCTGACTTGGAGTGTTCCATTCATAACAGATTTGATATATTCTTCTCAATCAGTACCATATTCAAACTCCTCCCCCTCTCTCACTAACCTTTCCTGTTATATGGATCCCTCTTTTCCCTGGTGACATCAGAACCATGAAAAGAGAGTAGTAATTTAACTTGAAACGTCAAAAATGTGCTATAATTTGCTCCGATGATATTTAGAATTTGTTTTGCAAAGAGCTAAATTTTATAGTATAAATTAAAGCTGGCTTACACTGTGTCAGACCGGCTGCAGACGTCTCATCTCATGGTTCACAATGTTCCAGTGCTTTTAAATTGTCTCGCTCATTGTTGTTCTGACCCCTCGAGTGATTTGCGACGATGAGTGTTTACTTTGTCCCCATAAATAAGTGCAACTGTTTTTCTTCTGCTCCTCCTCCTCGTCCTCCTCCTCCTCCTCAAAGACGGAACACATTCCTCCGTATGACGTTGTGCCTTCCATGCGGCCCGTGGTTCTGGTTGGACCGTCACTGAAGGGCTACGAGGTGCGTCAGCGGCGACATTTCAAAGACGACTCGGCCTTTGTTGTTTATCTGGGAATATATGAGCAAATTTATGCTCGCGCGCCGTTAGCTGTCCTGACAGTCGTGTGTCTGCTTGTCCGCAGGTGACCGACATGATGCAAAAAGCTCTCTTTGACTTTTTGAAACACAGATTCGAGGGGAGGTAAGTTCCCCGTGCCCTTTTAAAATACAAGCTCTCATCCTGCTTCCTTCCTCGTCCTCTCTCCCTCTCTCCCCCTCTCTCTCTCTGTCTCTGTCTCTCACTCCTCGCTCTATAGGCGGGTATTTATCTGTCCCCCGAGGTTAGCCAAGGGAGTGTGTAACAAGTTTGTTTGGCCTAGAGATGTGTGCTGCTCCTTTAAATAGTCCCTCTCCATGTCCTTAATAGGCCATAGTGGGCCCTAGAGCAGAGGAGGATTCTCCCGACTCAATGTTGAGTCCATCCACCCATCCAGAGCAGAAAAAAGGCCGTTAAGTTAAACACTAAAGATCCACTCAGACCATCGGCAGCTGCAGGTTACACTGTTTATTTCCCCCTCCGAGCGTCAACCACCTTCATTCTCAGCCCTCGGATTTTTCATTATACCTCCAGAAAAAGTGTGATTTGTGTGTAAGAAAAAAAAAAGAAAAGATAATTAAATAGGCAGCAAACGCATAGATGGTGGAAGAGTTTCTAGTAAATAGGTCCGATCAATTAATCATCTGTAAGTGGTAAACACAGTTTGAAACGCCGCAGTGAGTAAATCACAAATGGCTGCAATTTAATTTCTTTATTTTTGACTTTTGTATCTTATATGCAAATAAAAAAATCAACGTAAACATGTGGGGAAAAAAAAATATCTTGAAGTTCTCATCCTTGCAGTGGCTTACAGAGTGGTTATTATGTGGTAATACATTTGAAATCAACAATGAATATGTAATGGAAGCTTTACTTAAATTATATAAATTAAATAATGTCACGAGTCCTATGGTTATCTTCCTTGATCTGTCTGCTACGCTGCCCCCACATGATTTTTGGTGGTACTGCTCCATTTGGCCTGTTAAGTTTTCACAAGCTTTATTCTGTCCATGTATCTTACGTTCATGTGCATCTATTTCTGTTTTTTTGTCCGAAGTGTTGACTCCATCTTATTTGTCACAAGTCAATATTTTCTGCCTGACTTTTGTGTCTTTCTCGTCCTTTGTCCCAGAATCTCAATCACTCGCGTCACGGCCGACATCTCCCTGGCCAAGCGCTCGGTCCTGAACAATCCCAGCAAGCACGCCATCATCGAACGCTCGAACACACGCTCCAACTTGGGTACGTTTGGCCTGAAAAAAACTGCCACAATTGCCCTGGGAACATCTGGTGTTTTGATTCATAATGCTTTCAAGGAGACCAGCTTAAAGTGAAAGGAAAGGAAGGAAGCGATTAGAGAAAACTCTTGACAATGGTTATGATAATGGCCCGGAGTGGCCCTGGCAAGTTTCGTTTTGTCAGGAATGGGAGATAAAATGCATAAATGCAAGATAACAAGTTCAAGAACCACTCTGATTTGACCGGGCTTGATTGGGGGTTAGATGTGATCAGAGTGAAACAGATTCCAAAGAACAACAGAGGTGACGAGGGGTAATCTTTGCTGTGTTGCACCGTAAAAATCAGAGTGAGAGATCCCAGGAAGAGCAGAAAGCTGGAAGCACAAAGAACATCCATTTTTTATGATTACACAGAGATTCAATGATTTCACTTCGGTCTGGTCCACATAAAAGTGTTTTTGGTCGGAGAGCCGAGGGGCTGCAGCTCCATATGTTATCCAAAACATTTTATCATGCGAGTGCCACTCGGTATCTCCATCCCCGTCAACCTCCATCCGTCTTTTTTTTTTTTTTTAAACTAAACATTTTGTTTCGTATGAAGCTTGAAATCCACACTTCTGGCAAACATGCGGATGATCAAAGACACTTGCGTCAAGATACGACAAACAATTTAGGGAAGAATCCAGCAGAAGAAGAATGAGAGTTTGTGACTCACTTGTTGTCTGGATCAGTTTACTACACACTCTGTCGTGACAGGAAGTTGTGAGGCCAGGCTGTGCGACTCTGTCAGATTTGGATTTGTGCCACGCTGTGATATTTCATAGGATTGTTTTTAGAGTCACGTCGTCATCTGTTGGAGTTGGGGGGGGGGGGGTTTGTGTGATGTAACAGTCGGCATTTGTTCGAGATAACAGAACACGGCTCATTTTTCCCTCTTAGTCTCCAGAAAGCAGGAGTAGGAGAAGATATAAAACATAAAGCATTCATAACCTCTGCAATAAAGCTGCAGTGGGTAACTTATGAGTGTTTTTTTGTTGTCGTTGATGTTATTATTTTACCTTTTTTTTTTTGGTTTTTTTTACCGGAGGCACAAATGGTTTATCCCATGAAACAGTTTTTTTTTAGTAGTAGACTTTACGTCTGACACATTTACAGATATTTAGTAACACAATACTAAACACTGCTATACTGAGAAACACAGAGAGTCATGAGGAGTAGCCATAGCCGGCCCTGTGTGACCGTACCGCAGCTCTAACACCACCCTACTCTCTACTTTTTTTTCCTTTAGCTGAAGTCCAGAGTGAGATCGAGCGGATCTTTGAACTGGCCCGCACGTTACAGCTGGTGGTTCTGGACGCCGACACCATCAACCAGCCGTCACAGCTGGGGAAGACGTCCCTCGCCCCCATCATTGTCTACGTCAAAATCACCTCCCCCAAGGTAAGTAAAAAAAATAAATAAATAAAACAAATTTGATGCATTGCTGAATGTGGAGTGTAAAGGGGGAAGAGAGAGAAAATGAGGATGAATAAAAATAACTGAAGAAAGTCTCGTTTTACTTTCACCGACGCATTAGTCACCTCTGCTGGTCGATTCGTCACTGCTGATATCACAGCACGTCAGACGTGACTGCTTGTTTTAAAAAAAGGAAAAAAAACAAGTGAGTGAACGCAAAAGGAGAAACTGAATCATCCCTGTGACCTTCAGCATATTTAGAAAAAAAAAACCTCATGATTTATAAAAAAACATTTTTCTACTCCGTTTCACTCTGCTCTTATTAAAGGGTAAAAAATAAACTGTATTTTAACTAGTTATTTGATTAATTGCCCACCACTAATGGGTTTACAAGTCACCGTTGCTTAGAAATACAGACCAGTGTTGAAAATGAATTACAATATACAAATACACAAGTAAAAATACACCTGCATTTAAACACTAATGAATAATATATCATGTCTAATGTATCTTAAGTAAAGGCACTTGTTCTACCAAAAGTGATATACAGTATATACATTATTAAAAACTACAGTACAGGGATGCCACTAATGTCATTTTCTTGATTTTCTTGACTATTCACTTTTAATGATTTCTTTGTTACAATGAGCCAAGACACCAGAAACAATGTGTTCACATCAAGAAGCTGAAAAAAAAAAACCCACTTTAAACCGACTTTTAATCGATGATCAAAATAGTTGCAGATTAATTTAGCAGTGGATGGATGGGTTTGTCTTTTCAGCCCTAGACTGCAGTAATTGTTCATACGTGCATCAGTATGTCTGGCTTGTGTCTTGTGTTTATATGTCGTGAAGAAAAACAACGTTTCCATCTGTGGTCATTCTCAACAATATTGGTAAAAATAAAACAGAAATGAAAATTGAACATGACAGAAAGTGGAGTACATTTAGGACAAACAAATGATTCGACTCCAAGTCTCCTTCTGTTGTAAATGTACTTGATTTTCACAAATCTTATTTCTGGCACAGTATTAAACCCACTTCCACAGCATTTTGGATTCCTGCCCACGCAAAAGCTGTGTTTAGTTTGGTCCTAAAAACATCTGTGACCTCTTTGCACTCTGTCCTCGTTTGCCTTCAGGTGCTGCAGCGTCTCATCAAGTCCAGAGGCAAGTCTCAGGCCAAACACCTCAACGTCCAGATGGTGGCAGCTGACAAACTGGCTCAGTGCCCTCCTGTAAGTCTCCACAGGAAACCCACATAATCACTGATTTCATCCCAGCTTTAGAAAATGTCCCGCAGTTTTGTCCTCTACAGATTGTTCTGGCTCTGGATTTTAGTTGTGTTGCATATCTGAAGTCTGATTAGTTTTTTTTTTTTTTTTTTTTTTTTTTTTTGGAAAGCTTTGTAATTCCGGCCTTTTCCCTGTTATGTCCCTCTATAATCTGCTTACTTGTTATTTCGGTCTTAGTAATGTTGTTGCAGTTGTGTGTTTGGTGTTATTTTAACGTAGTTACCCGTGTTCATGAACACGTCAGCGTCTTTGTCTCTTTCTATCCGACATCTTCACTGCTGTGAAGTGAAGAATCCTGCGACCGATGTATGTTCTGCCGGCTAGTGGAGCTGATACTAGGCAGTGGCCCTAATACTGATTAAAATAATTCAATGTTAACATTATTAAAATTCAAATCATAGTCAGACAACTGCGGTGAAAAAAAATTACAATGTTTTTCCTCCAATTTCAGTAGATATATCCTGACTTTTCTGTAACCTAATAGCTTTTTGAGCATTTAAATGGATAGTTTTACTGAACAAACAAAAGGGTGACAGTGTTGGTCCTTGGGGCCACGCAGCAGTGTAGTGGCTAACACTGTTGTCTCATGTGGTCATGGTCTGGGTTCATGACCACATGACCACATGTGTGGAGTTTGCATGTTCTCCAGGTTCTCTGGTTTCCTT
Source organism: Solea solea (assembly GCF_958295425.1). NCBI lineage: Eukaryota > Metazoa > Chordata > Actinopteri > Pleuronectiformes > Soleidae > Solea > Solea solea. The sequence goes on along the minus strand of NC_081134.1, from coordinate 35,187,731 downwards.
CCACAGTCCAAAAACATGCAGAGGTGTAATGGGACAGTCAAGTGTCACGCAAGTGTGAAAATAAGAGTGAATGGTGTTGGCCTTGTGATGGACGGGCGACCTGTCCAGGGTGCGACCCTGCCTTTCACCCTATGTCTGCTGGGATTGGCTCCAGCTCCCCATGACCTTCATGTGGAGGATAGAGTGGTTGGTCCTCTGCTCGCCCAGGAACCTGCGTCTCATACGCTCTTACACAGCAACACTCTTGGTGGAATAAAGTCCTGTTTATCCTTTTTATTGGAGCAGGGAAATAAAAATCTAGTTGCTTACCAACTTCGAGTTAAACAAGTTAAAGCACGGTCAGCACAATTCACTCCTTTTCATCCTTGCACCTGATGCAGTTCACTTTTGTCAACTATAAAACAAGCAAAATTGGATTCAGACCCACACTAATCCAATTGTGCTATGTGCTGTAGACCTAAACGTAGCCTGTCGTCGTGTTTTTATTTATCATTTCTGTCGACCTCATCATCAGGTCCTGACGGCACCCTCTCTTTACACAGGAGATGTTTGACATCATTCTTGATGAGAACCAGCTGGAGGACGCATGCGAGCATATGGCTGATTACCTGGAGGCCTACTGGAAAAGCACTCACCCCAGCAGCTGCAACCCGCCCAACCCACTGCTGACAAAGCTGCCCACTGCCGCCCTGCCCACCAGCGCCGCCCTGGCCCCCGGTGTGCAGGTACAGGAGCTGAGCGCACACTCTGTGCTAGTGAAGGCCACAGACAGAGTGTGTGTGGGGGGGGGGGGAAATACCTGGTGTAGTGCAGGTGGACAGATTTTAGATTTTTGTGTCAAAATGTGACTTACTCCAGCGTTGTTGGTCTCTTTTAATTTCCACATAATAAACAATTACTAGGGTCAAGGCACAAACTAAAATAAAAAAATGATGGTTCAAGACTATAATGAAGTTAAATTCACATGATTAGCAGTTGAAGAATTTGAGTAAATCTTTAGCGGCAGCATCAGGAGAGAAGCAGCTGATTTCATTCTCCACTCCGTGTCAGTCGCATGTGACCCGAACAACAGGTGCTTATGATTTGTGGCTAAATGCTACATGCTAAAAATACTTGAGAACCACATTTATGCTGTTTTTGTCCGTCATTACGTCACAGGTTAGTAACACTAGGACTGCAACTGACGATTATTTTCATAATTGATTAATAAGATTATTTTGGTCCGTTAGAAAATGTTGAAAAATGTTGATCATTGCTTCCCAAACCTGGAAATGATGATGTTCCCAAAATGATTATTCACTTTTAATGATTTCTCTGTTATACGAAGCAAAGGAACCAGAAAATATTCACATTTAAGAAGCGGAAAAATCAGAAAACACTGATTAATCAGCTCAATAATCAAGTAATTGTGTCAGCCCTACTCGTCGCCTGCAGCCACTTTGTTGTTTCTGTCGTTGTCATCAGGCTTCTTCATATTTAGTATTTCAGCATCAAATCCATAAATGCCTGCTGAGGTGTCTGTGTGTTTATAATCAATTATTAATTATCACTTGTGTCCACAGAGTGGAGCTTTTTTTGTAGTTCTCAGGCACTTAAATACTGAATTATGGATGATTTTAGGGTTTTATTTTCGGTTCATTTAAATGTACAGTGTGTGAAATTTAGCCTCCAATGGGTAGGTTGCATGTCGCAGCTGAAAATCCCTCATCTCACCCTCTGTATTTCAACTGTGTTGAAAAACCTGTGTAGTTTGTCCATTGTGAGCTGTTGTAAAAACACGGAGACCTGGCCTATTTAATATATTTGACGCACTGGACCTTTTAAAGATGTGCTTTAAATCGATGGTTTTATCATATGCCATTTGTATTTTATCTGAGGAACATTTGAGCGTAGGAAAAAATTGTATTGTAGGAAAAAGATACGACATGATTTCAATTGTAGGAATGTAACTTATTTCTTGACGTTTAACATGAATTTTGACAATGACACACTTTCATGACCAAATCACAATTTTGGATGTGATGTTTTTCGTGTCACCTCGACCTGACCACAAATAACCCCAGCTGTTTTCAGTTGCCGTCACAAACAGCATGTTATAACCTCTCGCCTCTTACTCTCTCTTTGTCCACTGCCATCACAAATGGGACATGTAAGACTGACAAAGAAGGGAACAGTGATGTAGATGAGGAGACCGAGTGAACTTGCACGTGTGTTTGCAAGGGTGGTGAGACGTTTAATTTTGAAGTTTGTCTCCCCCAGGACCGCAGCCAACCTTCAGTGGCTGGTTGACAAGCAAGTGTGTTTGTGTGTGATGTTGTTTTTTGGCATTTCATGCTTTGAAAGTGCATCTATTCAACATGCACTCCATATGAAAATGCACTCAAGAATCAGCAAGGGTGGCGTGCACTGTGTGTCAGGCTACATCCACACCGTACTGCTATGTTTCTGTGTAGAAATGTTGTCACTTTAAAACAATCTGCGTTTCATTTCAGCGTCAGAGGTAAGCTGCATCCATACAGAGTACCTGAAGTCGCATATCATGCACAGCGTTTTAGTGCTTTCTCTGTGGATAAACGGCTGATAGTATGCGAAAACTTACAGAAAACATTACTAACTCTAAACAACGGGTAAAAAAAAAAGCAGGTTTTAATTTTTTAAGCCGATAGTAAGTGTTAAAAAAACAAATTTTCATTCACCTGCAGGTAGCTGTGTCATTGTGTCACCGTTTCTGCCTGTCCAGGCAGAAACTAGAACTAGAGACTAGAGACTAGAACTGCCCCGCAGTTTTCAGACACAGAGCAGAGCCTGCAGCATTTTCACACACAAAAAAGTGGGGTAGGGTGGACGCTCTGTATTTATCAAGTTTGGATTCACATTTTACAGCCACTAAGAGCAATTTGACACATCAGTGCTGGGGATCAAACCCAGACCTTCCAGTTGGAAGATGACCCACTGATCCACGGCCAGGTGTATCCAGAAGTGTGGATGTAGCCTTAGTCTGCATGAGTTTTGCCTTGTCTTTGTGTTTGCGGTGTTTCCTTTGGTTTAGTTTCACTTTACTGACCCTGTGAAATTTCCACTCATCTCAGGGAAGCAGCGCCGAGCAGAGGGGGGATAAAGCGTCGGCGGAGAGAAAAAGTTCAAAAGAAGACCACCAGCACCATCATCACCATCACCACCACCATCACCACCAGAGCCAGGACCAGGCCGATGCTGATGCCGATGCTGAGGCTGAGGGGGAGGGCGATGAGGAGGAGGAAGGGGAGGAGAGGCCCCTGAGGACAGAGTCAACCAGGAGAGCCCAGCACACTCACCACCGTACATCCTCTGCCAGGACTGAGCACCACAACCACCATCACCACCACCACCACCACAGCAATCGAGCACGGGGGCTCTCACGACAGGAAACTCTGGACTCTGAGACCCCCGAGAGCCGGGAGAGCCGGGAGAGCCGGGAGAGCAAGGACTCGGCTTATATTGAGCCACGCACTCAGCGCCTCCATCAAGAAGAGGAGGAGGAGGAAGAAGAGGAGGAGGAGGACGATGAGGACGAGGATGAGGATCTCGGAGAGGAGCACCCCCAGCAGCAGCAGCAGCAGCAGCAGCAGCGATTTGAGCCCCTGCCCCACCGAGACCACAACCACCATCACCACCACCACCATCACCACCGCGGTGGCGCTGACGAGGCCGGCCACGGCACAGGACACCACCGCTCCAAAGAGCGCGAACAGGACCATAACGAGCGCAACAAGCAGCGCTCCCACCACCACCGGCCGGCTCGTGACCACCACCATCACTGCTATGACCGGGACAGGGACAGAGAGGGGGAGGTGGCTCCCAAAAAGAGGGGTGATGCAGGGGAGTGGGTGAGAGACTCTTATATCCACCAGTGACGGACCAAATCCCTCCCTGAAGTTCCATTTTGGTTTTTTTGAAAGACCGTTCTGTTCTCCCATCGTGCTGCTATACCCTGAAACCACAGCATCCTATTTATGTACACTTCCTTTGTAAATGCTGTTCAATCTTTTCTCAACGGCAGGATTTTTTGATTACATAGATACGAATATAAATATATGTATATATGTGTATCTATGCATAGACGTGGTTTATGTGTGGATATGCATGAATCTTCTTAAATATGCATATTTTAAACCTGTGTTGGATAAAGCATGACACAAAGAGCAGAATTTGTTTTCTGTGCTGAGCTGTGCTTTCTGTGATTAGCATTTTCTTTTTTCATTTTGATAGTTTTTTTTAATTAATATTATTATTATTGTTATTATTATAATTCTAATTATTTTATTCTATTTTTTTTTGCTTTGCCACCACTTGAATATGTTCCTTCAGACGACTACTGCTAGGGTTGACTGCAAGAGTTTAAGTTGACTAACCAAGTTAGTCTGATGCTGTATTTGCAGAGGTCTTTTTCTTTTTAAAAGAATGGCAATTTGGGAAATACACCAAAAATAATAAATACATCAAAAATGAATGCAGTCTTAACAGCTCTACCTTTTCAGTTATCAGCTTAACCTGTGCGACAGAGGTTTGAAATATGGGAGGCTGCCGCTGGTTTATTGTTTTACGTTGACACGTTGTGTTTAATTTAGGGATGCACGATACTGGACTTTTGGCCGATTTATGGGGAGTGCTTTGATATTTTGCCCTCTCGTTTCGCAGCAGATGTCGATGTAAGTTTATTTCATTGAGCAAAAATAAATGAATGTAGAAAAAATAGTAGTTATAGAGGGCGCCAGCATGGAAGTCAAGGAGGTCGCGGGCTATGTTGTTGTCATTGGTCATATCGGCAGATCTTGTTGTGTTTACGAAATCCGATGATACATTTTAAAGCAAATGTCTGCCGATACCGAGCCGGTAATATCGCGCATCCCTAGTTTAAATGATTTTGTCCACGTCACAGGAGTGAAACGTGTCTCTGTGTATGCAGCAGAATCTTTCTCTCAATCGTATGACACTGTGTCACGTGTTTGCCTCGCGTGGCGTGTACCTAATAAACTGGCACATTTTGAATTTCACAGAGCTTCATCTGAAAGCTAACACACACACAGTGTCTGTGTTTGTTTCACTGTTATTAACGGCTATACCGCGTGTCGCTTCATATTTAACAGACAGACCACAGAGCTGTTTTCATCACCAGCAACAAAGCTTGTAAAAGTATTTCCCAAAGTGTCATACTACTCTGTTTAAGTTTATATTATTTTTATTTGCTTTGTTCCCCTTTTTTTGAATCCTTCATTCCCTATTTATGCCTCGTTGGAGGTGCACCTTAGTCATGCCTTACGAGACAAATGAGTTCAACAATAACTTCCTCATAACTTCAACAACTTCCTTACATGCAGTACTGTTGTCTCTCTCTTTGTATGGGTCCACAAACATTTTTGATAACATTGATACACCCTTTATTCTGCACTTTTACGGATTAACTTTGGTTTAATACAGTTTAGCAATTTGATATAAAATCGCAACTAACCGTGACAAAACTGCATGAAGGGTATCTCCTGTTCTGGTCTGGCCCGTTTTGTTTTTTTTAAATGAATGTTGTGCGACTTTATTTCCAACATGATAATTCACGAATTAGGATTCACCTTCAGATTTTTAAAAAGATTAAAATGAGACTGCAAACGTCAACTAGGAGATTATTTAAGTATTTCTGCCATGTTTTTACTCCCCTGACTAAAACGAAGAGTAACGTAAAGTTTGATATTTTAATCATGTAACAACTCATGTGCTAAAGGTCCAGTGTGTAAGTATTGTGTCGTGTTTCCATCACGGTACGGTGTGGCACGGTTTGGAACGGTAAATCACCGGGTCAGGCTTGCGTTTTGACTGAGAACTATACCTTTAATTAGGTAGGCGGGGTGTACGTTGTGCCCGATGGCCGGAACATGGAATGGTGAGGGACGGTTATTTTGGGATTATTCCTAATGAAAACCCCAAAGAATTTGTACGTACCAAACCTCTCTTGGTGAGACTGTAGGTTGTAATGAGCAGAGGACTCCTCAGCTCGAACCCCCTCTCCCACTGATCTACGATGTCATTCTACTTGGTTTGTGGAGTAGGCTTCCAATTTAAAATCAGAAATGACCGAAAGAACGAGATCGCAAAATACAAAGGAGGCTGAAATTAGTTTTCCTCTGCACGGTGGCCGGACTCAGCCTTAGAGATAAGGTGTAGAGCTCGGACGTCCAGGACCGCTGCTCCTCCAGCGTCGAGAGGAGTTTGTAGTCTGTTTTTGGGCACGTCCTTTCGGGCGGAGACCTCAGGGCCGACCCAGGACACGTTGGAGGGATTATATCTCTCGGCTGGCCTGGGAACACCTTCGGATCCTCCCCTGAGGAGCTGGCGGAGGTGGCTGTAGAGAGCCATGTCTCCCGGACCTAGATGAACAGAAGAGGATGACGACGACACTCCTCTGTTTGGGCCGCTGTAGCAAAGTGGCGGCACAAAATGGCTTCCTCCGTGAAGCGAGGCCCTTCCCTAAAGTACATAGAAGAGGCTGATTCTAAGGTGATCACACACTCCTGCTAATAAAACCCTCTACATGTTACACACTGGACCTTTAATTTCTTGATCGTAAAACATTTTTTAAAACTAACTTCAAACCCTCCGACCCCACCTCTCCTTGATTTTGCCTGACAGTTGTAATTCTAAACACTCCCATTTCTATGCTACGTTGGTAGCACGACAGGATTTTTAAACCGTGTACATGTGTATGTACATAATGCATAAATGTAAAAAAAAAGAAAAAAGAATAAAGTTGGCAACAAAGGCCTGCTGAGGGGGGAGAGGTCGTTGCTGTGTGCTTTGTCAAAGGATCCAGACAGAGGGCGACTATTAATAGTCCTTTTGGAACTTGACTGAAAGACTGAGGTAGACTCTCCGCCCTGCCTCCTGTCGTCATGACAACATCGACATGAATGACAATACTGAAATACCGAGGGGATGCGTCTAAAATCGGAAGCTGCTGCTGCTGCTCCAGAAATAGATAAACAACCGCTGCCAGGGATGCAGATGATTTCATCTCAGAATTTTTAATGTTTGTAAACAGGGAACTTTTGCGTGCTGCAGTGAAGAGCGCATCATCTTCTACTACTTATGTTTAACATAGGATAACAATAAAAAATCTTAAGTGTCACTAAGAAGTGGGTTCACATTATGTTGACACACATTTCACTTCATAAAGATGCACTTTTTTAAAAATTCATAAGCAGGACACTGACGTGTAAATAAAAGGATTTCTAACATTTGGAAATAACTGTGCGACGCATTTGTCACCAACTCGGATTGCATGAGATTATTTTTGAAAAATTCAGTTTTAATAATATTAAATATGGCCCGATAGGAAAGACATGTCGTAGAAAAACAAACAGTAAACTCTTCTGTACGTACAATTTAAATGCATATTTTTTTGTACTTGAATTAAAGTTTGTGTTGCTTGTAAATGCTAAAAAAAAAATATATGACTCGTTACCAAATTACAGTTTCTCAAGTTTTTGACCAACATTTCATCAGTTGAATGAGATAATGTTCACTGCGGCGAGTGCACTTTTTCAGACTGGAGTCGTCGTCGACATCATTTCTTTCGTCGAAGCATCGGAACGCGTTAATGAAAAGGTCCCACGCGCTAATTGTTTCTACCTCTCATGGCCCATTTCTGCTACTTCCTGATCCACCCTCTTGGATCCTGTGAATCCACCGTCACCATGGCAGCTGTGTCGTCACGGTTGTCATAACGACGACAGCACTGCTGCATTTGCCAGCACTCATTCAGTCTCCATCCCCACGTGCCTGCCTCTCTCCCTCCCTCTCCGTATTTAGAAAGCTTATCCCTATATGGCCCACACTTTGAGAGAGCAGCTGTTGGGAGGCTGACGCTGTAAACAGTGTCTTTGTCAACACTGGCCTGTTAAAGCACACACACACAGAGGCAGTGTGTCGTATTATAAACACTGTTATTCCCGGCTGTGACAGACAAACGTGCCCTCTGGTCAGTTTTTCAGGAACTTGGCAATAAAGAAGCCGATAGTGTCCTTGTCGGCTCTGCAGTGGAGCGGCGCTGTCGTTTGTGTCTGGTCCCACGTCAGCTCGGGACTGAACCTCTGGAGGAGGCGCAGCTGCTCAGGTGGGAGGCCGGCTCCTGTCATTCCTTCTCCACCGATGTGAGGCTCCTGAGAGGGACGAGGACAAGAGCGAGCATTGGCGGAGGCTCTGTACATCTCTGGGTAAATTTGTGACTCCATGCACAACACATGACGAGAAAAGTTTGTTTTACCTGTGGCTGAAGTGTGAGGCAGGGAAAGGTCTTGAGGGCCCAGGCTACCTGCTCCTCATTCTCTGCTAGAGTCACCGTGCAGGTGCTGTACACCAGAACCCCACCTTTCTTCAACAGCCGCACCGCCTGCAACAAAAAGTCATGGTTTTATTGTTAAGTTCACAACATAAAAGATAAGAAATGAAGCTTGAAAGAATAAACGGCTTCTTTAAAAGGTCCAGATTGTATTGTTAGTGACACCTGCTGGTGAGACTTGAGCACTCCTTTGCTTACCCCTCCCTCTCCAAAGCACAAACTACAGTGGCCTTTACATACCAAAAAGGATAGTTTTGGTATGTAAACTCTGGCGACCTCCTTAAAACAAGACCCTTGTCCAATGTACATATACAAAAAGCTCATTCTAAAAGCTACAAAAACTGTGGTTTCCCATAATGTGCATGTACCAAAACCATCCATTATTTTTCATTTTCAAATTTCTTTCTATATTTTTTAAATGAACAAACAAAACAACGGTCTTTTAGCCAAGTTCTCCACCTCCAGCCTCAAGGGGCAGTAGTGAGCCCACTGCAGTTGTATTAGTTGAAGGTTAAAAATAATAATAAACTAATGGTTGCTCTTTAAACAGCTGGACATGTAAACAAGAAACAAGCACATAACTATAAGAATTGAGATGACAATGTAAATGTTAGGTTTAGTACGTGTCTGTGCTGCCCTCAAGTGGTGAAAAACAGTTATTGCAGGTTTAATTCCAAGTCAGTGATAGAGCTTGTCTGCAGTAAATTCTCATCGGAAATCAATGATATGAGAGCTGCTATTGCCGAGGAGTGATTTACAGAGATGGACATGGTACAACATTAATTTGTGTGTAGTGTGTAGTCACAGCTTTCCCCAGGAAACCACTGCACTTCCATGTGGATTTCCCTTTTGAAAAAAATGTGACCTACCTGTAAATACTATAAAATGCTGCCACCTACTGACCAAAGTTAGCCATTACAAATGTAATGCAACAGCACAGTGGTGGCAGAAAAGTGATTTAACATGTCAGAAGTGCCCGGATGTGAGTGTTTTAAAAACCTACAGCATGAAATAAGTTGCGCTGCAAAGGTTGGTAGGAACAGATCTCCTTGAGACTCCAGGTGCACGCCATGTTGGGCCTCTGTCCCAGGCCACTGCAGGGAGCGTCCAGCAAAACCCGGTCGAAACTCTCAGGAGGAAAAGGAGGTCCTGGGATATAAACATAAACATGTGGTCATGTTTAATCAAGAGATAATCACAGATAAATATTCAAAAGTGACTTTCTACCTTCAGTTTGAAGTGCGGGGTCACTGCTTACAGCCTGAGTGCTGTTGAAGCAATAAACCTTCACGCTTTGTAAATGCAGCATTTGTGCATTTTGACGGATTCGGTCGATCTTATTTCGGATCCTGTCCAAGGCCACGACCTCGCCCTGCGCGAGACAGAAAGTTGGTTACATTCACTGCGGTTACATGATTGTTTTTCCCTCGTTAAAGAGCTGACGTTTTCTCTTTATGGTGAAAATAAATGCAGGATTTTGAATTCAAACTGAACCTGAATTTTTAACACTGACCTGATCCCCCATGATTGCGGCGATATGGCAGGTCTTCCCTCCAGGTGCAGCACACATATCCAGGATACGTTCGCCAGGGCGAGGCCCAAGGACGTGTCCCACAACCACAGAGGGCAGGTTCTACAGACAGGAACTCCGGTTATTTTATTCAGCTTGTGACATGAACAGGTACAAGCATGCATTTCACTACTCTGACATTGATTTCACCTGCAGGAAAGCCAGGTTGGGAAGAACTCCATCAAAGGAAGGACTCCAGTAAAGAGGCTCAACCATCCGGATGCCGACACCTCTAAAATATGAGAAAACAGTGAGTAAAATATTCTTTTCTTTTCTAAAGATGTCTGATCTATTCATCAAAGCAGAGTTTGGTTTTGAGTCATATTTCACTAAAATCATGACTGAGTGACACCTGAGTGTGGCAAGCAGGACAGAACATGGTTCCCGCACAGTTTACAGTCTGCAGAAATGTAGAGAATCGACTTACTTGGCAGGTTTATCTGAGCAGAAGATGCTGGAGCGCTCCACTTCAGAGACTCCATTTCCCACAAACGCTGTCTTCCCCTGGAAACTCGTGGCTCCACGAGTGCACTTTCCCTCCAGGTCGGAGAAAACAGAAACCACGTCTCCTGCTTTCATGTCTGCACGTAAAAAAAACAAACATCCCAGGCAGATCTTGTGTTAGATAACAACATGTTTTATTTCTTTTTACATCAACCACCGGACTCTTACACTTCGGGCTGGCGATGATTCCCGGTGTGAAGACGTGAGCGCCTCTCAGCACGGCGCTGCCACACTGAGCGCCGACCACGACCTCAGAGCTGAGCTGCTTCACAGCTCTGACAACACGAGAGAAAAGAGAAGTCATACACGTCAACACAGACTATAGGTGGGATGACCTTATCCCTCACAGACCCATCAGTAACAATCACAAACATAGCTAGATTTAAAATAGAAAATATTCATCAAAGATGTCGTTCTCCTGATTTTGATTTTGTTGGTTTAATTTAAACACACAGTGTGTAATTTCTGCTGCTAGTGGTGTCTCTCAATCAAAACAATATCATAAGACCTAGTTTGTTGATGTAGGGAAGCAGCGAGGGATCATGGGAAGTGTCGTTTTTTGAGTAGCTGCCGTCCGTCAGTGACTAATACACAAATGGATGATGATGAGTCATAAAAACTGATTTGTGTGGATTTAAAGAGTTGGAAACGTTTTGCTGACGTAAGAAGACAAATCGTCAAAATATAAAACATTAGTCTCTTCTTCAGATCTTCAAATACAGAAATGTCACATGTTTTGTATTATTCCAACAGCTTTTCTCTTAAATATGATAATGCTGTGGTTTAGTTGCTGCATATGAAACACTTTATCTGGATTTTGAAAACAGCACAATAAATAAATTGTGTAAAATACCTATTATTAGTAGTAGTTTAAAATACAATTTCAACAGTTTTATTGGTTATGATAAACTGAATTTGTTCAAATTCACTCCCACACTTTGAAGGTGTCATCATATTTTTTTTTTATTTTGTAGTCAGTCCAGGAAATTCCATGTGGTTTTTGGCCTGAGGGAACATCAGCTCTGCAGTTGGACACTTTGTGTTTACTCCAAAGAGGAGAACAGCGTGACTTTGTTCCAGCTTTCCTTACATACCTCGGGCCATCGACAGGAAGCAGCAGCACATCTGGAATTCTCGGGTGAGGAACAATCTGAAGGGAGACGTCCTCTGCTGATGAGCCACACATCTGCTGCTTCAATAACAACAACAGCAGCAGTAGCAGTAGCAGCAGCAGCAGCAGCACAGAGGTGATTGGTTAAAATTATTATGATCACACGGAAAACATCACAACTAAACTTTTTAGTGTGCTCCTTTCACCTTTTGCAGCGCTTCTGCTAACTTGAGTCTGATCTCGTCCAGCGAGGCCAGATGAGTGCTGACCCGGACACATGTGTGTGAAGGCGGGTGTGACAGACATGTGAGCAGCCTGTGAAAACGGATCTCCGCCTCCTGAAGACTGACTGCAGCTAAAACCTGAAAATCACATTCAAAACAAACACATGAGCCAAAAGCTGACAAGAGCTTACAGTTGCATGCAGTGGTTGATCTCTATATTTAACGTTCTAACTTTATTTGAGTGTTACCAAAGAATGATTATGGTTTTTCTCCCTCAAACTTTTTTAGTGTCTAAACTGCCTGCAGAGGAATTTTCTTCATACAAAAAAAGTTATTCTGTTTTTCAGAGACAAAACTCCCCGTGTGTGTGTGGCTTTTCTCCGGGTTCTCCGGTTTCCTCCCACACTTTATGTCAGCTGAGATTGGCACCAGCGACCCTCACATGGAGGAAAACACAGTAGAAGATGGATGGATAGAAAACGCTTAAATATAGCTGCCTTAAAATTGGATTTATACTGTTGTGTTGCGTCACTACAAATAAACGACAAATAGAAATATGGAAATCTATTCATATTAGCCTTTTTGGGTGGAAAAGTTGCAAAGGAGTCGAGTTGTCAAAAATAATTTTTTTATGAAGGATGTTAGGATTTTTCAGGAGAGAGCAATTATTTTGAAAAAAAAATTAATTCATACTAATTCTCACCTCTTTGTTTACGAAGACACTCTTCAGATACTCGGCCACTTCAGGTTTCAGGGAGAGTCCTGGAAAAACAGACATTTTGTCTGCTCCCGACAAAACTCTTCAGCCTGTAAAAGAAAAAAAATGTTGGTCAAAATATTAGTCATAAACCATCTGTAAAATGTGTTGTGCTGGATCATTTTATGTCATTTTATTGTATTATTGATTGTCCATTGACAGTTATTTCATTTTTTCCTGCAGACATGTAGTTGAATATGCAGCTCAAAGTCTACCTATTTATTATTTTTATAATTATTTTCATATAAACAGAGCTACAGAGCTACAGTGATGTTTTTGTCACAGTATGTTTGTTTCCTGTCTCTGCACTTTCTCTTTCACTCATTAGAAAGGATTTCCTACTATTTAGTGGAGTCATTCATCCATTAATTAGTGCAGTCATTGTGTTTTCTATCACTGTCTGTATGTTTTCCTTTCACTTCATAAAACCTGCGATTTACGATGCGATATATTAGAGTGAGTAGTAGTAGGTGGCTAGTCCGTGCTTTATTTACTGACCTAAATACAAACATACATTAATAACAGTACAATACAGTACACATCATTTAAAATGAATGAGTGCAAAAACACATATCGTTATGTTCTATTTAACGTCTTCACGGTTCGCTCACGTCGTTGTCACATCAACGCCTCTTTTTGTTAAAGTGAAATTCGATAAACAAACAGTTTCAGTCTTAGTTTAATGTCAGTGTTAAATCTGTAAATACTCACGTTCGCTCATGGCCGGTGCTGCTACTACAGTACTACTTCCGCATACGTCATCACAGCAAGGCCACGTGACACTTATGGTTTACTTTTTTAATGCCAATCGTTTTTATTTTTTAAGATACAATTTTAAGTTTAATGGAGATAATAATCCATTAAACTCAATTAAACATACACCAATAAACTATGCATACAATATACATATACTTACATATACATATACATATACAGTATATACACACATACATACAGTATGCAGTACATAAAGTATAATCCGTATTTCTGACAAACCGAAATACGAACATTCGGAAACAGCGCCCCCTTTTCCTTTTTTGAATTGAAGAAAATACGAAAAAACGGATTTTGCTCTCAGCATCAAAAAACGAAAAAAACAAAACCAAATAACGGCCCAAATTTGCTTTTTGCAAATTCCTTTTTTCGTTTTTGTTTCTCATTTATTAATATGACGGCGGACAGACCGGAAGCGGAAGTGGCATGTAACGACCTAAATAAAAGTAGCGTGCTAACTTATTATCATGCATAATAAAGTAAAAAAAAATTAATCATTGAAAATGAGAACTTGTGAAGTTATGATTCAGTGCTGATGTTTAGCCACAGGGTGGCGCAGTTATTAGATGAAGAGTAGACCTGAGCTGCGATTGCGAGCTGCAGCCAAGAGGAGCAGGTTGTTTTAATGGAGAGCTGTGAGGAATACAAAAAAAGTGATCACAGCCAAATATGACAAGAGATGAGGCCAGAGCCGGCCCAAGGCAGAAGCGAACTAAGCGGCTGATTAGGGTCCCGTGACCACCAGGGGGCCCCAAGAGCAATTAATAAGAAAAAGTCAATTATTATTATTTAATTTTTTGCATGTTAGTGATGACACATATCAGTGTCCTTGAGGGGAAAAAAAGCAGCGAAACGCAGTGAATTTAATTTGAGACTTTATTTGGAATGAATACACAGCTGAGAGCAGCAGTGTGTGTGTGTGTGTGTGTGTGTGTGTGCGTGTCAGTCCAGCAGGTGGCAGCATTTCCTACAGGTGTTTTTTTTTCTTTTCTGTTTTAGCAAAAATATTTTGAAATAACAACAATTTCTGCTGCCATTTTTCTTTAAAAAATTATACTTAAGTACAATAAATGTCATATACTTTAAGTATCAGTATAATTAAAAGTAAAAGTAAAAGTATACTTTTACTTTAGTTTACATTAAGTTAACATTATTTAAAAAAGAGACTTCAACATCTGCCAAAGTAATTTTCTGGTAAGATACTTGTACTTTTAAGTATCCATTTAAGGTACTTTATACAAGACTGCTGATACATAGAGATTATTTTTTGAATACTATAAAACGTCACGACGTCATGCGTCATTACGTAACCGGAAGAAAATGTTATAGCCTGGGTTGCTTTTGGCACCGGACTACAGCAGCAGCAGCAGCAGCGTCGGACGGTCAACACGTAGCTGCGCTTGTAACAGCACACTGTCAGGCGGTTAAACGTCAGAAAACAAGTCGCCACTTCTGTGTTACATTACGCTGTTTTATCGTCACGGTTGTTGGCTGTTTTTATTAGATGTTGTCGGTGCGCATGGAGTCCGCGTTGAAACAGTCAGCGATGTGTTTTGCAGATAAGGGTTCCTCCAGCTAATGTTAGCTAGCCGCAGCCAGCCACGGATCGTACGGTGTGGACGGAGAGAGAAGAGGCTCGGTGCTGCTGTTGCCGCTACTGCTGCTAACGAACGGACACACACACACACACATACACCGGTGTTCACCTTCTTAACAATGGGCCTCATATTCGCCAAACTGTGGAGCTTCTTCTGTAACCAAGGTGGGTGTCACTGACTTTTGTTTAGGCTTACTAACTAACTAACCGTCCGTTAAGCTGCTCAGTCGCGGATAATATAAAGTGCCAGCCCGTTAGCTCGATAATTAAAGCAGATAGGAGTGGAGTAGTGTGAGTTTATGACTCGCGCTGCTCCATCTTCAGAAGTGTGTCTTTGTTTAAGTCGCAAGTCAAAACACCCATATTTACACAAAGACTTTTCTCAGAGTCTTCAGATAAATGTGTATCATGGAGAAACTGAGCTCGCCAGTAAAGTTGTAGTCGTTTGGAGTAAATGGATGCAGTTACTTAATTATTTGCAATCTGGATTGTTTAATGCAGTGATTCTCAAACTTTTTATTCCAAGTTCTCGAAGTATCACTCAAAATTATGATTATTGGGGAGAGCCAATATCATTAAAGTATCATTAAAGACCTATGTCTCTGAACTCCACGGGTGGTTCCAGCTCAAATAAGTTGGCTTACTTTCAGAATTTGGTTTGTGGACAAAAGAAAACATTTGAGAACATTATCATTTCCAGGTTTGGGAAACACTGGGACCAAAGGATTACTCAATTCATCAAGATAATAAGATTAGTTGATGATAAATTGTTAGTTGCAGCACTAAAAGTAATAGATCATTTACACTACATCTTCCCATTAACTGCACCCACTCATAGTAAGCTTTTCAACCTACATAGTTACTCTAAGTCCTCATAAGCCTGCAAGAGCATTTACAGCTTTAAGTCACTTTTCACTTATTATAATACACTTTGCCTCGAGTGACTGGAAAACCTGTGGAATGTAGATTATACTAGTTTTATCTATTGGGAAAGTTGCTTCACTTTCAGATAACAGTAGGTCAGCTGTTGTTGTCTTAAACTACTATAATTTCTATGTAGAAAACAAGTAGCTTAATGAGTCAAAAAAGTAAAACTGAGAAGTGGGTTAAGTGTGAATTGTTTTATGTATAAGCATAGTAGATGGTATTCAGTAGAGAGTTAATTAAATCTGTTAATTATTTTCTCAACTAATTAATTAGTTTGATCCTTGAAATGTTGATGGGTGGTTCCCAAACCATGAAATGACGACATTCTCAAATGTCTGGTTTTGTCTACAAACCAAAATTATTAATTTCTTAATGATCTCTTTGTGTGGTGCAAAGAAGACTATATAAAATATTCACATTTAAGAAGCTGAGAAATCACAGAGCATGTTTAATTAATAAAACCCCCACTCTGATTAATTATCAGAATAATTGGCAATTTAGTAATTGAAATTAAATGACACCTTCTTAAATTCAACCTGCGTAATTACTTCGACTTGTGTCCCTCATCACTCCACCTGACCACTGAGGTTATAAGAGAAGGACTCTTTGTCCTGTATCCATTCCCTAATTTGGAATTACACTACTGTTCCAGGAGTCACGTTTCACTGAAGGAGATTACTGTTGAGATCTGATGTAAAAAAAAACATGTAATTAACTGTAATTGTTAGAAGAGCAGCTAATCAAACCACACGCACTGGTCCTTGCATTTATATCATTGCGCTTTAAATTTGTGTTTTGTTTTGAGTTAAGTTTATTTGCAAGAAGTTTTTGGTTGGAAACCTAAAATGACTCTAAACAACAGTCAAACTAGACTACAACAAAAACCTGGCATAGAGAAGTAACAGCTGAGTCGGTCCAGAAAAAGGAACAAACAAACAAAATGAAAAACAACAGATGTCTCAAAAGTCAGAGACTTCCTTAAACTCTTTGAATTGAATGGTAACAGTGTAGATAGTGACCGTATAAATGCAGATAGACTGTTCCAATATGGCCCTCTATATTGTTATGTGTTTGGTTAAGAGACCAAAAGGAAGATAACAGTCTTTTAGAAAGTTGTGTAACATGAGTGAATCTCAGTGGCCTGAAAAATTTCAGGATAAGGCTCGCCATGCCACGGATCATGTGTACATGTTTCTACATGAGTATGTACATCTGGAAGTTTGTTTGAGCAGATAAGTCTCAAAAGTTTCCTTTGGAATAGCAAAATTTTGTTTATCCGTGTCTTCTCAAACATTTACTGCTGTGTTTGTTAAACACGTTTCGAAACTCCCACATTCAGTGTTTACGCACATTCAGTGTCTGTAATTTACTTTAACAAATCCATTTATATTGTCTTGTAATTTGCTCGTGGCAATGTATCTGATCCCACCAGGATTAGATGAGCTGGAGTAACATTTTTTCCCACAGCAGTAAATATGTACGCACAGAGAATGGTATTGAGTTAATGGGGACAGTTTGTGTTTTGTTGTACTGTCAGAATCGTCAGGGGGAAGCTCCTCGTAACGGAAGCAATAGATATGCAACATTCTCCAAAAGTCAGTATGGGGGACTCGCAGAGTCGGAGCTGCAAAGCCCTCTGACCAGACTTCCTTCCTGTCTGGCGGCCAGAGGTTTCAGACGGCAGAAAAAGTCAAAACACTAAAGCGGAATGTTTTAGCATGTACGTGTCACCTCTGATTCTGCATCAAGTCTGTGGCGTTTTCTCTCTGTGCTTTCCTCAAAGGCCTAGCTAGCTGATTTTACGAGCGGTTAGATTTTACTGTAGGTTTAGGGAGGCTTGTAAAATGAGGTCAGGGACGGTGGAGGAAGGAAAGGAGTATTACACTTTAGATTTTTGAATGGGCAGAAATTTGAAAGCAGAATTTCAAAGAACAAACCATTTCCATGCACAGTTAAGTAGTAGTGCTATGTGAGAGTATACATCCAAGTAGTCCCACCGTGTCCCATTTTACAAGGACTAGCAGAGAATTGATTTGATTGAATGAAGCTTGTCTGCCTACACTAAGAAGCGATGTCAGCTTGTTAGCATGATAAGCACCATTCTGAGTTTTCCTACCATCAAGGAACTTTAAAAATGTAATTCTTAAAGCTTAAAGAGCAAAAAACTGGTCTCCTCGTCATGTGTTTTATTCTTTGTTCGCCTTTTTTCTGTGCTCAGGCCAGCTTGGGTCTGACTCTGGTCTCACTTAATGCTTATGTGAAGCTATACTATGTCTCTAAATCTTGTTGTGTTGAGAATTTCAGTCCAAGTAACATGTTTTGGTTGCACTAACACAATAATTTGTTTTCCCTCGCCTAATGTCATGTAAACATACTGAGTCACTCAGTGACTGCCAGTGAAGACAATTTAGATGTTTTGTTGATAATATTCTACTGAAAACTAGAGTGTTATGATTTTGGGAAAATGGCTAATCGCAATTATTCTGACAGGGTATTTTTCGACTGGGATTTGATTTGTGATGCACAAAGATTCAAAACAAGATGGGGCAGTCGTACACTTCACGATTGAAAAACATTCAATGTGTAGGATTTGTGGGAGAATTTTATGGTGAAACTTTAGCTCCTCAAAAAATCCTATACACTGGACCTTGAAAACAATAATATTCTAATTCCAGGTTGAAGATATGAACAACTGCAGCTTTTGTGATTTTCTAATTTACATAGATTAATGAAATGTTCTGTGTCTGTTTTTCAGAGCACAAGGTGATAATTGTTGGACTCGACAACGCAGGGAAAACCACTATACTTTATCAATTGTAAGTTCTTTTATAACGCCTTTCTTCCAGTATCTAAAACTCACAAGCTCACACTTTATGATTCTGTTGTATTCAGTCTGATGAACGAGGTAGTCCATACATCTCCCACCATCGGAAGCAACGTGGAGGAGATAGTGGTGAAGAACACCCACTTCCTTATGTGGGACATTGGAGGGCAGGAGTCGCTCCGGTCTTCCTGGAACACTTACTACTCCAATACGGAGGTGAGAAATAACACGCTTATCCAAGCAGGCGACTGGAACTGTCGTTTTGTCTGCCGGCCGTTTTCGTCCTGAGCTTGGCAGCTGGTGTGTTTGTTCAGAGCACAGATGCCAGCAGGAACCACCCAAGTCAGAGGTCAGCCTCTTACAAAGGGGCCCCGCCTGAAAAGCAAAGCTTGGGTCAGCGTCAGCCGTGCGGGGAAGGCAGAGGCCGAGGAAACGCAAGTACTGGCAGAGGCAGATGTGGGAGATCTTTTTCAAACTGTTTTGCTGAAGAAACAAAAGGGAGAAGAAAGAAAGTAGGGGAATATATTAACCTTGAAATGAGTTAGCTGATTCATCAACATTAAAAACAAATCTGTGTTTGACAGACCTCAAAAAGACGACATCCTCAATCGGTTTATTTTCATGAACCAAAACGAATCAGTTTACTGTCGCAGTATTCACATTTAATAAGGTGGAATCTGGAAACAGGGTTTTATTTCTTGAAAAAAAAGACTGTTAATTCCATTACTAAAATAATTGTACTTTTATTTAGTCATTCGTTATTTGATTATTCATTGCAGCCATAAAAAAAAAAAGTAAAACGTACCACAAACATGAAACAACAAAGGAAAAACTATATAAAATAGGCTTATTATTATTTTTTTTGGAAATAATTCAGTCAACTTTTACTTCTTTACATTTTAGTGTTAAACTGATCTGTGACTGTAGCATGTATTGTTTTTTCCTTTTTATGGATAAACTACTTTTAGATGGTAATGTATTGTGACATTTAACTACTTTCACTCAGCATTTTGATCTTGCATTTTGCAAGTTATGTCTTGAGTTATTCGTTGTTTTGTAGTTGTCTTTTATAAATACGTGTCCTTTCACCGGCTACCATCAAATGTCCCTGCTGTTGGATAATTACGTTCGAGATGTTTTCTGTTTAATTTAATTAAAAACAAGTTCAAGTTGGACCTCAGTCAGACCTGGTATTCACACCTGTCCTGGGTGATGTGATCATGTCCAGATAAGACTGCGTCTGAGCACTTAATCCATCCTGAATGTGTCCTTGGATCTGATCACAGAAACAATATTCCGAGGTGGTTTGAAGACGCATGTGTCCACATACCTGAGCTACACAATCCATCCCCAGGAATTAAGTAAATACAGTCACTATGTCACCACCACCATAAACATTTGATTTGATGTTTCAGGTTTTTGTTTTATTTAGTAATTGTCGCTTGTACGTTAATCTATTTGCTGATTTCCTTTTCTCTAATAGTTGACTTATTTTATGTTACAGCTGCCTGATTCACTCAAGCTTCTCTTCTCTTGTCTTTTTTTTTTTATAGTCATCATAAAATCATGTCATTAGTGTACTGTGAATAAATGGTGGAGATGCCAAATGTGATCACAGGAGGGGCATCCATGATGCTTTTTAACTCCAGGTTTGGAATGTTGTATTTAAGACTATGTGTGGTGGGAAATGTTAAAACAGGATCTGAAAAGATCCATAATCTTCAAAAAAGTGTTTTTGAATTAAATAGATAGAAACCATAAAGATTTGTTCTAGTATAGACTCACAATCAGTATTATTAGGGGCTCCGTAGTTACCACAGTAACCCATGTTCACCCTTTTAGTCAGTCCTGTAACACATAGGTCACTTTCATGCTAGATGACATGTTTTTTTTGACTGATTTAATTGTAAAGTATAAAGTGTCTCTTTCCTGAGTCGTTGCCTTGGTTTGAACATTGTCTCTCACATCACATGGTTAACAGGCCTTTGGTGTTTTGTCATTCGAGGTCACTCTCTGTCATTTAAAACGGGCCATTAACTGTTGCGGTCGTCAGTGGCCTTTGTGAGTCTCTGGGCCTGGAATTGTTCTCCTGCTGTGCTGCCTTTTCACTGCTGTAAATCTCTTTTGAAAAGGAGGTCACTCAAGTGTGATTTTTCTTTTGCGTCCTCTTCTGCAGTTCATCATCCTGGTGGTGGACAGCACAGACCGAGAGAGACTGGCCATCTCTAAAGAGGAGCTCTACAGGATGTTGGCTCATGAGGTAAAAATCTCCTTTTACTAGACTACACACCAATGACTGTTTTTGTAATGGACATTGATTTTTGGCCACCTCATGCAGCTACATTGTTCAGAGCTTGAGGCCATGATGTGGTGTTATGGTTTCATTGTTGTGCGTCCTCTCCCACAGGATCTGCGAAAAGCAGCTGTGCTGATATTTGCCAACAAGCAGGATATGAAGGACTGTATGTCTGCTGCAGAGATCTCCAAATACCTCACCCTGAGCTCCATCAAAGACCATCCATGGCACATACAGTCCTGCTGTGCACTTACAGGAGAGGGGTAAGACACATATGCTCATCCTCATCACCCCACCATGCACACGTGTGGTTAGCAGAATTTTAATCAACTCAAGGCTTAGGTATTGATCCAGTTCCATCAGCTCGCCATGATGGCAAACCACAATAATTACCCATCTGTTTTTAATTCAACTTCTTAAAGAGGCACATCAATAATACCATACAGGGACTAACTCCAGACTAACTATTTTTTACTAGCAGCACAGTGGCCCCTAACTGAAAATACATTTCAGTGTAGAACTAATTTCTTGTATTACAGATAAATACTTAAATAAATGCAGAAAATACAGTGTGCTGTTTTAAATTTACAGTGTCACATTTAAGAGACAACTTATACACAGTACTGTCATTACAGTACAATGTTAAGAAATAATGTTGTATTAGTGTTTGACTTCCTGTCCTGTTGAATTCTGAATTCTGCTGAATTGAAGCGTTGTGTTCCGTCATCTTGCAAAAATAGAACACTTGCGTATTTTCTGTGGGAGCAACAGACCGACCACCATTACACGGTGCAAACGGGAGTCAGTGGAAGCTGACGAGAATGAAGCATGTGCATGAGAAACTGTCATAATTTCTTAATACTAATGTTTAAACATAACATTTAATGTTGTGTTTGCAAGGCTTGTAAGGGGCTTGAATTTTGGATGAAGCGCTTGAAAATACTTGAAATTTGAACCATTTGTTACTCGGCAAATGGCTACCTGATGGAGTAATTAAAATAAGTTGTAAAAGGAAAACTCCCTGCCTCTGAACTTATGAAATCAGTCGTCTCTTGCTTTGGCTGTTTCAAACCACCAGATGTCACTGAAGCTGCTGAGATATTTTCCTTCACAAGACTTCATCACTACTAGTTTTTCATCACCAACATCTTCACCTTTTTATTTTTCAGTTTATGTCAAGGTCTTGAATGGATGACCTCCAGGGCTGGGCTCAGATAGCCCCTCCCTCAGCCATTGATGGCCTCACTACCTGAACCAGCCACACGGTGGCAACACAGCTGGCTTACTGTTCCTTTTTAAATTTTAATGACGGACTTGGACTTTGACCTCTGCAGACGGTACAGTGTGGAGGCACTGGCGTGCCTGACTGTTACAGTGAAAATCAATGAAAAACCAGAACATGTGAACTGAACTGTTTTGAAGCGAGAAACTGTTTTTACCATAAAGGAGAAGATGATTATCTGAGATGAGAGGAAATCCAAGTGCGAGGCACGGCTGCGCTGGATTTGGACCTTTTCCACTTCGTACATTACATCATTTCAGAGTCGGCCAAGACATCATGGTGATTTCCAGTTTGGATAATATGATGCAGCTGTATTTTTAACACTACTTTTTCCATTTTTTTCCATTTTTTCTTTGTTGCTTCTCTGAGTTTGTTCATGTTCAGGTCAAGTATAACATGACAAACGAGGGGATTCGTTGTCAGCAGTATTGTAAAAACGAATCTTGATGGTGAGGGTGGCACCAGGTTTTTGCACAAAGCTCATCAGGAGTTTTACTCAATTATGTTTTCACGATCTGTTACATTTCTTTTGAGTTTCATAAGCTACACCTTCTGTGGTTATTCTCACTCTAGTTCTCGCGGTTGTTGTGGTGGAGTTAGAACTCCCTCTATTTTAATTCTGAGCCTGTACTTGTATGTTACAAGCCAAATTATCTCAATTCAAAAAGTGTTGGCATGCGACGTTTCTCCATTTTAATATAATCCAAGGAACAAAGAGAAATGATTTTAGCTATTTATTTCATTTAGCAAATGGCTAAAAACAATGGCATGAAATGTGTCATTTCAAGGGCAAGTACCAAGTTCTGTTTTTAATAACAGTATTTTAAATTTAAACACTGTCGATGTCAGTGATGCATTATAATTTTTTAAAGGTTTTATTCTTTAATTTTTGCTTTTATTAATTGCTCTGTTGCGTTGCTTATTGCGAGTGCGTATCTAGGCCTGTTTTGTATTAACACATGGTCATTGGTGCTCCACTAGTGTGTGTATGTGTGAGTGAGTGTAACCAATCCACTGCATCCTGTTGTAAACATTTTTACTACATTTCTGCTGCTAACTTGGCATGTATGCATCTTAAAATGTTTATTATTTCCAAACAAAGGGATCAGAATAAGCTGCCATGAAGTAGGTGCCACACATTTGTCGGAGGATGTTTCTCATAATGAACCACGCGTTATACTCGGTCCTCAGCCTTAACGAAGCTGTTACTTAGTGTCTGGAGGACCATGTGTGTAGATCTGACGGCCTGCTCATAATTTCTTGCCCTTTGATGCGGCGTAAGAATTCCTTGAACTTGCCAACAGATCTGGATGCGTCACTTTGAAACCAAAGGTTCAAAGTGTCGTAGTCAGGAGGTGCATATGTTTCATGACGTCTAAACCAAAACGGTGAAGAGCCTGTGAGGATGTTGGTCTGGAAAGGCCACTGATTCTATAGAATTTATTATCTATTGTAGTGAGACAAAGTATTTTTACACCCGTGCAGCCCCCAGACTCTTCGCGGCATAAAGGTTTACAGTACATTTACCGTGATCTCACGAAGCATAGAATTGTGATCTTCAACTGTCAGCGTGGTGGTTTATTCTAGTCTGGGTCATGTACTGTATCTGTTTTTAATAAAAAAAAGTTTGTCTTGAGCTTTTGAGTAGTTTAAGTGACTTCTGTTTTTGTAGATGGGGAAAAAAAAACAAGTTCTGTTTCAAACATTAGTTTATTAACATTAATATCGGCCAATGGAAAAGCAGTCAAGAAAAGACATGGCAGTCCTACTCACTTTAAGGAACGTAAAAAGGTCAATTTCTACAAAATAATGCCGAGCACATCAGCAATTTTTCTCAATAGATTTTCTTTTTTCCCCCTTTAAAGTTACTATTATACATTCACTTTTCAATGCCTCGTTTCCACTGAGGGAATGAGCAAAGAAAACACTGGCAAGACAGACATTTAAAAGTGAGCGCCAACCAAGAAAAGTTAGGGAGTTAATGGGTAATGTAATGCTTTATGTAGATGGTAGATATAAAATGAAGCATACAACTCGGGTGAATAAAAGCATTCAATAAAGGCTGATATGTTTTCTAAGCTGCCTTGCTCTCCTAACAGGTACAGATTCAATAATACAACATAGAAATGTTACAAACTCAGTGCTAAAAAGAGTTCTCACAGTAACGTCACTGTCACATTAAAGCAACACAAAATAGCAAAGGATGAACAAGCTTTGTGCTCATTAGCCTCAACTATATTATTTATATGGACCCAGCCCCGCCCCAGGTCGGAATATTATTATAAACTTTTATCAGTTTTCATTGGTGCTGGTGTCATCTGGACTCTTCTTTGACATCATGAGCAACAACTTCAGACTCGCTCACAGTCCATCTTTGGCCACACTTCCATAAAAAGACCTTTCTCAATAGTCCATAACTGGGTCTCTTTGGAAACCTGGCAAGTGTTCGTCTGCGTATAAATGTGTTCTACTTGGGCCTGGACGGAGCTTCAGGTCAGAAACCACACTGGAGAATGAAGGAGCTCAAAATCACCGCAATGTCGAGGAGGGAAAAAAAGGTGTCCTTTATGGATCATAGTTCACTGCCAGCTGAACAGAAGACTTCAGACATGCGTTTATCTAAAATAGTGAACATGGCTTTGAAGGAGGCAGCAACGTCCCAGAAATAATAAGAATGGTAGCATGGAGTGAAGAATGGGAGGAAAACATCCCGGATAGTATTTGGCCGAGGTGTGTAAATCTGGGAAAATTTACACACAGAGAGCTCTGGGGCACCTGAGATATTAAAAAAAAAAAACAAAGAAAATACAAATTAGACAGTCTTGTAAAATGAACTAACAGGAATAAACATGTAGTGAAATCACTGTAATAAAAACAAATCAATGTTAGAAAGTAGGTCATCCCTAGACTGACCTGTCCTCAGTGAAGCCATCCATTTCCTCCTCATCGTCAAGCTCCATGTCCAGCTCATTGTCCAGAGAATCACGACCATAGCCGCTCAGGACACTGCAGACATGACAGATGATGTGATGAGTGGTATTTGCTGCTTTTTAAAAATGAAAATAAAAAAAAATAGCAAAGATATGCAAGTTTATAAAGAGAAAACTACATCCCCATTACTCCGTTTCTGGTGAACTGTCTTGAAAATGTGGTGTGGATGTAACGGTAAATAACCCGAGTGTAGCTGACCTGACAGAGCGACATGTGAAGAACACAATCCTCTTGAGCTTTTTGTTGTAGAAGAAATAGTTGAAGGACCAGAGGCTTCCTTCTTCACCAAAGGGGTCAGAGTCCAGATCAGGGTTGTAGCTGTGAACATGTTTAAGGACATGTATTAGAACACAAACCTATCCTGTTACACCTACATGCATGAGTGCAGAGACACTCTTACCTGTAAATGTCACAGCCTTGCAGGTTGATTTCCTGGTCGATGGCATTCCACAGCTCTGGCCCCAGAGAGTTAAACTCCTCTCCAACAACCGAGAACAAGCTGCTGTTCACTGCGTTTGCCACCTGCAGACAAGAACCGGTTTAAGTATTAATTACCTGGCGTTCATTAACGGGACATGAAAAATTCAGGCTCTGCTTCTCAGCGAGGTCGGAGCGAGCAGACTGACCCAGTTGACGCTTGGCTCTCGGCTGAACTCGTGGGCTCGTGCGGCGCTGAAGTCATAGTCCGGCCTGAAGGACTCGTTGAGTGTGGTGATGAGGTAGAAAAGTGTCTTTCTGCAACACTTGTCACTCAGAGGGTTTTCCCCATCTTCACTGCTCTTCCCCAGTCTGTGCAAAGACAGAAAACACAGAATGATGCCCATGTTTCTCTTCATACCGAATCCTAATTTGTCTCTAGCCATCGTTTAGCGATTGGTTGTGGTGTGCAGTACTCACTGTGAAGGGCTGGTGGTGCTGGTGGATTGTGGGGGAGAGAGAGCCTCCAGGACATGTGGCTCCCCCTCCTGGCAGAACTGCTTAAACATGTGCTTATCATCTCCTGCCATCTTACAGGAGTAGCTCTCCATCCTGTGGGGGAAGAAATTACACATTTAATGAAGAAATATTCACATTTTCTGACTTTTTGTGGTGATTATTTGCCTATTATGAGGGATCAACCTCCAGTTACTGGGTATGAAACTTGTAACTCTGCTTGACAACTTTCCACTGGGAGACATATCTTTACCAAACACCTGACAAGAACGATTTGGTGCCAAAGTTTCTTGCGTGCTCTCTCACGTATCTGGGTCAGACATGTCTCTGTACACAGATACGCAATAGGAGCACACTGCTGTGCAGTTGTTTATTTCCCCCCCACACACACTCACACCAAGAGGTTATGCAAGAGGTTGTGCAACTTTAGACAGACTAAGTACCAACACCCTCTCTGGCCCTGGCAGCCTAATTATAGGGACACACAGTGACAGGCAGAAGACACCACAGTGAAAATAACTGCCCTGGTTTTCCACCCACAACACAGCTGACTCGCCAACAAAATGCTTGACTGGACATAAAACCCAGCTGAGTGAAGGTTGTGAAAGCTTAGAAATTAGAGTTCAACAACATTGATTATTCTATGGTCAATTGTTAGAAATCAGAGCAGCTGATAATTGATGCAGTTTTTTCCCTGTAGTTTTGAGTCTTACTTTTCCTCCATCTGTAAAAAAAATATGTTATCTTAAAGAAAATAACGTTCCTCAAAACTTCTTAAAAAAGGTAAATTTTTAGCCTCACTAATCCTGAGCAGCTAAGCAGCTTGAACACCATCAGCGCTAGCAGATCTCAGCTGTTATGTCGTACTATTATCATTATGTGTTTATGCTTGCATGCAAACAACACACTCAACACTAGCCTCCAAAATAGGCACAGAGTGGTGAGAGCGGACACCAGCGGTATCACTCATCAGAGTCACAACAGCACAGAAGCGCCCACACACTTGAACCCTGCACGAAAGACCAGACAGCAGCATAACTCCACCGCCCACTGCCCTTAATGTCACCAGCACTGTAACCGAAAGCTCTTACATAAACTGCTGTGCCGCTGAGTGAAAAAACTGTCAGTTATTAACTTTCCACAAAGCCCACCGGTAACTGGGCCTTGAGTTCAGCAGTCTGTTATTGTGCTATTGCATAACACTACCCCTGTTTACGAGTCAGAGATCTCTGAACCAGCCACACCTCGCATACCGTCAACCCCTTTTTTTTCTTCCATGACATCATGCATCACAGAGCACTTCCTGCATAAGCATAACTTCAGCAAAGTCAAAGTTTCCTCACAACAAATGCTCAGTTCAGTAGGTCTAGCTTTTGATGTAAACAAGCGAGTTGCAGGTCTCGCTGTCGTGTGGATGTTCCCGTTCTTTAACACACCTCAGGCTTGTGATTTGATCTTGCTTCACCTCAGTATTAACGACGCATGTGCACTTTATGTTCCTGAACACTCAAAAACGTATATACTTTGAGTGTGCGTGCAGCAGGCTTGTCAGCTTTAGTATCAGTCAAACTTTCACAAGACATGTTAACATGTCGGTCTGACTCAAATTGTACTAATTTGAATTTCTTAGTCAGACTAACACACTTGCATAATGCGCAAGAAAAGGACAATAGTCCAACTAAATGGCATAGTCGAATTGTGGATGGATGTGCAACTCTGTGTTTATTTCCTAGATTATTCATTTCAACAAGAACATTTAGCCTAGGCCGTGTCAACTTCTATATTTGTCTGAGCAACAGTCACAATATGTGTGCGTAAATGTGTACAGACGTTGGTGTTGTAAAACACACATAAATGACTCCTTTACCTGCCAAGAATGTGAGACTCTCCTGTTTCTACACACAGCCTGGAGCCGAGTGCCTCAAAGCTGGAGTTTTCCAACAGCTTCATTTCTCACTGAAAACCAAGAACATAGCACACACAAAAAAAGTTAGTTCAACAGTCATGAGAGGAAAACAAACAAACTTCAAATCTTCATGTGGAGTTGTTTCCACACTGACAAACTGAAAGGAAAGACAACTTCTAAAAAAAAAAAAAAAAAACAGTTGTTACAGATTAATAAACTATTAACACTATGAAAAATCAACCTGGTGTTTTAACCAGTTTGCTTTGGTGTGATTTAGTCTTCTTGCCTGTTATTTTCATTTGCTTGAATTGTGTTTTTAATTATGTTTTTAAATGTGTCACTATGCCTTAGTCTTTCTCTTGTATCCCGTTGAAACATTATCACGGTGTCATTAAAGTGTTTTTAAATGTATTTGTAAAATGATTTGTTTGCATAAGTCAGTTAAATGTTTTGCTGTATCTGCCAAAGCTTTTCGCCAGCTTGTGTTTTCAAAATAGCTCTATAAAATGATAATAATAATAATGATAATAACTGTGGTTGTTAAAAATAAAGCGGCCACTTGTACCTATTTAGTCAGTAAGTAGTAGTAAGTTTAGTAGAAAAGACTCAACATGACGCATTTTCAGTGTCGTGTTGGTGCTTGTTTCAACTTAAAAGGCATTGGATTATTCAGTCAGTAAAATGACACCAGCTTGTAAATAATTAGCATGTGATGTGTTGGCGCCCCCTCTGGAAACATTTGAAATAATTCCCCCCCGTCTGTAAACTAGTGCCCCTCCCCCACCCACTAAATGCAAGTTGACAGATCGTCTTCCTGGTTTAATTTGTTGACATTAATCCAGTTTACTCACCGAGCACTATTTTCAGCAGAGGACGAAGAAAACAAGTCAATTCACAGACGTTCGTCGTCTTCAAACCTACGATCACTCCGAGACGCTAAAGATTAACGTTCCCCCCGCTTTATCCCTGTCCAGCTAGCGTTAGCAGTTAGCCTGTCGAATGTTAAAAATGTCCCTTTTCTTCACGTCACAGCGGAACTATTAATTTCTACTCGGGCTTAAGCATTTTACAGAACTCGGTCGAGGATGAGTTATTCTGAGGCTTTTTAAATTTATACAAAAACTGCTCTTCCCGATTAAATGCGACGAAATCAAATCCAGAGACTGTTGTCGTCCGTCGGAGTCTGTCTGCAGCGGCATCCCTTTTGACCTGATATCACAACGCACTTCGGATTAGCTGGATCAAGTCGCCGTTTCCCGAGCGACTCGATCAGAGAAGTAGCCACGAACGAGCTACTCGACGTGTTAATTTGTCAGAGCAGGTCAAATTATCCTCAAATCGTTCTGTTAGAGCAACAACGGACCTATTTCTATCAAAACAACGGGATCTTCTGTGCCCTGTAGTCCAGCCCCTTTTCATTTATATATCATCGCTCACATACACGCCTACTTTTAAATTCAGGGCCTCCTTTGATTTGTTCGTTGACCCGTCAATAAAAAGAACTCCTAATGTGATTGGTTGAAATTTGCTCGGGTCTGTCCCAGGATAGGGCTGTGTTGAATGTCATGGGACTGGACCACAAAAACAAGAAGTACGTACACAAACACACATATATATACTGTAGATAAATAGATGTAGTTTAAAGATCACCCATAACTCAAACTGGGAGTTTAGAAGGAGCAAAAAAAGAAGCAAAAAAAAAAAAAAAAAGAAGTACAGTATCAGTCACTCAAACCTAACAATGAGCTATTAAATTATAAAACAGAGGAAAATCTATGAGATGAAATACTACACATAAGAATTTATGAAAAGGATGGGAATACAATATTTGATATACTAATATGTGTGTGTGTGTGTGTGTGTATACATAAACTATGAGAATGCACACATGTACATTGTGCCTTGTTGTGGCTGTGTCACTATAAATATCAAAATACACATTCTATGCACTGAGGCATGGGGAATGTGATAAAGATGAAGAGCTACAATGATCTCAAGTGAGAAGCAACAAAGTTGAAAGACAGAGAGAGAAATTTACCTAAAATTAATTATGCCTAAATGATCCCTCTGTACTATTAGTATTGATAGTTGAAGCTTTTTGATTGAGTACAGAGACCCAGTGGCCTAATGGATAAGGCATCAGCCTCCGGAGCTGGGGATTGTGGGTTCAAGTCCCATCTGGGTCGTGTGATTGGTCAATTAATTGACATTTAAAGCAAAAGTGATGCTTTTCAACACAGTGATTGATGTATGTAAGCATTCTGATTAATATGCTGCTTTATGCCACAATGCTACTGGTAGGACACACATCAACCACAGGCACAAAGTAAAGTCAAAACGAGAATTTATTGACATAGATATAAATCCAATATAAAGAAATCCATTGATTTGTCATGTCTGTGTGATATAATTTGAAATATCTTCCACACATGTGCACTCATTATCCAGGTACTCCAGGATCACATTACCCCCATTGTACAAGGGAGTTTCTGGTTGAGCCAGCAGTGAGAGCAGGGTGTCATCCATACGTAACGCTTCACCAGTCTGAGGATGGCATAACCGAAGCTTCTGCAAACACAGAGAGAGAGAGTGCAATTGTGAAGACATCCAAAATAAATTATGATTTTTTTTTTATTTTAGCTTCACTGACATTTAAAATGCGTAAAGCGTAAACAGCGTAAAGATAATTATAATAGTAAAAAGTAATTGTCTGATCTAATTTAATGATGCATATTTTGAATATTACCAAATGCAACACAGCCACTGTGGGATAACAAATCACAAGACATGTAAATGTAACAACAAACAATGGTTAACCCAACTTCCTGCGCACACAGCTCTTTTACATTCTGTGGGCAGGAAAGTGTAACTAACACCTGCAGTTCATGTCTACTAACAGAGTAGACATATACATTAAAATTAAAATAAAGTGAGAAATCCATTGTAGACCGTGGAAATTATTTTAGTAAATTGAGGCCTTGTGGAACAAAAAAATGTTAGTTCAATTGAAAGTGTGAGGAAAGTTGAGGGGAAGTGATTTTTGACACTAACTCCTCATTGGTCTGATATTTACCTTAGCTGTCAGTACATTATTGTTGTTTTTGAGGCTTGCTAAAGAGGCTGCATAATCCACCATTTTTCCCACACTCCATTTAGAGCTGAAGAACATGGGTTGGCTGGAGTCTTTGGATTCTTTGGGGAGATAAACCTGAAAATAGGTTCTCTCTGTCTGGAAAGCCAAAAAGGAGAGGAATTGGTCAGTTACATAAAACAGTAAACAGAAAAATACAGAGCAGTACACATAAAATAAAGCTTAAATTTTGACCTGTGGCAGTCCTTTGTCTCCTGAAGCATGAAGTTTCAGCTTCATTAATGCCACCTTAGCTGCAGTAGCACTGTTCTTTGCTCCTTTACGGCCTTTCCTTTTGGATCCATCCTTTGACTCTGAGTAACAATGAGAGAATTATGCAAATAGACAAAGATATGAGCATTTGTTTACTACTGACACCATGTGGACAAAAGTGGAATTACACAGAGCTACAGCGATAGTGACAAGATAAGGGTTACAAGTGTATGTGCTACTGACCCACTATCTTTTGCACCAGCTCTTTAGTAGCTGCCATTCGAGGCTTTGGGACCTCCAACTTCTCACACTTGTGATCATCTTGATGACGATGGCTGGAAGTAGAGAACAAAAAACCCCACTTCACTTTCAATAGTATTAAGTAGTAGGTAAGTATGAAGGTAAATCCTAAGGTGCGGTATATTATGTGTAGTAATATAATGGGTAGTTTGATGATGTAGAGCTGTGAAAGTTAGACTTTAAAAGAAAATGCAAACCTAAAGAGAAAACTGTAAACTTACGCCAAACAGAAATGTTTTTCACACTGCGGGCATATTACTGGCAACAGTTCTTTTCCTTTGCAGTCTTCAAATGAGCAAGGATAGCTTGTACTGCCTCCAGCGGCCCTTGGTTCCCTCTGTTCTCTATTTTGAGTCTCCTGTGAGGACACATGAATGAAAACAACGCAGCTAATATCTTAGTATCAGGACAGAAGAAGACAACGCTGCTCCCAATCTAATCAAAAAAGAACATGAGGTGCAGGTCATGCACAGTCACAGAACATCCTACCTCTGGACACGAGTGGGCCTCTCTGCTTCTGTGCTCAAGGCTGCAAAGAGACAAAATTAAATATCTTTCATAATCTTTCAGACCTGGTATAGTCTGATGCCAAGCATGTACTTAATTATTCTATTTAAAGGAAGTCTACAAACTACAAAAAAACCTTTGAGCTTCAGGTTCAAGTCATCAGCAGTGCACATCCAATTATTTTGTAAACCTAACCAGTGCATTCACATGCTGACTGCACCATCATGACAATATTTTACTGATCGATAATTGATAAATAAATCAGACCTCACTTTTTTTTGTTTATCCAAAATCAAAATAACAAAAGCAGGTTAGATATTCTATTCTAGTATTATTACTTTTCACATGAATGCTATGAACATTTCCTACTTCTGTTAATGTCTTACACTAGGACATGAGGATATCTTACCAGAAAACACCACTGCACGAATCACAAACAAATGGAAGAAAATCTGTCAGAGATGAGGAGAACAAATTCACATTTAAAACACATTTGTAAATCAATAATAACTGTTAATGATGAAGATCATGATAGTGGACTGTGGTCTGGGCTCCACTGTAGCTGCGGTGCAGTGAAGCTAACTGAGGCTATTACACTTTATTTGTAGGTTATAACCAAACGTACACAGCTACCTGTTTATTTAAAAGGCCAGTCCGAATTTTCACCGACTAATGTCGTTTTTACAGGAGATGCTGTCATAATAAACCAAACACTGCTGGAAAACGATGCTAACCGAGCTAGTCGACAGTCTAACCAACGCTAAACAGACGCTAGCTCCATTGCTAGAGCAACACCACTGAGCGAAGTTATTCATTATGACTCAGATTAAGTTGAAACACACCGTTCAGATTACACGAATCCACCCGACAGTGTTTCCCGACTTCTAATTCAGCCATTTGTTAGTGGGTAGTGAGTCTGCGGATGTCAACATGAACTCTGACCTGAGCAGTCGAATCACGTGACTATGACTTACTCTCACTCTCACAAGACCTTCCCCGTTTCCTTTTTGTAACTTACTTATGTTTTTATGCCTGAATATATTGCGAATTGTATTACAATTGCTAATAATAATTAACAGAACAGCGGATGTAACTTTTCTCCACTTAACGCATCCCTTTCACTCTGGCCTTCAAAATAAGGTCCTTGGCTTCCTGTCCAAACCTTGGCAACACAATAATAGCTTATTTAATTTGAAAAGACGTCACGTGGTGAAACGAGACGTGGATGGCGTCAGGTGTCGCTGTGTCATTCAAATGAAAGGTGTGGTGAAAGGTGCATTCACTGACTGGTTTGAATTGATGCCTCAAAGCAGTCCAGCAGGAAATTCCGCTCTTTGCACACGCCCGCCTGTACAAACACCAGGCAGAGCGTCGACGAGGAAACTTGTGCTCATTTACCTGCGCTACTTTATTTCAGTTTTAAATCCCAGAAGCAGCAAAAATGAGCAAAATCTCGAAATTGTTCAAGGGCAGCTCGAGTTCTTCGAGCTCCTCCAAGTCGAAGCACCATCGGGGAGCACCGACAGCTCAGGAGGCCATCCACAAACTGCGAGAGACGGAAGAAATGCTGACGAAGAAGCAGGACTACCTGGAGAAGAGGATAGAGCAGGAATTAATGGTAGCCAAGAAGCACGGCACAAAAAACAAGAGGGGTATGTTTGTCCTCTTCTCAAACTAAAGACACACACATTCTGAAAGTACTATAGGACCACAGGCTGTGATTGTTCACAAGGCCTAAATGTGAATGTAACTCTTTTTTCAATCCAAATATTCAATTAAACTCGTAAAATGAGAACATATAAGAACAGTTTTGAACATTAATGTAGGGATATACAGGTGACACTAATCAAACAGTAGGAATGGTAACTGCAATACAACATCAACACTTGGTTGTAATTGTGAAAAACAAATATTACATTTGGTGTTGCATTTTATCCTCATATATTAAATGTTAATGGAACACGTTTTTCATTTGAGACAATCAAATGTGTCTTTCTGTCTGTTTGAATTCAGTATCGAGTGGGGAAAAATGGCCTGTGCTTGAACCCACAGTGTGTTACTGTTGTCATGTTAAAAACCCACAAGTGCATTGCTCTTTGAATCATCAGTCTAAAAAGAATTTCCATGGGTGGAACTATGTTGTACCTGTTGTGTTGGTGAACACCCAGCAATTCTCTAAGCTGCGGCAATGGTGTGAAACAATCACATCTCACAATCTCCTCCAATCTGTGTGTTTATCAGCTGCTCTGCAGGCACTGAAGAGGAAGAAGCGCTTGGAGCAGCAGCTCACCCAGATCGATGGCACACTCTCCACCATTGAGTTTCAGAGGGAAGCTCTGGAGAACTCACACACCAACACAGAGGTCCTGAAGAACATGGGCGTTGCAGCCAAGGCTATGAAGAGGATCCATGAGAGCACGTAAGAACCCGGTGGTACATGCTGTAAAAAAAAAACAACATATAGCACAACTCCACAACTAAATCAAATAAGGAGTATCTGATCTAATAATTTTTTTTTATATATATGTATTTTACCAGTGTGTGTGGGTGTGTGTGAAACCTATATTGTCTCCAGCTGACTACATGCATGGTCACTTCTTGGTTTTAATAAGCCAGCTTGACTTTCTGGTAATACCTGCCCCACACTAGAGGATTTTCAAATCTGACTTGATTTTAGAAATGTGAAAGAGCACAGTCACAACAAACTTGATTTTCAATGTTTTAATCCTGAGAAGGCACAGACCAGACAATCCAGGCTAAACACGGGACCACACACTTGGCGTTTAATCAAACCGTTTCAGGAAGGAAATTCCAGAGGTTTGGGATCTCACAGAAACTTCCCGGTCATCTTGCTCCTATTGGTTATTTGGGGGTTCATATTAAACATGTTTAATCCTTATTTGAATTTGGGAACATTCAGATGAGTTTAAAATTGCGTCCATTAACCCTTCACACAACAGGATAATTTGGCCAGATAATCTGTTCAAATCTGCCAAAAATATAAAGGCACCCACAATTGTCGGAAGGCCCAGATCGGTACTGAAATCTGGCCAATTATCCTCTAGTGTGGGACAGCTCAAACTGTCAGCCAATGATGCAGGGATGGCCTACAGTCTTTACAGACTTTTTTAGACAAATTATACCATTTAGCGGAGGCTGTGCACAGAGGGATGCAGCAGTCCTCCATTTTTGTCCCCTCGCAACACAAAAATTTAAAGACCATTTTGAATCATTCTGGACTAACTTAGTAAAACCACTACAAAAAGACAATTAAAGCATTTTAAATCTATATCGGGAAATATTTAATTGCTAACGTCACAATAGAAAGTCAAAGTTTTCCCTTAATGACAACTGACTTTGAGTAAAGGAAAATAGTTTCTCTTAAATACACACTTAGTTTTAAAGTCAAGTTAAAATTTGATTTATAGTTTGTTTGTCTTGACCTGAATCTTTCTCTTCTCCTCTTCAGGGACCTTGGTAAGATCGATGATCTGATGCTGGATATCACAGAGCAGCAGGACCTGGCTCAAGAGATCAGCGATGCCATTTCCCGACCTTCTGGCGAGATGTTTGATGAGGTTCATAACTTATACTTTGTCAAAGCTCTCTCTTTTTTTTTTTTGACGCAACACAAGATTTAAGACGCTACTAATCAAATTCTTGCTCCATGAATGGGTCTTGCAAAACACTCAAACTTTGTGTTTGTTTTTGTGTTGTTTTTTTTGACAGGATGAGCTAATGGCTGAACTGGCTGAGCTGGAACAGGAGGCGCTCGAGGAGACAATGAGTGATTTACCCAGCGCTCCCACCATCAAGCTGCCTTCGACACGGCCCACTCAGCGCGCAAGTAAGTGCAACACTCCAAAAACCGAAAACAATGGAGGACAAATCAGTAAAATAAAGGCTTTGGTTTTAGGAAATAAAATTTGCGAGAATACATTTAAAGTCAGCAAAACGAATCGTGATTAAATACAAACAAACAAAAAAGTAAAACCATTAAATGTACAAATTGGCCTGTTCGGCTTTGTTTTTCAGATTAACCCCCTAATCGGGGAACACGATATTTGTTGTCATTTAGTTGAGCTGTTTTGTTGTTTGAGTTTCATATGGAATTATAGAAGAATTATAAAATTAAAGACTACATTTTAATAATCATACAAGCAAAAGTACTCCTCAGTCTTACACTGATATACATCTTCCATGACAATCTGATGGCATTAATTGTTAACTGTGTTTTTTTTTTACCTTTTTTACAGCAACAAAGAAAAGGGTTGAAGATGATGACGACATGCGCATGCTGGCATCGTGGGGAACATAAAAATACGAAGCCTGTCCTGCACTTACTGAAAGTGCCGCTGACATTATGTCATTGTTTTTTTTTTTATTCTTTTTGAAGGATTTATATTATCTTTTGATTTAAATTTTTTAAGGGAAAATTAAGAACATTATATTTTTAAATACAATTTAACTGTATAATGCATTTTACAGGTTATATTTTTCAAGAAATCTAAAGTTTTAAGTGAAGGAATCGACAAACTGCAATTACATATGCTTTTTCCTCAACTGCTTCTTTTTCTGTTCATTTTGAATTCTTAACTAATATGAAGATCAATAGAAACCTCATGATGGTACCAAGAGGACCGTTGTTTTCAACACATGGAGCAAAAATGCTTCATTTATTTTTCTTACCAATGTAAATAAGCTGAGACGTTGCATACAGTTTGTAAATATTCTGCCTCTCACTTTTCAACAATAAACTATCTCTTCTATCTAATGTGTTGTCATTCAATTGTTTGAGACTACACAAATTATCATTGCATTATTAATTTTTTTCATGTTCCCATGTTCCCAGAAGAAAATAATGTATGGACTCACTTATGTATTTTTTTTGGAGTAATTTGTCTATATATTTGTTTAATTAAAAGTAATCTATTAGATTAATTAATGAAATTCTTAATTTAATTTATTATTTAATCTTTATTTTAATTACTCAATTTGGAAATTGGCGTTGTCACACTAATCCCGATTGAAAAGCACTAATTCGAAACACTTATTTTGATACAGCTATGTAGCTGGCCTACATCCGGTTTGGTGTGCATTCTTTTGAAAGAAACTACCGGAAAGCAGCAGTATTACAGACTCCAGTTAGCTTGTTGCTTAATACTAACTAGGAAGTCCTCCGGTAAACTGACGTATCCGCCCAAAAGACCGCAAATAACGCTTGTAACAGACTAATATCTGCGATAAAACACGACATGGACGCGGGTAGACCTCATCAGACAACAAGTAAGTAATAATAATGTCCACCTTTTTATGTTTGCTGCTAAATTTTAAGATATTCAATAAATGGCTAATTTTCTCGGCTATTAAACTTAGCGCGAAGTTAGCAAGTAGACTGTTTCCGGGCTAAACCGGACTATGACACGTTTTATACGGACTAACAAACGTCAGAAGTTGTAAGAAAAAACTTAGTTTGCGTTTATGATGCTGTTACGTTGTTATTAATCGAGTTTTGTGACTTAATGCAGGTTATACAGTAGTTAAGTCAAAACTGGTTGTCTCATCTCAGTCTGTAAAGTTACCCTGTTAACCTTAAGGAAATGTAATATGTGTGAATATTATGCATACTGGCATATTATCTCACCTTTATTGTGGTATATATTGGTATTACATGTATTAAATAGTAACATATTTCTTCCAGAAATTAATATGAATACAGTGTATACTATTTCTACATCTGCTGTGATTTCTATGTTCATATATAGGCCTACATGTAAATTCTGTACATGTGCATTCATTATATGTGTATGATAAAATATTGGACAACTACTTTTGTAGTAAAAAGTACAACATTTACTTTTGATGTTTAGCAGAGAATGAAAATACTGAAGTAGAAATATGCCACTTATTTTTTCCCTCCATCTTATAGAATATTACAGTTCAACAATAACAAATAATACACAGAATTGCATCACCTACATGAAAACAACTTTTTGAACCACACGTCTCATCTCTCAATCTGCATGTTGTGTCTGCACTGGAGTGCATTTGTATCTTTAATAAAGAACTAAATACACATGAAACCTGTATTAAAAACAACTCTGTAAAAAAACTAAAATGTGTGATCTTGAAAATCCTTTCGAAGAGTTGTACTGTAAATGCTTTGACTCTGTCTCATCCAACCCAACACTGATTATTTTCACCTGACCACAGCTGGAGATGTCACTGGAACAGAAGAGGAGGCAAAAAAGAAAGCAGCTGCAGCACAGGCAGCTAATCGCCTCCCTGAAGTTCGCCTGGTGACGCTGGGCTGGAGGTGGCCAGGAAAGAGCCTGACGGCCAACACTATTATAGGCCGAGAGGAGTTTCACTTAGAGCGAGCAGCTGAGTTCTGTGTGAAGAGGCAGACTGAGGTGCAGGGGCGCCAGGTGATTGTTGTGGATACTCCTGGGTGGTTCTCTGCACAGGATACACCCCCCTCTTATAAAGGAGAGCTAGTGAGAGGAGCGTCACTTTCC
The DNA here is from genome assembly GCF_958295425.1 of Solea solea. NCBI lineage: Eukaryota > Metazoa > Chordata > Actinopteri > Pleuronectiformes > Soleidae > Solea > Solea solea. The sequence continues at coordinate 35,149,002 of NC_081134.1, read as the reverse complement.
CCTCCTGGACCACACGCCTTCCTGCTGGTCATTCCTGTGGGTATGTTCACAGATGTGGATCGGGCTCGCCTCGAGGAGCATGTGAGCCTTTTTGGGGAACACGTGTGGAAGCATACGATTGTTGTTTTCACTTGGGCGGAGTTGTTGAGAACCATTTCAATAGAGAGATACATCCGCAGGGAAGGCAAGGACCTGCAGTGGGTGCTGGAAAAGTGCAAGCGGAGGTACTTTGTCATAAATAACAGCATTTTCGAGGAGCATCCACAGGTAGGACACTTGCTGGAGAAGGTGGAGAAGATGGTAGCAGAAGAAGGGGGCTACTACAACCCGGGGGAGGTGAAGAACGAGAAGAAACCTGTGGAGGACAACCAAAACACAGCCAGAGATGTACAGCAGCTGGGGGCGAGACCCAAACAGAACTCTGCACTGAGTTTATCCAAAGCTATGGAGGTTGATCCACTTCCCAGTGAGTGATGTGAAGGTTCGGACTAATGTGAATATATTCAAATTTGTTTAAGACAAGGCCAAAAATCAGACTGAATAAGTGTAGGGGATTTTATGACTACATGTTGTACTTGGCTCAGCAGACCCTGCTGGGTAGAACCTAATGAAACTGATGTAGGCTTCTTTGTAATTTGCCAGAATACAAGTTTGCAGTCAGTTTGATAAAAATCAAACCAGTTTTAACGCCTAGACTGTCTACACAACCAGAAAGTGACCCAGCTCTGGTTAGTGTATATTTTCACTCAGCAGGATATAACGTTTCAGATGTAATAAGAAATGAACACCAGATTTTAACTTCCTGGAGTCATGGCAGTCTAATCTTGCTTAAGTAAACAAAAACCCCACTATTACATCTTTCTTAAGAAATCAGTTTCTTTACAATGTAATCAAACAATGACTCATCAGTGTTGCTTCATCTCTCTAAATTAACTGACAATACGTGACATTAAATCTGCAACAGCAGATCATGTGAGGCTCTCAGAAGCAGCAAAAAATGTGAAAACAACACTGTCTTATATCATCTTCAAAAAAGATTAAAAAAAGGTCACTTATTTTCACATGTATCATTTTTGAGACATATTAATGTTTATCTAAAGTTGTGCCTCTGTTCAGCTATTGTATATACAGTAAATTCAGGATTTACCCTCAGGTCTTGTCGGCACACACCAACTCAAAAGTTCATGCTTTGTTGTCAGTCTATCGATGGAGTTTCATGTTGACTTTAACTGCTTTAAGGAAGTAAAAGTTTATTATGTATTGAGGCCTCTTAAGTCTAAAGTAGATACTTTTGCTGCCTTCTTTAACCCTTAGGGGCTGTTGTGCGCATTTTAACACACTTGTCTTTCTTCGTCCTTTGATAATTTTGGCTATGTTCATATATATGGCATGAATTTTGGCAAGATCTCGCTATTTTCAGTTCAGCTCCTCAGTAAGGCTAAAATACACTGGACAAGTGTTACACTCATGCCGTTAATCACAAAAAATGAATAATGAATGAAACCCGTTCAAATGGCAGTTTTAACTTCCATTGAAGCAAAATACATGACATGCACTTTATTATATGTGGGTGTCAATTTGGGTTTTTTCCTTGGAAGTGATAATTTGTACTGCTCTCCACAAGAGGGTGTCATTTTGGACATATTTGACTGAGGAAATCTGGCAAGATCTCGCGTGGCACTGTCAGTGTTGCTGCTAATCATTGACATATCCCAGGCTGTAATAATTCAACACATAAAAATCTACTTTGCACGTAGTATATTGAAAATAATTCATATTTTCTGTTTTGTTTTGACTTATTTTAAAAACATGGTGGCATCATGACAAAAAGCTGGCATTTAAAGGGTTACAATCTTATTAATATCAATAATTAGGTCAGATGTAGGTGGAAAAAAAGCTCAGTAAAAGTAGAATATATAATGATGTCTAATATTTTTATAGCTTGCTTTTAAAGAGCACATTTTTGTGCTTAGTGGTACGAGTGTGACTAGTATTAGTACATTACTGCCACTTTTTAATCATCTTTAATCATCAACTTCCCGAATATTTTCCCTTTCTAATCTTGCTGCACTATAAGTTATACCACAGTGTTTTAACTGATAAATCTAATGATCCACTTTTGTCCAATTCTAGATTAACCAGACAATCTTTGCTGATGGAGCCTGTAAACCACCACTAACGGTGCCGCTGTCTCTTTGTACCGCCAGCAAAGCTGCTTATTTTCCAAGACAAGAAAGGGTAAATCAACTGAAAAAATTAAACAACCCATGTGATTTATTTATTTTTTGGTTGAAAATCACACGTTACTGTGTGTTGTAGTCATTGTAGTCAGAATCATACTTTTACCATGTAACAATATTTTGTTTGTATGTGTGGTGGTTTGTTTGTTGGTTTGTTTTAGTGTTTTTGAGAGGTTGTATGGTGGGATGGGAGAGATTAGCATTGTATGTCATTGTATGTATCTTTTAAACACAGTATGTACACACTCCTTATTCACTGTTGACTCCAAAATTGGCTGAACTGCACTTATAAATAGCAATCACTCGATAATATTCTGCCGATGACAGTAGAGGCAATTACGTTTAAGATAATTCCCATTTGTTGTGACCAAACTGTAAATGCTTTTCTGTCCGTGCAATTCTCATGACTCAATATGTGTGTAGTTACTAAGCAGTTGCTGCTTTAAACTTGTGATATTTGAATGGATGTGCAGATGCTCCACCGTGGCCTTTGCAACAGATGCACTCACTTGTCTTTTAATTCAGTTTGAATTGTGGTGAAATGTGGCTTAAAAAGTACAGTACAATGATCAGAGGGTTTGCAGCAGCTGTTATAAGTGGACAAACAGATTCACCTTTATTGTCATTGTACTGGGGGGTTACAACGAGATGGGGGGGGGGTTGCCCCCACAGAGCCACTGTGCGCAGCACAGACAAAAAGTAAACAAGATAAAACAACACAGACAAAAACATGAAAAAAGGCACTAAAACAGAGACAAATGCTGAGTTAAAATACTATAAAAAATGCTATGAATAAAACAATACTGAAAGTGCGATAAATGTAAAGAACAGAAGGGTAATGCAATAAATATGGAATATAAATACTGAGGGTGCAATGGATATGCATAAAGAGTATGCAATAAAAGGTGCAAGAGTTAAGGATGAGGTAGTTTAGGTTCGGTTATGTCAGTCTATTTGGGGGTGTGTGTGTGTCTGTGGGTGTTTGCAGTCCTGATGGCCCAGGGGAAGAAGCTGTTTGTCAGCCTACTGGTGCGGGATTGTATTGACCTGTAACGTCTTCTAGAGGGCAACAGGTCAAACAAGGGGTGAGCAGGGTGTGAGGGTCTTCTGTGATGGCCCTGGTTCTCCTGAGGCAGCAGGATGAGGAGATGTGTTCCAGGGTGGACAGAGGGCAGCCGATAAAACATGACAGGTTTCCAGACGGCACAGAGGAGATGAGCCTAAAGAACAGAGTCTGATGTTTGAAGGAAACAGTAGATCAGTGTTGTGCAGCTTTATTTTTTACCATATTGTTTCTGCTCGTTAAAGTGTATGCGCTCTTGAAGAACATGCTGGTTTCCCAAATCTTTGTGAGACACAGAATTTGAGAAGAAATCAAGGCCTTCAAGTGCTTGAAGTTGTGTTTTTAGTAAGTAACTGTGCCCCTGCTTGCGTCTCATGATGTCTCTCAGCTCTTTAAAGATGCATTTCCGCCGCATATTTCCAGGGACTTTAAGTACCAGGAATGCTGTTCTTGGAACTAAATGGTTCCCACAGACCTTTTGTTGTGAGCATTTCCATTGCGGTGAAAGACCAGGGAAGATTATCTGAATTTGATGACGTTGTGTCTTGTGAACAACCGATTCCGTGGCTTGTTAATTTAATGCCAGTCGTTCTGTAAAACAATCCCAACACATTTTGGAGAAAAAAAAAACATATCACTGACATATCCTGGCAGTACAGCGTGCGTCATTGGCACGTGGCCTCGCTGCTCCGCCTACTGTTCAAACTGCACGCCTCCCACGAGAAGATAAGAGACGGCACAGTTTAACATTCTTAACCTCGATCTGTGTTGTATTTGGTTCTTGATTTTTGGGAACTGAATCTGGAAAGTCTTTGAAAGGTCATTAAATGTGAGGTTTAAGAAGATTTGCGAAATTTGAATGTTGTTACTGATAGATACAGGGAATTAGGTATGTTGTGACTCATACCTAATCTGAGCTCCAACATAATTATATGAATTCTTTGTCTGTTTAAATAATCAAACAACTAGTGTAGTCTGCTGACCCTGGCAGCCTTTGCTCCAGCTCTTTGTAATCGTCATCCTTTATTTGATACCGCTTAAATTACATTTTGTAGTCTTTCGTCGGCAGCCTGCTGTGCTGAATGTAGCTGTTTTTCAAGAAGATTGAATTTTCCTGAAAAGGAATAAGAGTCAGCTGCTCTCGACAGACACTCTAATGTAGAATGAGGAGGCGTAGACTATTTTTAGATAGACCGCTTTACTTTGAGTGATTCCTTAAAAAGGAAAACCCAGGTCAATGATAATGTTAACAATGAATCTCATGTAGCACCTTTATTCACAATGTCTCAAAGTATGTAACAGGAAGTAGCAAAACAAAACACAACAAAAAACTAATTAGCAGCTGACTTGGCCACACTAAAAAATGAGTACAAATGTGATTTAAAAGAAGGTAGGGGTGTGGGGCCTTTATTTTTTTACCAACTTTCAGTTCAAGTTCAAGGTTAAGGAAAAGCACAGTAACTGTGGTTATGTTCTGTAGTTATTAGTTACCATGATCGTGCATCTTGTTGGGCCACAAACCAGCTTGAGGGTCAGTGTGTATGAGGGCGTATAAGGAGTGTCCCTGCTTCACACAGATCATGTCACGTATATAAGTGCCTCTGCTTTATTCTTCTTTTAATCATAGTGAAAACTAAGACACTGGGTTCACAGATCAAGGAAATCTAGAAATATTTGCCTTCACTCTTTTGTCCTTTGTCACGTCTCACTGCTAACAAGTGAATTTAGACCCACTGCGCCACCTGCTGGCCAATACTAATACCAGGATGTTGGGAGAGAAAATAAGCAAGACTCAAGTGCCAGGATTTAAGACAGCTGACTAAAAATAGTTTTTTATTGTAGTAATACTGATGATCTGTGTGTTTTTTTGTGAATGTATTTATATCCATTAGAGAGTGAAACCATATCAAATATTGTTGATGCACTATGACTGTTTGACTCAGTGTGAGGGTTAATACTGACATGAGTTGACAGTCAACACAGAAACATGAAGCAGGAGACCTACTGCTCACACGGTATACATTTTGTATTTTAGATTCAGTTGTAGTTGATTTTAAAAAAGCAAACAAAAACCTGAATGATCATTTATAATCACAGCTGGAGATGTAGGTCAAACCATGTTGGGTTTAATGTCACTGGGCATTGTTGTCAGTGATGGGATGTTAACAGCAGCAGAAGAGACGGAACTGATAAAGAGACGACGAAACAAGAATATTCTGTTTCCTTCCTGAAACCCAATATAACTGTCTTCATGCTGTGTTGTTTTCCAAAGGTGATTTGACCCTTTTTCTCCTCGAGTGTCAACTTGTCTTTGTCCAACATATAAGTTACTCTTAAAATATTCATGAAGTGAATGAACTGCTGTTTACTCTGTGGCCCTGCAACATGTCGTTTTATTGGTTGTTGCTGACACTGATTAAATAATGCTTGTAACGAAAATTTAATAGTTTTATTTTGAACAGATACTGCTTTGTTTCGTCTGTTTGGTCCAAATAAATGTATATATTTTGATCTCATTTAAGTCTAGAGCCTGGTCATGTTCACTCTTTAATTTGTTATATTATGTTTTTAATTGCTGTTTTTCAAATTGGATAGGTGACAATAAAGCTGTCATGATGAAATGATTGGATTTTTGAGGTGAGAACATTGGTGAAAACAGATTAAGCAGGCATGGCAATCAAATTTGTGTCAGAATCGAATCAGACTCTGTAAAAAGTTGTGCAAAAATGGCTCAGTTGCGCCCCCAAAGGTGAAACGCCGTAGGACAAGGCAGAAACTAAGTTGCACTCAGTATCACAAAACATGATGGAAACATGTCACAGCCCAAGGAACAAAAAAAGTCTATTGAGACCATGGAAAAGTACGTCCAGCAGGTGGCAGCACTTCCTAACTTTACTATAATGTCAGCTACCATTTTGTATGTGTACATGAAAAACTCCATGCAGAAAGATCCTTGTTCCAACTGGGTCTCAAACCCAGATTGTCTTGTTCAAAGGCAAGAGCACTAACCACTACACCAACCATGTAGCCCAGTGTCTTGCACAAACATTCTTAAATACTTCATCAGTACAATGTTTTTTTGGTGTTTTTGGGTCATCTTTTATTTAAAGACGTCCAACATTTAAGAGATTCTACATGAGAACAAATAGCTCACATTGTTTAATCAAAGACTAGAGTTCCTGAGGTCAAGGTTTCAATCTTGGATGAAGCAAATTTTTTAAGCACAATATTCAACACAGAGAGTGAATTGGTCTGAGAAAACCTGCAGAAGAGTGTGGACAGTTAGCTCAGCTGGTTAGAGAGCTACCTTTCAGTCCTGATGTTGCTGGTTCAATTCCTTTATACTTGAAGGTTTAAGGTTCCACAGCCAAAGTGAAGACTGAAAAAACACCAAAAGCTTCCGACTATCGAAAGGGTTTGTGGCGTAGAGGATTTGTTGGCAACCATGAGGTTATACCAGACCAGCTGTGGCTGGTTCAAATCCACCATGCCAAGAAAATGTTGAAATTTAAGAAGCTGTATAGTCAGAAAGCTCAATTTCATTCTTTAAAAAACAATAGTTGTTGTTAGTTTACACCAGACATGGAAATGTGTCAGGGTGCACGATATTATCGTTATGGGCAGATATTGGCTTTGAAAGGTTTTATGGGATATGTCTGCAGATATGACTAATGACTGCACTCTGATATATGGGCTTATTATTATTATAACAAAGAAAGAATTAAAACTGAATATTCTTTGGTTTGTGAATAAAAAAAAAAAGACATTTGAGAATCATCATTTCCAGCAGTGATTTGTCACATTAGCATTAGCAGGTGTAATCTGAACACCTGTGATCGGATCCGTCAGGTCGGATGTTAACAGCAGGTGTGAACAGAGCGTCAACAGAACATCTAAGAAATGTGTAGATCGTTTAGACAGCAGTGACCACATGTTTGTCTCCACTGTCCTCGTTCTGCTTCTGTCTCCCTGTGGAAGAAAAAGCTCCGACTGATAACCACAAAGTGGAACATTCCAAATATATCGACACAGAGGAGAACAGTGGAATGTACCAAGTCACGGAAAGTATACCATGGCCTTCACATCAGTGTCGCTTTGTGCAGGAGCAGCTCCACCTGAAATTAATCAATGTTAATGTTCTCATTGAAATGCTGCCACCTGCTGGACGAACGTTTCCCCTTCATCAAGCTGCTGAAAGGATCCACTTATCTATCTTCTTATCTTAAAAGTATAAACATAGAGGATTCATTTCAAAAGTTGTGTGTAAAATGTCACAGTTGTTTACTGTCATGAGACTGTTTCTGTAGAGAATGGAGTGCATTTCACAGTTGGACATAAAAGCGAATTGGTTGAACACTCATTTTTTTTCTTAATATTATTTCACTTGCGCAGTATAGTATGTCGTCCAAAATCAGTCAAAAAAGTCATAGTATAGTATGTCGTCCAAAATCGCCAAAAAAAGTCATAGTATAGTATGTCGTCCAAAATCACCAAAAAAAGTCATAGTATGGTATGTTGTCCGAAATCGGTCAAAAAGGTTATAGTATAGTATGTCGTCCAAAATCAGCAAAAAAAGTCATAGAATAGTATGTCAACCGAAATCAGTCAAAGAAGTCATAGTATAGTATGTCGTCCAAAATCAGTCTAAAGAGTCATAGTATAGTATGTCGTCCAAAATCAGTCCAAAAAGTCATAGTATAGTATGTCGTCGAAAATCACCAAAAAAAGTCATAGTATAGTATGTCGTCCAAAATCACCAAAAAAAGTCATAGGATAGTATGTCGTCCAAAATCGGTCAAAAAGGTCATAGTATAGTATGTCGTCCAAAATCAGCAAAAAAAGTCATAGTATAGTATGTCGTCCAAAATAGGTCAAAAAAGTCATAGTATAGTATGTCGTCCAAAATCGGTCAAAAAGGTCATAGTATAGTATGTCGTCCAAAATCGGTCCAAAGAGTCATAGTATAGTATGTCGTCCAAAATCAGTCCAAAAGGTCATAGTATAGTATGTCGTCCAAAATCAGTCCAAAAAGTCATAGTATAGTAGGTCATCCAAAATCGGTCAAAAAGGTCATAGTATAGTATGTCGTCGGAAAATCACCAAAAAAAGTCATAGTATAGTATGTCGTCCAAAATCACCAAAAAAAGGTCATAGTATAGTATGTCGTCCAAAATCACTTAAAAAAGTCATAGTATAGTAGGTCGTCCAAAATCGGTCAAAAAGGTCATAGTATAGTATGTCGTCCAAAATCGCCAAAAAAAGTCATAGTATAGTATGTCGTCCAAAATCAGTCCAAAAAGTCATAGTATAGTATGTCGTCTAAAATCAGTCCAAAAAGTCATAGTATAGTATGCGGTCCAAAATCACCAAAAATAGTCATAGTATAGTATGTCGTCTAAAATCACCAAAAAAAGTTATAGTATAGTATGTCGTCCAAAATCACCAAAAAAAGTCATAGTATAGTATGTCGTCCAAAATCCCTTTAAAAAAGTCATATTATAACTTGTCGTTCAAAATCACCAAAAAACGTCATAGTATAGTATGTCGTCCAAAATCTGTCAAAAAGGTCATAGTATAGTATGTCGTCCAAAATCACCAAAAATAGTCATAATATAGTATGTCGTCGAAACTCACCAAAAAAAGTCATAGTATAGTATGTCGTCCAAAATCAGTGAAAAAAGTCATAGTATAGTATGTCGTCCAAAATCTGTCAAAAAGGTCATAGTATAGTATGTCGTCCAAAATCATCAAAAAAAGTCATAGTATAGTATGTCGTCCAAAATCATCAAAAAAAGTCATAGTATAGTATGTCGTCCAAAATCCCCTTAAAAAAGTCATAGTATAGTATGTCATCCAAAATCACCAAAAAAGTCATAGTATAGTATGTCATCCAAAATCGGTCAAAAAAGTCATAGTATAGTATGTCGTCCAAAATCGGTCAAAAAAGTCATAGTATAGTTTGTCGTCCAAAATCGGTCAAAAAAGTCATAGTATAGTTTGTAGTCCAAAATCGCCAAAAAAAGTCATAGTATAGTATGTCGTCCAAAATCAGTCCAAAAAGTCATAGTATAGTATGTCGTCCAAAATCAGTCTAAAGAGTCATAGTATAGTATGTCGTCCAAAATCAGTCCAAAAAGTCATAGTATAGTATGTCGTCCAAAATCACCAAAAAAAGTCATAGGATAGTATGTCGTCCAAAATCGGTCAAAAAGGTCATAGTATAGTATGTCGTCCAAAATCAGCAAAAAAAGTCATAGTATAGTATGTCGTCCAAAATCTGTCAAAAAGGTCATAGTATAGTATGTCGTCCAAAATCACCAAAAAAAGTCCTAGTATAGTATGTCGTCCAAACTCACCAAAAAAAGTAATAGTATAGTATGTCGTCCAAAATCAGTCAAAAAAGTCATAGTATAGTATGTCGTCCAAAATCAGTCCAAAAACTCATAGTATAGTATGTCGTCCAAAATCATCAAATAAAGTCAAAGTATAGTATGTCGTCCAAAATCCCCTTAAAAAAGTCATAGTATAGTATGTCTTCCAAAATCACCAAAAAAGTCATAGTATAGTATGTCGTCCAAACTCGGTCAAAAAGGTCATAGTATAGTATGTCGTCCAAAATCAGCAAAAAAAGTCATAGTATTGTATGTCGACCGAAATCAGTCAAAAAAGTCATAGTATAGTATGTCGTCCAAAATCGGTCAAAAAAGTCATAGTATAGTATGTCGTCCAAAATCGGTCAAAAAGGTCATAGTATAGTATGTCGTCCAAAATCGGTCCAAAGAGTCATAGTATAGTATGTCGTCCAAAATCAGTCCAAAAGGTCATAGTATAGTATGTCGTCCAAAATCAGTCCAAAAAGTCATAGTATAGTATGTCATCCAAAATCGGTCAGAAAGGTCATAGTATAGTATGTCGTCCAAAATCACCAAAAAAAGGTCATAGTATAGTATGTCGTCCAAAATCCCCTTAAAAAGGTCATAGTATAGTATGTCTTCCAAAATCACCAAAAAAGTCATAGTATAGTATGTCGTCCAAAATCGGTCAAAAAGGTCATAGTATAGTATGTCGTCCAAAATCAGCAAAAAAAGTCATAGTATTGTATGTCGATCGAAATCAGTCAAAAAAGTCATAGTATAGTATGTCGTCCAAAATCGGTCAAAAAAGTCATAGTATAGTATGTCGTCCAAAATCGGTCAAAAAAGTCATAGTATAGTATGTCGTCCAAAATCGGTCAAAAAAGTCATAGTATAGTAGGTCGTCCAAAATCGCCAAAAAAAGTCATAGTATAGTATGTGGTCCAAAATCAGTCCAAAAAGTCATAGTATAGTATGTCGTCCAAAATCAGTCTAAAGAGTCATAGTATAGTATGTCGTCCAAAATCAGTCCAAAAAGTCATAGTATAGTATGTCGTGGAAAATCACCAAAAAAAGTCATAGTATAGTATGTCGTCCAAAATCACCAAAAAAAGTCATAGTATAGTATGTCGTCCAAAATCAGTCTAAAGAGTCATAGTATAGTATGTTGTCCAAAATCAGTCCAAAAAGTCATAGTATAGTATGTCGTCGAAAATCACCAAAAAAAGTCATAGTATAGTATGTCGTCCAAAATCACCAAAAAAAGTCATAGGATAGCATGTCGTCCAAAATCGGTCAAAAAAGTCATAGTATAGTATGTCGTCCAAAATCGGTCAAAAAGGTCATAGTATAGTATGTCGTCCAAAATCGGTCCAAAGAGTCATAGTATAGTATGTCGTCCAAAATCAGTCCAAAAGGTCATAGTATAGTATGTCGTCCAAAATCAGTCCAAAAAGTCATAGTATAGTATGTCATCCAAAATCGGTCAGAAAGTTCATAGTATAGTATGTCGTCCAAAATCACCAAAAAAAGTCATAGTATAGTATGTCGTCCAAAATCCCCTTAAAAACGTCATAGTATAGTATGTCTTCCAAAATCACCAAAAAAGTCATAGTATAGTATGTCGTCCAAAATCGGTCAAAAAGGTCATAGTATAGTATGTCGTCCAAAATCACCAAAAAAAGTCATAGTATTGTATGTCGATCGAAATCAGTCAAAAAAGTCATAGTATAGTATGTCGTCCAAAATCGGTCAAAAAAGTCATAGTAAAGTATGTCGTCCAAAATCGGTCAAAAAAGTCATAGTATAGTAGGTCGTCCAAAATCGCCAAAAAAAGTCATAGTATATATGTGGTCCAAAATCAGTCCAAAAAGTCATAGTATAGTATGTCGTCCAAAATCAGTCTAAAGAGTCATAGTATAGTATGTCGTCCAAAATCAGTCTAAAGAGTCATAGTATAGTATGTCGTCCAAAATCAGTCCAAAAAGTCATAGTATAGTATGTCGTCCAAAATCAGTCTAAAGAGTCATAGTATAGTATGTCGTCCAAAATCAGTCTAAAGAGTCATAGTATAGTATGTCGTCCAAAATCAGTCCAAAAAGTCATAGTATAGTATGTCGTCCAAAATCACCAAAAAAAGTCATAGTATAGTATGTCGTCCAAAATCAGTCTAAAGAGTCATAGTATAGTATGTCGTCCAAAATCAGTCCAAAAAGTCATAGTATAGTATGTCGTCGAAAATCACCAAAAAAAGTCATAGTATAGTATGTCGTCCAAAATCACCAAAAAAAGTCATAGGATAGTATGTCGTCCAAAATCGGTCAAAAAGGTCATAGTATAGTATGTCGTCCAAAATCAGCAAAAAAAGTCATAGTATAGTATGTCAACCGAAATCAGTCAAAAAAGTCATAGTATAGTATGTCGTCCAAAATCGGTCAAAAAAGTCATAGTATAGTATGTCGTCCAAAATCTGTCAAAAAGGTCATAGTATAGTATGTCGTCCAAAATCACCAAAAAAAGTCCTAGTATAGTATGTCGTCCAAACTCACCAAAAAAAGTCATAGTATAGTATGTCGTCCAAAATCAGTCAAAAAAGTCATAGTATAGTATGTCGTCCAAAATCAGTCCAAAAACTCATAGTATAGTATGTCGTCCAAAATCATCAAAAAAAGTCATAGTATAGTATGTCGTCCAAAATCCCCTTAAAAAAGTCATAGTATAGTATGTCTTCCAAAATCACCAAAAAAGTCATAGTATAGTATGTCGTCCAAAATCGGTCAAAAAGGTCATAGTATAGTATGTCGTCCAAAATCACCAAAAAAAGGTCATAGTATAGTATGTCGTCCAAAATCCCCTTAAAAAAGTCATAGTATAGTATGTCTTCCAAAATCACCAAAAAAGTCATAGTATAGTATGTCGTCCAAAATCGGTCAAAAAGGTCATAGTATAGTATGTCGTCCAAAATCAGCAAAAAAAGTCATAGTATTGTATGTCGATCGAAATCAGTCAAAAAAGTCATAGTATAGTATGTCGTCCAAAATCGGTCAAAAAAGTCATAGTATAGTATGTCGTCCAAAATCGGTCAAAAAAGTCATAGTATAGTTTGTCGTCCAAAATCGGTCAAAAAAGTCATAGTATAGTAGGTCGTCCAAAATCGCCAAAAAAAGTCATAGTATAGTATGTCGTCCAAAATCAGTCCAAAAAGTCATAGTATAGTTTGTCGTCCAAAATCGGTCAAAAAAGTCATAGTATAGTAGGTCGTCCAAAATCGCCAAAAAAAGTCATAGTATTGTATGTCGATCGAAATCAGTCAAAAAAGTCATAGTATAGTATGTCGTCCAAAATCGGTCAAAAAAGTCATAGTATAGTATGTCGTCCAAAATCGGTCAAAAAAGTCATAGTATAGTTTGTCGTCCAAAATCGGTCAAAAAAGTCATAGTATAGTAGGTCGTCCAAAATCGCCAAAAAAAGTCATAGTATAGTATGTCGTCCAAAATCAGTCCAAAAAGTCATAGTATAGTTTGTCGTCCAAAATCGGTCAAAAAAGTCATAGTATAGTAGGTCGTCCAAAATCGCCAAAAAAAGTCATAGTATAGTATGTCGTCCAAAATCAGTCCAAAAAGTCATAGTATAGTATGTCATGGAAAATCACCAAAAAAAGTCATAGTATAGTATGTCGTCCAAAATCACCAAAAAAAGTCATAGTATAGTATGTCGTCCAAAATCGGTCAAAAAAAGTCATAGTATAGTATGTCGTCCAAAATCGGTCAAAAAGGTCATAGTATAGTATGTAGTCCAAAATCACCAAAAAAAGGTCATAGTATAGTATGTCGTCCAAAATCAGTCAAAAAAGTCATAGTATAGTATGTCGTCCAAAATCACCAAAAAAAGTCATAGTATAGTATGTCGTCTAAAATCAGTCCAAAAAGTCATAGTATAGTATGTCGTCCAAAATCACCAAAAAAAGTCATAGTATAGTATGTCGTCCAAAATCAGTCCAAAAAGTCATAGTATAGTATGTCGTCCAAAATCAGTCAAAAAAGTCATAGTATAGTATGTCGTCCAAAATCACCAAAAAAAGTCATAGTATAGTATGTCGTCTAAAATCGGTCAAAAAAGTCATAGTATAGTATGTCGTCCAAAATCACCAAAAAAAGTCATAGTATAGTATGTTGTCCAAAATCTGTCAAAAAGGTCATAGTATAGTATGTCGTCCAAAATCACCAAAAAAGTCATAGTAATAATTTCAAACTTCAGACCAAAATAACAAGTTAAAAATACCAGCAACGTATTGTTCTGCAGCTCTGTAGGAATAGCTCCTGTTGGAAGAACAGGACTTGTATGTCTGAGGTTGTCAGTTCAGGTCTTATGAAGAACTCAAGTTTACCTTTTGCTGCACAGTGTAATATAAAGTATTTGACCTCCGACCCTTCCCTGCCCCTCCTCACGTCTTGCTACCTGCCCTGCCCCTGCTCCAACCTCACCTCTTTAATGTCACCTTGTAACTCACACATTCCCATGGTTGTGAACAAAACCACTGCGCCACCAATTCATACTGCAATTAGGACTTTCGGTCTCCTTTCAATCTTCACTTTGGATGTTGACCTTTAAAATATCCTGGTCCTCACAAGAACTGAACTCATGAGCTGTGGACTTCAAAGCAGCATTCTTGTCCACTGAGCTACCTGCAACTTCTCTTCTTCAGGTTCTCTTAGAGCTTTTGACTGTTTACTTTGAACATCGCACTCAAACAGTTCACCATAAGACTTGAACTCACAACCTTTGACCTACAAGTCTTATTCTTCCAGCACAAGCTATTCTTACTGACCTGCTGAACAAGACGTTGCTAGTATTTTTAAATTCTCATGTTGGTCTGAAGTTCTAAAGTTGGCAGAAGTTCAGTTGATTGCAAGAGTTGAACTCACAACCTCTGAGATCCAAGACTCCTTCTGATGGTGTGAGCCATTCAGGCTGATAAAGATTTACTGACTTACTTGGTGTACTTAACTTTCTCGTCCGGGTCAGAATTTTGAGAACAGTCACTTGGGGGTTCTAAACCTTTTTCATCACCAGCCAATCAGAATTTCCACTAGACGAATTTTTTTCAGTGAAAATAAGAGAGATTAGATAAGAGAGATGAGGGCCGCTGAATGAATTATTTTTACACTTTGGATTTTATTAACACAATCCAAGTACAATACATACACATAAAGTACATGCATACAACAAAAAATCCTTTATTTTTCATTTTGATAATTTCAGAGCTCTACCGCATATTTTGCCTGGTAATCATTTGTGTATGTCTCTCCTATCTTCAAGCCCTTCTTCCTCTCCACCCTGAAATTTATTATCATATCATAGTATTATCTTTTTGGAACGTTAACAATGTTGATAACATTAACATTTCCTGGATTCTTTGTCTTTCTGTAACAATCAGAAAACAACATCATTTGTATGTGAAGAGAAATGAAATGAAAGGCGTGTGTGTTTACATGTGGAGCAGTGACGTCACATTAGCATTAGCAGGTGTAATCTGAACACCTGTGATCGGATCCCTCAGGTCGGACGTTAACAGCAGGTGTGAACAGAGCGTCAACAGAGAATCTAAGAAATGTGTGGATCATTTCTAAGCTGCAGTTACCAGATGTTTGTTCCCGCTGCTCCTCGTCCTCTGTCTCTGCGTAGAAGAAGCTCCGCCTCCGACAAATGAAGTGGAACATTCCAAATAGATCGACACAGAGGGGAGGAGTGGATTGTACCAAGTCATGGAAAGTACACAAAACCTTTTAAATCAGTGTGTCTTTGTGCAGGTGCAGCTCCATCTGTAATTAATCAACGTTCAAGAAAAATGGCAGCTGAAATTGTTGTTATTTCAAAACTTTTTTGCTAAAACAGAGAAAAAAAAAGCCACCACCTGTAGGAAATGCTGCCATCTGCTGGACAGGATGTCCTTTCCCCCTCATCTTATAAAAGCTGCCTCATGAGCTGTGGTTTAGTAGAATTAAAATATAAAAGTATCTGTGTTGATATGGACTGATATAAAGTTCACAATAAAAACATTTTATGTATTTTACTCACATTTCTTTACTCATTTACTGCAATGATGAGATTTTAACATTTTGAACTGGCTGCTACTTATCTCATGTCCTATGGCTGAAGACCTACAAACAGCTGCAGTTAAAGGAACAGTTCAGGTGTCGTGAATTTCAGTATTAGGTTAAATAATGAAAGTAATGTTTCACATCAGGATTAATTGACAAAAAACAAAAAAAACATCACTAGCATTCAGGTGAATAAGAAAACAAGCAATGATTGGAGAGTAAAAAGACACGTCACACATGTTTTGTCTGCAACTGAAATGTGACGCTGGTTAACCTGGTTAACGTTTCAAGACAATGATTCCTAAAAAAAAAAAAAACTCTTAAAGTAACAATCAAGGGCTTATTCTGGGGTCATGAAAACAACAATGCATATATTCTAGCAAGTGTACCCTCATTAAACATCAGTATGATTATTTCATATCACATATATGCAAAAATAATTTAACCTAAATTTCACACACTGGACCTTTAATCTGTTGATTAATGTTTTCTAAACCTCAAAATTATTTTCTCAAAGGTCTTGTTTGCATTACAGAAGATAAAATCTGAAAAATCACCCATTATCAAAATAGTTAGTGCCCATTTTGAGTACGACAGGAGTAACTATTGGTTACACTCAAACACAAAGACGTTTCTTGCACAAGTGCAAGTTTTTAACAACACTGTTTATTGTTTTAAATGTGATCAAAACAACAGTAGTTACAGAAATTACAGACAGCCATGATACTGTGTGATCAAGTTGTGTGCTATGAAGTGTCGTGATAACATAAGAAACTGACAGACAAAAGGAAAAACAAGATTGCGGCTGAAAGAAAAAGTCATATAGTCATTTCTTCACACTCCACTCTGACGGCCGTCGTTCAACCCAAACTGTGAGTCGGAGAATAAAGAACATGTCATTTATCAATCAAAACAGCACACAGCAACACCACCACCGTGCTGCTTTTCATCATCTGAAATAACTTGCTAGCGACGTAGGTCACAGCGATGAATGGAGTTCCAGTAGAGCAGTTAAAGGGTTTTCAATGCTCGTCGCAAACAAACAATCAGACCATCAGCCACTTTTCTCAGAGTGGTTATAGTAACACTTGCAGTTTTCAGGTGGCAGCAAGACGACAAGCATGTGTCCCAAACAATCACAGAGAGCGTTTCTCCTCCTGACACGACTGTTAGAGAAGAGTATCTGAAGGTGTGTGGAAGCCATTAGCCTGTTACACTAAACCTCCTGCTGTCTCCTGGATCCTGCAGGGAAGTTACGACGAGTCATAAAAAGCAAAAGGGTTTGTTTTCTCCTTCAAGCCGACACCAATGAGACCACAAGAGAAGTGTACTTATGACACAAGGGTTTAAACGCAGCCAGTGAGTCATTCGTTTGGTTTTCATACGTGGAGACTGTGCTGCATCTTTGGGTGTGTAGCTCATGTGCTAATGAGAGTCTCTCATCGCATTGATATCACAGAATTAGATAGGAGATGCAAGCCACGCCCTCCTTAGTTACTGTTGCTATGCTTGCCAAGCTTCCTGTTCTAAAGAAACGCCATGAATTCACTTTAAATTCATATTGGAGGTAAATTTATCAAGAGTTTCTACACATAACAGAGCAGAGGTCTCAAACTCGCGGCCCATGGGCCACATGTGGACCTTCAGTCCATTTCATGTGGCCCTGGTCATAATGGAGTTATTTCTGTAGGTTATTTTTAGTAATAGATTCATTTTGCATCACAAATACATTGTTATTGTGAACTATACACCGTTGCATATCAACACGGAGACTTTTATTTTGAAATTCTGTGAAATATTTATCATTGCGTTATCGTGATATAATTTTAAGCGTTTTATTTTTTTATTCCAGTAGCTTTTACTACTTTTCTTTCAAATCAAACAAACTGAATCTTGGGTCTTTTGGAGGTACACCAAAAACAACGGTGAGGATTTGAAACTTTTTAAGACTCGACAAGTTGTGCTACTCACCCTGTGATGGACTGGTGACCTGTCCTTTCACCCAATGTCAGCTGGGATTGGCACCAGCGGCCCCTCGCGACCCTCATGTGGAGGATAAAGCGGTAGAGATGAATGAATGAATGAATGAATGTATGAAAATTGTGCTACTCTCTGAAAACCATTGCTCGGTGGTGAGGGATTTAGAGAAACGACTAAATCCAAAACCAAACCAAATACCACCAGTTGGCATGATATGCACTGTGGCATGCTGGGTAATGAGTTGCGGACACTGAGGTAAACACTTGGAAACATATCGCACTCAGACGTCGACTAGTCTTTGGTCTCAATGGCATGGCGACACAAAGTAAAATGTGAAACAAAATATATACGAGGAGGTGCATCTTCAAACGGAACAGGTGTAATATTGCACGTTTCATTTTTCAGTAGAATTCCAGGACATCGATGGCGTCTGTAAAATGCGTCTACAATCATTGGTGTAAAACCGTGACTTTTTGTCTTGAAAGAATATTTTACAGTAGAAATTAATTTTGCCGTTTTTGTTTTAAATCTGTGACGGACGTGATTGGAACAATATTCACATTTAGGTAAAAAAAAGTACACAAAAAAAAGGCCACTCATAAAAAATAAAGTTTCCCAGAACTATTACTGCTATCCTACAAATGTTTGCAATGGATTACCTGAATCTGCAAATGTTTTGGCCTCGGTATGTACACGTATGTATCGTAGAGATGAGTCAGACATGAATTGTTAAACATGGACACAGATCTGGTTCTGCTGGCTACAAAGTAAAATCAAGAAAAAAGAAAAAAAAAACAAACTCCAACTCAACCCCAGTGTGTTTCCTGGCTCACACAAACTGTATCCAGATACCTCATGATTCAAATCTGTAAGAATCAACTAGAGCCAGCTCAAACATATGCACCCATATAGCAGGTGGATCTCCAGTCACTTCTGCACACTGCTCTCGTTGTGATATCTCACACACACACACACACACACACACACAGATTCACACTCTCTAACATAAACCATTTACACTGTAGAAAATATATTCACACTCACAAGCGCCTGTCTTGCAATTTTGCATTAGTACCACATGTCAAATGAGAAAAGAAAAAGAATTGTGCATGGGGAGGGGGGGGGATGTGCAAACCCTAGTCAGGGAAAAAGAAATGGCACGGCAAATAATAACAACCAAAATGCTATAAATGACAAAATAAATCCACCGAACCACCAATATGAAAGGATAGTGTGCCCATCACCTACTCAAAAAACAACAAAAAACGATTATATTCAGGGTATCTGCAGGTATAAGGAAGCCAAAGTTAAGACGTTTTAAAGACCCTTTTCAAGGCCACTTTGATCAAATTTAAGACTTGACATTCACAAATGATGTGCGCCGGTTCTTAATAGCAGAACAATCAATACACATGCAGGGCGATTGATTTGTAGCGCCGTGTTTCTCGTTTAAAAATACACATTGAGAGTGAAGGGGATTTCCAGAATAGACTGAGACAGTGAAGTAATCTGTGCTTAATCAGAACTCACATACTCGTAATAACAGATTTATTCTCTTTATGGACTCATTTTCTGTTTTTACTCTCAATTCCTGTCTCTGTGCTTGTTTAACTTCTGTGTGTGTTCTTATAATTTAGACCGTTAATGCACATTACAAAAACTCATACATTTGCCTAATTCTTTGCAAAAAGAAAATGTACAGTAGAAATCCAGTTTACCATCTCCATGGCATTTTGAAGAGCTTTCAAAAACAAGATTTAAAAGATAATCAATGATAAGGCTTTTTAAGGACCTGCGGACACCCTGTCATATTCTCAGTGAACAAAAAATAACACCTCACACTTCATTTTCAGTAAAATTCAACCAGCCAAACATCAAAGTAATTCCACACAAAGCTCAGAGCTTTTACTCTGACGTGAGAGATCGCAGTGACAGGAGTTCAGCTCGTGTCGTATCACACGGACACTGCCGCGGCCGCCTCTGTGTGCAACAGCGAGCTGTGGGAAAAGTCAGCTAAGCCTGCTACCGTATCGAAAAGCAATACCGATGGTGTATTCAGACACACACGCGCCTAAAAACCCCGTCGAAACAACATAATGAAAGAAAAATTAAAGGAAAGACGTAAAAACCTGATGGATATACAAAGGCCTATACTGTTTAACCCCACCAACAATTAAGTGGAAATCTCTGTTCACATACTCTGTATTGTTTCTGAAAATATATATGTGGTGTAGTTCACCCTCCCTCCCTCCCTCCATCCCTCTCCTCCCCCTCCATCCCTCCTCCTCGCAGACACACCAGTAGCAGTCAAGGCAGTCAGGCTGTACAATCCCTCCATGGCAACACGACAGCTTGCTGTTCCCTCCCTCCGTCCACGGCAAGTCCTTCTTGAAAAGGTTGCCGGACAATGCGTTTGCATCAGCTTTCAGGGTTTTCTCAATTCCCCGTAACGGCGGCTGTTGTTTCCCCGATCTCATCTAGCGCTCAATGGGCTGGTACGAGAGTCTCAACGAGTCATTAGGAGTACACGGCGCTCCTGCAGATCCTGGAGGCTCCTGGAGAAAAAAAGTCCCCTGTGGAGCAGGAGAGAGGAGGTCTGGCACGGGTGGAGGAGGCAGAAGAGGAGGGTGGGGGGGGGGGCAGCAGGGATGCAGACGCTCCCCTCCTGCCTCAGCACTGCTCAGACTCGATGAAGCCCTCCTTCTCCTGGCCCACCGGCTCCACTTCAGCGTAGGCTGGGTGACCTGAGCCCCGGCGGAACTTCATGGCCGGCCACTTGCTCGGACGTCTCTGCAAAGGGAGGCAGGAGAGAACATGTGTTTGTGTGAGGATGAGGGTTATAATAAAGCTCATGGTGTCATCAAGGTTAGACGTGATGATTGAAGGTCACCTCTGTCTGTTACCTGCCACAATTAAAGTAGTAGTTCAGATTTTGAACACACCTTCAGTGCTGACTATGCCTTATGCAATGTTGCCAGAAACACACCTAATAACATCTAGATCTGCTTAAGTCAATGACATCTAAAGACTATGTTTACCTCTTTATCTCACTCTATCATCAACAGCCTTTTTTGGCTTGTAACTGAAGTTTTTAAACCTGCGCCAAAGTCCATAGAGAAAAATCAGCTTTTTTTTTTAGCTCGCAGGGACACAGGAGAGGCTGCTCTACTGCTGCTGCTGCAATGTTTGCTAAGTTTTTATCATTTAGAGAAATCAAAACAAAAGGACCTCAAAACACAGACGTTCCAAAATAAAATATTGTAACTTAGTGGTGGAGACAGCAGTGCATCAACAAGTGTTGTGTCCTGTGACGTAAAATTGAGTGAACCTTCATGTCAGAAGCTGGTTCCTGAACCTGAACTCCACTAAGGAGACAGGGTGAGACTGCAATAATGGGTTTTTACTTTTGTAATAATAAATTGGGTAAAACTCTGCAATGTTAGACACTTGAGTGTTTTCCCATGGTCATTATGTTTTCAGTGCTGTGAAAAGCAATGACAAAAAAATCTTAGTAAAGAGTGAACATTAAGCCTTTTTTCCGAAAATGGCCTTCAACAAATGCACAAATGACTCGTGTTTCAGTTGTTAACAAAAAACCAAAACACTGTTGATTTGTCCTTAAAAGCGACTAAATAAATAAAATAATCTAAATAAAAACACATAAAAACACACCCGTGAACTTTGCACAGCTTGAATTCATTGTCCGGGAGTTCACTTTAACCCCCATTAAGCCAAACGGAGTCCTGTGAAAATATTTCGGCACATTTATGATTCAGGATTTGTTGAATAAAATGCACTGAGCTGTGTCCAGACCAGAGACAACTCTCCATGTATCTGCAGTGTTTTTACACAGTCGGCCAGAGACTTCGGAGCAGACGTGTTTTCTTATTATTACACTGGAATGTCTGAACGCTGGAGAAATATGTCTCCTCGCAATTCAACAGAATTTCTGCATATTTCTGACCCTGACCATACTCTGGCAAATGAGGACTGTCTGCATTTTTAAGGAATTAGTTTTATCTTTTGAACGATTTGTATGGTCAGACTTAACAGTGAGTAACTTTTCCCCCCTCAACAAAACTGAGGATTTCATTCCCAAATGACCAAAAGCTCAAGTCTGCATTTTTTTATCATCATCATAAAGAGAATTCATCTTTTTTTTTAAACCACAAAACAGAATTCCTATCATGAATTGTTTTTCATATAGTTTTATCTGCCAAGAAACTTGTGTTTTCTTTCCACTCTGGAAATCATTAAACTGATGAAAGACATTTGGAGACAAAGACGAACATATTCGATTTCAGAGCAGATCTGATGAAGAAAGTGGACGTGACATCTATTCAAAGAAATCTGGTAGTATTACTACTTAATATTTTATTACATTTTTTCTATGTTTTGTATATAATCTATATCATTTTTAAATGTAATACTTTGGTTACATATTCTATTATTTCAATGTTATTTATTAATTCATTAATAGGATTACTTCATTTATCATTTGATTTGTTTGTGTTTAGCTATAACCATTTGAATTATATTGAATTGTTTGTACCTAATATAAGTGTTGATCTTCAAACCTCCATTATATTATATTATATTATTTCCCCCCCTCCCACAAGGTTAAGCATCCTGTGTTCATCATCATCATCATCATCATCATGTCATTTGTCAGTGTCACACCTCGATGAGGAAGAGGCTGGCAGCAGACGTGGGATGGTGGTAGATGTAGACGGTGACCAGCACACCAGCAACCATGACCAGAGTGACCAGCAGGATCCCGAGGATCAGACCGGTGTGTAGAGGGTGTGTACCAGGCTTCCTGCCCACAGCACTGTCGGCCGGCATCACTAAGACAAACAAACATAAAACGACTCGTTATAAAAAACTTTATACACAAAACACAGATGCCGTCATACAAAACTTTATGGCTGACGAGGTTAAAAGTATTGAGAAAGTATATAGAGTTTCAGTATTGACTAGAAGGAGGCACTCATTATTCATCAATTCCCTGCTGTCTCACATGAATTCCCCTTAAAAACACGACATGATTTTTAACGGAACTCAAAACATAAAGCTTTACATTTCTACAACTAATGTATGTTTGAGAGAAGTTAATTCTCATTAGAGTTGTTATATCTGAGATATAACATACGAGATGAGGCTGTATGTCGTGACTACATAATAAGCACGTCCTTCAAAAGTCAATACTTGCCTTTAAAGCATCAACTATATGCTTTGAGGGATGAAAAGAACATCATGCAAGCTGTTGGGAGTCTTTTATTTTCATCTATGGGGGCATAAAATCATGCAAAACAATGTTTTCACCTGCTTGTCAGCTAAAAAAAAACCCCCCCAAAGAAATAGCATTCATTGCACTGACACATCAATGAGGATTGGCAGGAAAGGAGTATCTTATTTCACATTGAATTATAGCAGGTTTCACACAGATCTAACGGCACACTCTCTGGCCCCCCAACAACCTCGTCGAAGCTCGTCAGCCAAGCAGCCACTCCCTTGGCTCCCTGCCTCATTGATTTCCAGCACAGACCATAACCGACTGGTAATAAAACCACGTCTGCTGAGTGTTTCTGTACGTCAGTGTAGCGTCGGCATGTGCCAAAAACGTAAAATGTTCAATATGGATGGGTGATTTATAATAATAATAGTATCAGTTGTGCACTAAAATATATATAATAGAGATACGGACTAAGTCAGTGTACATGGACATGCACTGAAAACAAGATTTTATCCACTTCTTACACAGCCTTTTCCAAAAGGAAGTGTTGCTTTGTAAACTGCTCACGTCCTTGAACCAAAGTCCATGGAGAAAATCAGGGATTTTACATCACAGCACAAAGGAGTTGTTGATTCACTTCTGCCTCCATTAGTGAATTCAGATGTGGTCATTTGTGATTTCAGTGTTTCAAATCCTTTGTTCAGTTGGACATGAGGGACACAGAGAAAAAATGCAGAAACTCTGCGTTTGTGCAGGTTAAAAATGCTGATTCTCTGTGGACTTTTGTAAGTCAATAAGATCAAAAAGATATGATAGACTTAAGCAAACATGTATTGAACCTGCTACATCCAGATGCTTTTCATCCGACTTAATTAAAAGCAATTTAGTTTTTAACAAAGCATTTTTATCACAGCAGCTTTCACCGGGTCAAGTCATGTTTGAAGCGAAACAACTTTTCCCCCCATTTCTAGTTCTGCTGGATGTGACATGCTGTTGTGACATGAACATGAAGAGACTCAATGAGAAGTCAACAGCCCAGCGGCCAAATAACCAGTGGGAAGAAAGTGGATCTCTGGAGCCGCTCAAGGAGTCAGTTTCATTTAAAGTCGACAGCGAGGCACACGGTGGGTTTGACGAAAGTCAACACAAATGAAAACGTGTCTTCGGCAAACTGCATTGGATCTGTTCTCTGCTGTTTCTGTTCTTTTTTTCGAGGACTGGGTAACTAACGGACATGCACACCTCATAGAAAATAAATATTTTAAATCTTTTATTTCTCAGCTCTGCTTTAGCGCTGCATCTATCGAATTGTTTTCTCACTGCAGTTTTAGGAAGTTAACGATAAGTGCAAAAATAAGTGTATTATAGACATGTAAATCCTCAACTGCACTAAAATCTTTGGGGTTCACTCATGCTTTAAGATTCATAATTTGTGATACTTGGAGAACTCATCACAGTATTGTGCACAATAAAATCAAATGGATTTACGTTGGTATTTATTCAGAAAATTACCAGAATATTCATCAGAATAATCAATTAGAGGGACTTTACCCCTTTATTCCACCAGCTCTGACCTTGGAAAAACTGCTGTTCTTCTACTGCAGCTGGCTCGTGGAACAGAATACAGCATATCCACATCTACTTTTCTTCCTCTGACATTTTTTTCTATGTTTTGCTTGAATTGCTCTTTTGTTTCTTTGTAGTTTTCACTTTATCACTGAAAATGAAGGTCAACCCTCAATGGTTTTCTCAAGTGTAAATACAGATTGCACACATGTATAAGTGGATATGATTAAAGCCTCTTTGTAAAAACATGCTAAAGAGTGGTGATGTTGAGTGGATGCTCTTGAGTAAAGTGGTTTGATCCTGTTGTTCTCTATCTCTGCTGCTGTAATCACAGGGCCCACAGGTGGGTAACAGCAGATTTTTTGAGGGGTGAACAAAAGTACATTTTTCCACCACTGAGCTCTGACAGGGAGAGACATGCCTCTCTCCACACCAAGTCTCAAAAGCACGCCACTTAAGCACGTATGGATGGCACTCTGGATCGTGTCAATCACAATGGCTGGCAACCCTGCAGCCATCAGACTCTTCCTCTCCTCTCAAATTTGGTTAATTTGATTCCCCCCACGACTGTCCTGCTCTGCCCTCGTGGTCCAACCCGTCATATTCCAACTCTGTGGCTTCCGACAGCATGGTGTTCCCACGAACGGGAAGAGTTCCCCAGTACCATCTTCAGGAATGTTAAACGTCATTCCAGGGTCCTCTTCCGGAGCCAGCGACAGTGTGCACAAGACTCAGGGTTAGTCTTTGGTTGGCAGCAGTGGCATACCAGTCAGCTGAACAGCTCAGCGCTTTTCTGGCTTGGACTCAGATGGTTGGAACCTGGAGGCGGACTGAAAGAGAGACCAGTGGCTGAGAATGTGAAATGAGCCTTAAAGTCCAGGAAAGCCTTGTCAACCAAGGGAGACTGGACCTTTGAGGATGTAAGGGCTGAAAGAGGTGTGGCCAAAGTGCTGCAACCCCTGAAGAATGTCTGGTAGAAGTTTGCAAAACCAAGTAACCTCTTCAGTCCCTTACGGGACTCAGGAAAAGGCCAGGACGGCTAGAAGTATCCTCCCTGTAGGTGATGCTTCTGAACTTCTGGCTGCAAAAACCCCAACATGGGTGACGTTGTGACCCTGGTCTTAAAAACGACATCTTCAACAGAAACTCATGCTTTGTGTTTTCTTCACATCTGATGGTCACAGTGCCTTTCCTTACCATTACTTTTCACCTTGAACATGATTTCCAGATACGTGTTTGATGCATGGAAAATAAAATGCATCTCATCACAGTGCCAGACACTGTTTGTGTAATGAAAGTCTAATAGAAATTGGTTTTCCAATTTCTCTCAAGCAGCGAATGAAATGATTGAGAGGCTATATTTACAAACGCTGATAGAACTGGAAATCATTTCAGTTTGAGGTGTTGTTTCCACTCCCCACATATTAGCAACTAAAACATATAACTGAAAATAGTGCAATTGGGAGGTTATTGGGCTGTAGTTTGTGGCCCTTTAAATGAAATGCCAAATAAGTTACTGTAAACATGAGATCATTGTCAGACAATACATGTTTCGCGTTTTAATTTTTGCAAGAGTGACCAGGATGAAAATTGCATGTACTTTCTCTGTAGATGTTTCACACTTTTTACCTTCCATTTCGCACTAAGCAGTTAAAGTTAAATCTTTTAACACCAAAACAACTGAAGTCTGCTACCTTCCCTAAAATTGTCTGCAGGGCCTTTATGAAAAGACAGGATACATCATTCTGGACATTTTCTGGTACTTTTCCTGCCAGCATCCGAATTGAATTTCTGTGAAATGCCAAAGTGAGATCGTTAAAATCTTTGGAAAGTTCACAGACGGGCGAGTGAGGAATGTTCCTGCTGTTGTGAATGAATCAGACCTGAATGATTACCTGAGATGCTCTTCACGTGTGAACGGTAAACTCCGGAAAACGTCTGGAATTTTCCACGCATTTTTCAAAGTTTATGTCATGAAACATTGTGGAGTGCTAGTTATTCCAGGGCTTACGATCTATGACACTGTCTGATGATTGAAGAGCAAAGCTCCAAAAAGCAAAGAGGGACGGGATTCACATGCACAAACGCACACATACACAACCATAGAAATAAGTCAGAGCAGTGAAAGACTGGTCCTTACTTACCCTGGTTGTCTCTGAGATGCAGCGCGATCTTTGTATCATCTGTGGGTGGACAAAGAAAGAAAGACATGAGACAACATTTCTTTGTATTTTTGTTTTTTGAAGCTTTGACAGAATAAATAATCCCCAAAATGAGACGACACATCTTCCTTTCAACATCAAATTAATTGTATTTAAGACTTGATAATAAAAAAAAATACTTTGAATATGATGGTTTGGCATGTATTATTCACCAAATGAACACGATTTGTTGAATAATGCGAAATATGGAAATGTAGAGTGACCCACTTGTCGGAGGACAGCAGACATTTACACCATAGGATTCATATTATGCAAATTCAGCACTTACACCACACCAGATATATTTCACTGAATGATTCATCTCAAAAGGAATTGTTTCTCTTTCTGCAGCCACATGTTTTGGGATCTAAATTAATCATTAAAGGAGATAACGGTATAGAGCAGCATTTATATCCGTTGGACCATGGTTCTTTCTA
The DNA here is from genome assembly GCF_958295425.1 of Solea solea. Lineage (NCBI taxonomy): Eukaryota > Metazoa > Chordata > Actinopteri > Pleuronectiformes > Soleidae > Solea > Solea solea. The sequence goes on along the minus strand of NC_081134.1, from coordinate 35,121,825 downwards.
TACCCGATTATTCTACATAAACACCCGTGTGCGGGTTTATGCTGCAGGTGAACATAATTAATCTAGCATGCTTAATCGTCTGTATTTAATTGCTTATATTGCCATTTAGACCAGTGTTTGAATAAATTAATGAATGAAACCTTTATTGCCCCTAAAGGCAAAAGACACATTGTTCACTGTCTGTGACTGCATGAAACAAACCATTAGAAATACAACTTTAAAACATAGCATGATGATTTCATTACAGTGCGTCAGTACAATAAAGTGTTCAAAGTGTGAGATCAGAGTCTGTTTAGCAGCTGAATGCAATGTAGGACAAATTATTATATTATATTATATATTATAGTTATTATATATACTATAAATTCTTCTTGTCTGTAGACCAGGTTCTAAAACTATAGGCCGGTACACGAGACATGATATGACGACAGGTTGATTAACATCATTTGCATCCGGTCAGTAAAGATGTTTAATACTTGTGATTTAAAATCCTTGACTTCGTAACTTTCCGGTCCAGCTGCAGGTTTGTCAGCATGAGCATGACCAGCCCAGTCTGCACTCTAACCTGACCTTTAACCCCTGCAGCGGAGGAAAGAAGTGAACGTGGAGAAGTTGAGAAAACTGATCCTCCATACGTGTGTTAACAGTCAGGAGTTTCTTTTTCCTGTGTTAGCTCCACAACAAGCATCACAGCACGACCCCTTGATCTCCTTAAAACTAAACACACTCAAAGACCAAAGCCATTTTATTCCTCCTGAAACGCCGGATTCACCGGCCAGAGCCTCCTTGTCGTGTTTTTGCCTCACAGCTGGACAGATTTCAATAAACTCACTGCATCCATCCTCATCAGCGCAAACCCAACTGCGATGGCGTGTCCTTTTATGCACAGCTCCCACAACAGAGGAGCTTTAGAGAAAAGGTCGGCTACTGCCGCACTTAGTGATGAAACTCAATTATCTTTGTGAGAATGAAGTAAAGGATAACTCGGACCTGAAGGTAGGCGGCTTTAAAAAGGCTTAATAAAAGGAAAATAATATCAACAAAATGGAAAAGTGTGGCGTAACACTGCCAATGCTGCACTCTTTGACACAAGAGTCTATTTTCTCAAGCCTTGGCATCTTAAAAAAAATAATTTTAAGACCATCCTTAAGGCTAAAGTTGTTTTGGAAAAAAAGGGGCCAGAAATTGTAAGTGAATTTAACAGTATTCATTTCATAAGAGTGGTTACAGTGCTTCACCTAAAGGCACTGGCATGAGGAAAAACACTCAGTGCACAAACTAAAAAATGAGGCACTAACCCAACAACATCATTTCTCTGCTTTGAATTCAGGAAAAGGCAAAATCTTAGGGTAAGAGTGAAATAGTTCTTAGGGAATAGGGAGCTTCAAGATGGAGTCTCACCTGAACACTGAACAAACTAGTCATGTAGTTGATCATGTTCTAGTGCACGTTTAGACCATTTATTTTAAGACATTTTAGATGAGATGCCTCCGAACTGTTATTATGCAAAACAGAGGTAGGGCTACATTGCGATAATCCAGCCAGGATGTGCAAGGCAGGCTATTTTTAGGGCACCTTTTCTAGCCCCTTCCCCAGGTGGGGTGGGCAGCGTGGATTCTGCTCAGTTGTGCTTCTGCCTCAATCCAAGAAACCAGCGACTGATCTTGCACCCACCGCCTGCTGTGCCTGTTCATGACTACGGGCTTCCAGATCTCACAATCCTGCCCCTGACGCCAGAGAACTTAATCCGGGATGTTACGGTGGATTCCCTTAAAGGAGGCCGCCTGTGCATGATTTGGTTTAACATGTGGAGGCTGATGCGCAGGCAGCCATCGGGATGGATCAGGATCCAGTGGCATGGAGTCCAAGAAAACGGGAGACTCATCCCTGCTTCAGCTTTTCATCCATCATCCTCCACCTGGTCCATCGTGGAGGTCTTCTTTGGATTGCACTTAGTCTGGAAGCTCCCCCTTAACCTTACCACCTTGGGTGACCCTGCTAGGAGCTAAAAGCGCCAGATGGCAACACTCATTGTTCATTGGGACATCCAAGAGTAAGTGCATCCAGGACGACACAAAAACTCACAACACTAATTGAGAAAAGACACTACATTTCATGCCCTTAAAGTCCTGGATCTACAAACACAAGTTGTATTATTTACTGTATGTTGGCGCACACGTACAGTACGCGTTGCTGTTAATTGAAATGCCAGGATTTAAGCGGGCGAATGATTCCCTCCTTTTCATTTTGATTCATCAGCACCCACATATGGAGCAGGTTAAGATAAACTGCCCATCATCTCTTTCCTCAAACGCCATAAAAAAGGAAAATGAGCTGAAGATGGGAACAATAAATTCAGCCAGCTTGTAACTTTCACATCTCTCCGAAGACCGAGCAAAAAACAGAAATGGAAGTAAACAAACTTTAGAGGACACCTTGGTCATTTTCCTATCCTCAGCAAAAGAATCCTGTCTGCTCTTTTTTCAAAGGGGATTTACATTAGATGATGCGGAGATTATGCGGCTGTGAGCTCTGGGTGAGTCTCCCGCTGAGGCTGCAGTGAATCATGTGCTCAATACTTTACACACTGCAATATCAAACCAACACAACTCACTTAACCTTTGCTGTGTAATGCTGTTATGAAGAGACACTCATCACTTAATGCAGGAGGGGGAGGCACACGACCTCTGACATATTAAATACTTTATCACTTCAGTAAATACTGTATCTACTGCTACAGTAACCTGTTTACAACTAATTTAAACCATGACCTTTGACGACTTTGCATTGAAAATATAACTTTCTCAACATGTCTTATTCTCATCTTGATGCTTTTGTACTTTTGAGAAAAAGGCAAACATGATCAACACACCAGTGGTGTAGAATTGAAGAGATGCCACAAAAGCATACCCACTGGTCCTTTAAATGGTACATTGATGTTATATTTATGGTAAAAACCAACCAAAACATTGTGTTCTGTAATTTTAATTTTTTTTTTATAATAAATTAATGTCACGTTTGCCTCGTATTATAATTTTCTTGAGGCAAGTTCTTCACAGCGTTTGTTTTAATGATAATAACCATGTCTCCCAGTATTTTCCATCTCTCTTTTCCTCATCCCAAAGTCCACTGATTTATTAAAACATGTCACAAATAAAATTCCATTGTTAAAAAGTATAAATAAATAAATAAAACTTTTATTAGCCTCTTATTCAGTTAGAAACATTGGTTTGGTCAAGGACTATTTTCAGCTGCAGAAAGGAACAAGTGGTTCAGTGTTTGTTTGTATTTTTAACAGCTACGACTTGACAGGGGCACACACTATAAACTTACTTTTTTTTTTTTTTAAATGGCTTCAGTATTAAGACCCAACTAAAGCTCTCAAATGGAAAAAGAAAAAAGACCTTGAGCGAGCTGGAGAGTGCAGGTAATAACACCAAACCACTTTTAGAGGACCTTAATATCTGGATTTGTCACAAGCCAGCACTTTATCTTCAAAAATGAAAATTGTCCTTCTCCTGATAGAAAAGAAAGAAAACGCTTTGTCATGTGAAAAGGAAAATCACTTTTCATGAAGCAAAGATTGATGACGAGCCAGCAGAGACAAAGATAGTGACATCACCACAGGTTTGTGTGGGCACATCGATTATGATCGATTTGTCCCAATTCAGCTGGCATTGTGTAACAGTTGGTGCATGCACGCACAGCTGCTGTGCTCTGCTCCACCGCCTGACACCTGGGATGATTTCCTTTCTTTTTTTAATCTAAAGTGGATAGCTACGGAGACGCGCTCTCCAAAAGTGTCTTGTTCAGGTTGTAAAAGAGGAAACGCGTCAATAACAATAAAGAACAGTTCCAAATGCACTTCATTTAACATCCTGCCAGCACAGAATTAGCTATTAGAGGTTAAAAGAAAGCTCTGGGCTCTGACACAATATGCACCATGGCCTTGTTCCAACTCTGTTTTTACTACTTTACCTTCAGTGGGGACACTGGTGGGAGTGTGAGAGGTGGACAGTCTGTCCCCTTCTGCAGTGGTGTCTTTGCTCCTGGATGTTGTTTTGGTGACAACAGCAGTGGTGAAGGGGTAGAGGTACGTCGTGTCAATGATGTCGCACGTATTGTCCTTGGTCTGAAACGGGACAAATGTCGTAAAGGCGGTGTAAAGTTTTTCATCATGGCTGGTCATCGTGTGTATTTGTCTTCGACGCTCACCTCATCTGGGCAACTGTTGTCCACCCAGTCTTGCCGATGGCGGTCAAAGCCACTGGAGCATCTGGGAACAGAGGTCAAAGGTGTTCAGTGTCACATTTTCATCGATTTGAGCCACTGGTAAGAGTCTGTCACCGTGTTGAGAGAGGAAATGAGGGGAGGCCAAGAAAAAGAGGCAGAGAAAGAAGACAACTGTGATACATGGAGAGCACAAAATGAAAATGTTTAAACCACAAAAGTCAGACACTCAAGAAAACCTGGAGTTGTTCTCAAATATCTGTGCCGAATGTCCTTACAGTTCACCTAATAGCTATTAATATAACTGATAAATGACTCATCGATTAAGTGCCTCTCACAATTTCTCAGAGCCCATGGTAACATTTTTAAATCACCGGCTCAAAGTTATATAATTACAACTTACAAATGTGCTGGAAAAAACTTTATTGATATTTAATTTTGTTACAATAATAGACCTTTTTCACAGCAGATATTTGTCCAAATGAAACAGTTGGACAAACACAGGTTTGAGAATGTGCACCACCTTTGCACTGTATGAAGATGTATAGGGGGTGTGTGTGTGTGTGCACGTGTAAGGAGGTCTTGAGGCCTTGGGATATGGGTGTTGTTGAGTCGACCGTGCATCATGGTCCGCCGCTTCTAACAACCTCAAAAAGGCAGAAGCTAATCAAAGCAGCAGCAGCCACTAATCCTCTGCGCTGAAAATGGATCAAAATTATAACTCACCTAATGGTGAACTCACATTTCATTCTCAGTCTGGGCCCTTTGCCAGAGAACAGTGTGCCCGTCTGGCAAGACGAGTCAGTATGCAAAGCAGTAAACACTCTCACGCTATTTTTCTGTCAAATAAAGTGCAGTTTAAAAGCTTTGGCAGTCTGTAAATGATTTCTCACTGTTGGTGGGAGACCGACGGGAAATAAAACCACCCGCGACCGAGTCCCAGTGCAGTGCAGAGGTTTAAACCCGGTGCTGCGGGGACAACATGAGACCAGCACAGACTTAGACACGCCGTGCAGACCACATTCTTCTAGTGAACATATGGTTATGCTAATGACGTCATGTGACGCAGTCCATTTTCATCTTCCTCCCGCTCTCATCATCCCATTCCTATTATTTCCTCACCAACAAATTCAGCCTCATCTGCTCAATCAGGCGAGACAGAGCTCTCCGCTTAATTCCCCATTTTCCCTGACTGGAGAGAGTGGAGGGAGAGCGAGAAAGAGACGATATTTCTGACAAGTCGGCTCCAACCTGTCGCTTTACAGGGAGATTGTAGTTTGTTTTTCTTCCTTCTTCTCAGAGGCATTCATCACTTCTACTGCACTGATTCACAGTGCTTTTAATTAGAACGCATTGAGGTGCTTCATTTGAATATAAATGAAGCCAAATCTGCCACCGAAACAGCAGAATAGATGGACCTCACGACTGGATTCCAAACCTGCTTCTTCAGTTGCCATCAATGTTTCAACGGCAACTGTCTTTCTTTGCACTTTTTGAAAGAAATCAGTGGCATATATTACTACCCCAGTACATTAGCAGATAAAAAAGAGCAGTGGGATGAAAGGCTGACAGAACGCACATCTCCAACTCCTCAGTTTGATAACTCGCGTCACAGGACACATGAAATCAGGTCACCGTTGTTAATTACATTTGATTGAAGTGAACTGCACACGCTGCTGCTACCAGTGACACGGGGGTTCCCCGCATCAAATTAACCAAATTGTGTTTTTTGTTGTTGTTTTTTTGGCTGAAATTATCTTTTAAGTTTTATTTTCTCATTTTCTTTTTTGCTTACAATGTAAATCAAATGATTCCATTGTTCTTTTTATATATACATTTTTATACAAGTTCATTTAAAGAGGCAACAGGCAACAGAGCACTGGCAAACATGAATGCTGGTCCCTAAATTGGTTTGCAGATGGAATAACGCAGTTCCTTTGTATTGTGTATCAAATAGAAAAACACAGTCGAAGAAATAAATCATTTTTAACATCATAATGACAAATTTAAGGCAAAGAATCCGACTTTAATTCAAATACTGGCTGGAAAATGATCACACAAAGAAATAACTCCCCCATGACTACATACAGGAAATAAACAGTTTACACACTGATGCTGCCATGATTATAATCCTCTAATATACTGTATATAACAGTATGAAACAGGGCAATGTAACTATCAGCTTTAAGGGGGTCAAAATATCGATTTGGTGATATCAATAATGGATATTTTAATTAATGAGAGATAAAATAAACAGTCCCTGCCATGGTTTCACTCACTACAGTCACTACTTCATGTCTCCTCACGGCGGCGCTGCTCAAATGAAATAGGGAAACTTGGGCAGAAGTTACCTGGCAGAAGAAGAGGGAGTTTATGGCGGGATAACGGCGGAGAAAGCTACGTAAGACTTTATGCACTTTGCACTTTGTTCTATTGTTGTGAATAAATAGAGAAATCCTGCACTTACTAACTTTTCACGGACCTTTTGTATTGTGATTCCCGCCCCTAATTATTTTCACAAATATTTTCAATACACAACAAAAGACAATTTAAGAAAATAAAGGATGTGGATATTTCTCCTCCGGCGGACTGATGTAACTGCGGAGCAAAAAAACGGCTCCAAAGATTTGTGAGACCATAATTATACGATTTGTCAACATAAATGATGCAGTAACAGTTTGCTGGAAGACTAAGACATATTAAAACTCAACACTCGTCTCCTTAACATCCATTAATATTCAACCAGCCACATTTGTGACGCTCGCCAGCTGTGGCTTTTTTTTTTTTTCCCCCTCCGGTAAACAAATCCCTGCCTTACATCCAAACACAGTAACGTTGGATTGAACTGGCACTTATGGCGCTGTGAAGTCTGCTGGGAAGTCTGTCATGCTTTATTAAACCTGCCTCAGCTGCACACATCAGCCCACGACAAACTCAGGGCTCTCACTTCGCTGCGATTATAATTCATTAAAGCCGATCTCTTACAATCAAGTCCGCACTTTATCATTAACCTCACAGTCAACGAGCCAGCACTGCACTTAATTAGCACATGTTTGGAGCATGTTTGCGTTTCTCCCAGAGCAAGTTGCTGAAGGACATAAAAGGCCAGGGTAACACTGAACAGTCACATATTAACACTATTAGAAAACTCATTAAAACACAAGCTTAATGAGATCACTGCTGCAGGCGTGAAGTATCTCACCACAGCGTGGCGACTGGCCCCGAGGAAAAACACTTCTTCATGTGTAGCCGCAGTGTAAATGAGTTTGTCTCCATAAAGGGAAAAACATATTTTTAGAAAAGTCCTAAATGAAGCTGCGTTAACACAAAAGATGTGAAATGTGACGTCACAAACACGCTGTAAACAAAACAAGTCACAGGACGAAGGAAATGAACGCGCTCACCCACGTCTTTTGTCGTGTGTGCACTGCAGAGTCACTTATCCCGGGAGTGAATGTTGATTAAACCCATTCCAGCTGATCAAAAACCTATTACAACTCGGGATTAAATGGGTTTTTTGACCTGTAGGAAACGGCTATCGGAGATCTCTCGAGCACATTTTCTGCAGTCGATTACATTATCCCCCGGAATAAATGACAGGTTGAAAATAAAGGAGAGGCAGCTTAATATTTGATGAATAACATGCTCATACAGAGGAAAATGAAGGCTGCTCAGTGTCACCCCTGACAAAGGAAGAAAAAATATCTACTTTTTTAAAAAAGACCAGGGATGACAGAAGAGGCGTGAATGGAGTGAAAGTTAGAATGAGCTGCTGCAGAGTCTAAATTAAGTTCACACATTAAAACCAATACATGATTATACAGAATTAATTTTCCATCCTCATACCGCATGCATGAGATGTTCTCAGACTGTCTGCACCTCTGCACGGTGTCGTTTTAATTAAAAGTGATAATAATAACCACAATAAACATTAATAAAGAGTATTTATGTTCAGTGCACAAAGTGCGTCAGGGACTTTATTCAACGTAATTAATGTAAAGTAAGTGCCAGTGTTGGAGCCCACTTTACCTCATCGTGGTTCATTACTCACACAAAACTAAACAATTCAGTTAGAGAACTGCATTTTTCATAAAACAAGTGTTTGGGGAAAATTATTAAATATCATGTTAATGTGGAGATTCATTTGATATTTTAATAAAATGACTTTCATTCACCGAACCAACGGGCGTGAGAATTAAACCATTTCATAAGTTTCTCCGAGCACATTTGTTTTCACTCCTTTTACGGCAGATTTAAAAATATACGTATATAAGTAAGGTGCAGCCCTAGTGAGGATTTGTGAGGACAAATTCAAAGTGTCCATATATCCAAACCTGCTGAGGCGGTGACACCAGCTACAGTTGAAGTTGATCTGGGAGGAGATGCAGGAGCTGCAGCTGGTGAACTGGAGACACGCTGGAGAGGGAGGAGATAAAAAAACAAAAGCAAAACAGGTCAAATTTCTGTTTGTCTCATTCATTGACTAAAATGTGAGTACTGGACAGTGTTATGGCAGCTGTTACGATAAAATAAAGTCTCCCTACTGGGCAAAGGCAGAATCTCCACAGCTGTGGAATTGGTGATCTTCGTCTTTGTCAGCTCCACGCGGTGGTACTCGTAGATCGTTCGCCTCCGCACGTCTGTATTTCGGAGAAAGGAGGAGACGGAGTGAGAGAGTGAACAGAGCATCACAAATCTTCCAGGCCCGAAGATGAAAACTAGGACAAGTGGCCCCTGAAGAGAAAGAGGAAGAGGAAGAAGAGCAGGAGGTAGAATCAGGTCATAAAGGATGCTGCCATTGCACTTTATTTCCCCCCACTCGTTGGTGCCCTGGTGTCAGCCAATGTCTTGGCAACGGACAGTAGCAATTTCCCCCGAGGGAGCCGATATCAATCGCACTCTGCTGAAAGGCTACCGTCCCAGTCATCTGTAGCAGCAAGTCATCAGCCGCGGCGAGATAAAGCGATTGATTAGATACATCACTGACTCTTATTGCATTCTGGCCCTCACGTGTGCCCGTGGAAAACCAGCTGCTTTCTTTTGCTGGCAGTGCATTTTCAGCATCCTCAGAGAAAGATTGTTAGGGTTAAGCAGGCTCAATTGTTGCATGGTATTTTAAACAGAAACTGCTCTGTGTAGAAGTACATTTGAATTCTAATGGGGTTTTTATGTGACTCTCTTATGCAGCACTTCCTGGAATAAATCAGTAAATCACTGACGTTTAACAGAACGTGCAACGTGACACTGCACCTCACATGACATTGCTAATGACACGGTCTGTTTAATCAATGACAGAGACAAGCGGAAGTCAATGCAACGCCTGTGTAACATGTACATGGACAGCACATGGTATTATACTGCTGTAACTCATATTTACAGGCTGTGACACTACACATATTAACTCTGAAGCCTGTCCAGGTGCATTCGAGTGCCGCAGGAGACGTTCACATGCTTTGCTGTGTTTCATGGGACAAGCACATGCAAATATTATGTCTTTTTTTTATTCATGACTGACTAGAATAAGCCCACGTTACTGTCCCAGTTGCTTTTGTTTTGTGTACTTAGCTGTGATGACTGGTGCTGCTAAAGTATTGCATATCGGAACCTTTACATTTTTAAAAAAATAGTTTGGGATTTGGGGACGTACAGTCACACGATAAGATAAATCACACACTCGCATCTTTCCAGTAAATACCAAGCTACAGCAGCGAGAGAGAGAGAGAGAGAGAGAGAGAAAAAGGATCAGTTTATCTTTGAATAAAGTCTGTAAACCCAGGAAATCAGCCAGGCTGGCTGTGAAGATAAAACCCGTCCACCTACAGCTCTCATACACAAATCATGGCCGGTATATTTATTCTGTATAAATGCCGAGGCGTTAAAATGACACATTGCTTTGTTACAGGAGGTCATTCTTGCTAAACTCAGACGTGGTATCGGTCACCATCGTTTCTGGGCAAGAAAGCAAATTAGAACGTGGATTAAAATGTGGAAATGACTCCTGTAAATCTACTGTAACGTTATGTTTTGTTTGCAGCTGCTGGCTGAACTGTGGTGCGTTCCCCCCCCCCCCCCCCCCCCCACATGATGGGATGCTGTTTCCTTGCAAACCTGCCCGGTTTGATTACACACTGGACAAGTGATCAAAGCAGGAGGTTTGAGCCAGTGTGGTCTATCCTCAGAATATGACCAGCCTTCCCTTCCCTCATCTCCTCCCCCTGGAGACTGACTTCCTCCTGCCTCGGGCGAAGGGATTATCAGGTGCCTAATGACACGGTGGGTGTCAGAGGAAGGTCAGTTTCTCAGCCCGAGGCTGTTGTTGTGTGAGCAGCCCCCTTACAGTGGCTGGTAGGTCGGTGGAAGGAAGCTTAAAATAAATGTGATCAATTCAAGTTCTCAGCCATAACATTAACAAAGACTAACAGGGATTTACTTACTTTACCCTGATAGAATCAAACACTAAACGATAAGTTTGAGTGTGCCACACAGGAGGGGGAGTTAATTCATATTTAAAATAAAGATCCAGTGACGCAATGTAAGCAACAAGCATGTTTTCTATGAAAAGACATGACCACACTAGCTTTTTATCTATAATGTATTCTCAGTATGCTCAGCTGTGAATAAGATGCATTTATTGAACTCTAAAACCAAAAAGAAAAGCACAGCATAACAACAACATACTCAAAACAATTAACATCTCCAGTTTGTAATCAAGATTATTAATCCAGGTACAGGCAAGGAGGCTTGCAAATGAACGAAGTGGTTTCGGTTTCAATTTAAAAATAACTGAGTGTGACTATTAATGTATAATCTAACCTTGGGAAAGTAAATAAATCTCGGGATCTTGACAAGCGATTCTATTTGACCTGTGAATTACACACCCTGGTCATGAGTCATCTCTCTAATCTCCGTGTACACTGGTCAGGTTGAGGACAGAAAGTTCCTAATGATCTTGATCTTTTAATCCAAGGCAATCCAAAAAAGTAAGGTTAAGAAAATCCAACATTTTGGCAGATGTGGTTGAGTTACAACGTTATATACTTAGATACTTTACACTTAATACTCTTCAAACATGTGAGATTAGATGGACTACTTATGAAGAACTAAGCAGCAACATCATCTTTCTTTTTGAATTAAAGTGCCTGATTCTTGTTCTTCTAAAGGTTAGTCCAGTGCTGTTCATACTTTCTCAATTAATCTGCTGGAGGCAGGATCACGAGTATAACAGTCAAGTTTTATCTCCGGCTTGTTAAACACTAATGTTTGGGATCCATTTATCGTACCTCAACTCTGCCAGAGTCTGCCAGGGATTTGATTTCGCTCTGTAGACACGTCTCTAAATATCTTGCCAAAAACATGTTGTGTACCACATCTTCATCAGGGCCCGTCTGTATTATTTGCATCACGACAATGACCAACACTTATTCATCTTATTTGTAAACATCCTTTGCTTTCTCCACAGCTTCTTGCTGAATTACTCATGGGGCTCATGAAGACCTTTGGACTGAGAAGTGCAGGGGGAAAATATTGCCCTTTGCCTCGACTTTGACATGAATCCGTGCACTTTCCAAACACGGCCTGCTGTCCGTGCAGTGAGAAAGTGGAGCCTCGTTTGTTTCAGCTCTTGCAAGAAGTTTACTTTTTTTTCTTCCTCCATACAGAGAAACCTAACCTAATAAAGAGTGTTCCTGATGAATCGAAACATTTGGACAATCCTCTCTCCCTCTCCCTCTTTCTGTATGTGATGTGTACTCTTTGGTCGAATCAGGGTTTGTTTTTTTTAAATCGATTATCAGAGCAAATTTTAAAAAAAGGTTCCGGAGGAGAACGCACGCTCCTCTGAAATGCTGTTCAAGTTCTAACATCCTCCACTGAAGGTTTCATCACTCCACATCAGAGCGGCAGCACACACTGGTTTCATCACGCTGTGTCAGAGGCTTCAAAGTGCAGCTTGCTTTATGAAGTCCAGGATGTCGATGCTAATAGGTTCAATACAAGAATCTGTTTGCCTTGTAGAAAAGAGACTGTAAAAAAGGCTTTTAGAGGAGATGGAAAACAATTATTTGCAGCTGCTGCACTAAATGATCTACAATAATTAACTCTTATAATTAAATGTTTTTACATTCAAACCAAACTCGCAAATAAATCATACATCGGCTAAAGATAAAGACGCCAAATGAAGGACAGGCTCAGGATATTAAATTTGACAAATAAATGCTACCCAGGTTCCAAGCATACACAGCCAAAGCAGTTTAAATTACTGCATAAATCACATCTGACGTCTCATTATTGCGGCAGGCTCAAAATCAGAGCCCATGAAAGACAAAGCGTCCGACTGTGGATACAAAGTTTTCAAGTGCTCCCTCTCTCTTCTCTTTCTACTTCACTCACATTTCCTTAAAAGAAAAATAATTGGCTCAAATTGCAGTCACTGGAAAGTAAAGTAGATCTGAAGCTGCGCGCACAGAGAGTGAAGTGGCGACAGCTGGGGCTAAAGCCAAAGAGACCAACTCATTTACATGGTGTCATCTTGATCTGTACACTCAGGTTCATTACTTTTTCCACCAAAGCGACTTTTTCTTCATTTTGATGATGGATGGATTTGGTGAAGCGTAACCGAGGAGAAAGATATTATGAATTCACTTCTACTGCCATCAGTTCTTCAACAACATTGCTACTGACAGGTCCCTTTATATACTTTTATTGTACAGATGATTCACTATTTATACTGTTCTGTGTGTTTATTTTAACTATTTATAGTGTGTCTTGTTCCTTGTGTTTTATTGCAAAAGTTACCAAACAAAAATGGCGTTACATGTCTGCATAATGACAATAAAGAACTCTTGAATCTTGAGTGCCAGTGACCGTTGGATTACTGTGATGAACTGATGTTGGACAGGGTGATAAAAGTTAGGACAGTGTGTTTGGGGACTCACTGGGTATCTGTTGGATCTTGTGGACCACCACAAAGGCATCAGACAGGCCCACCTTCACCGGGTGATTGACAGAGCTGATCTGCGCCACCTCAACCGGGATCTGAAATGGGAGGAAGGAAAATCAATCACTGCAACGATCTCTCTGAAAAACAAAACTGTGTCTTCAGTACACCAAATAAATATTGACATTTGATTAAATCCATTGTACCTCTTTGTATGCAAACACAATTCTTCCCGTGTTGTGCAGCGTGGCCTGGAAGGTGAAACTTCCCAGGTTGTAGTTGTCCTGTAGATGAACGTGGTCCCACTGCACCACCAGAGCAGTGCCTAGAACACATAACCACACGAGGGTCAACACATAAAAAACCACAGAGAGCCACCGTCTCCCTACAGCTCACACTTTTGATTTATTTTCTTACACCGACTCGGCTTTCGTCGTTACTGAACCACTATCACTGCTGCCTCAGCTCCAGCGTGAAATGAACCGCTGACTCGGCAAAGACGGATGTGATCGAGAGGACGTAAATGTAACAATCAAGTTTGTAAGGAAATATCTTTTTGAGGGATTATTTCCTGGTGAGGGCATCGCTGCTCCCTGTGAGCACCGATATAAAACCCATCTGCTGGGAGAAGAGGAGGAGGAGGAAATAAAAGTGAAACTTTTGACAAACGTGAATGGAGACGAGGTGGTTACTGTGAAAGATGATGACGCTGCAACAATTTACACGGCGCAGTTAAAGCCATGAAGGAACAGCGACTGCTTCTTATTGTACAGGGAAATAAGAATATTTCAATCCAAGTAACTTTAACTTACATTAAAGCAGGGCAACAACAACTCTCAGGATAATTTCACTTAAATAAAATAAGGACATATTAAAGATAGTAAAAATATAGATTATAGACTTAAGGGTGTAACAAATTTATTTGACCAAATAAACTGAATTTAAGCCCAACATTCAACCACTAAAACTAATCCTTCTGTCCAGGAAGTTTGACATATCAATCAAGAAATAATGTGCTTTACTACTTTTTTTGTCAAACATTAAATGTGAAAATTCATGATTAATAATAATACATATATTTTAACAATTAGCATTTTGGTTAAAGAGCTTTTACATACTGGTGTATTAACCATTACAGAAACATAATTAACACTGAGCAAATACACTTTGAGAAACAACACAACAGCCTCAGACATATGGAATGTTTGCGTCTCTTTTTACTACCTTTTCCTTTTCATTCTGTACATAAAGAATTTGAAAACCAAAATTTTTATCGTAACATTTTGGTCATTTGACCGAGGCTGACTGAACACTATATGAATAATGGACATAGTTTCCAGGTTAAACTGCTGCAGAAACCTTATCTCTAAATATATATATGAGTGGAAAACTCCACTGGTTGCAAGGTCAGTTTAGTCCGTAGCAAAATGATCCTGTATCTCACTTGATTTATAACATCAGTATACATTTTTGGATGATCTCAGTCGTTCAAGACGGGGTTATGTCCATTTTGTATAAATATGTCAAATAAACGATAAAGAAGGGTTTTAGTTTAGGGTTTGATTGACATGGATCTGCTGCCCCTGTCGCTCCTCACTTCTTCCCCAGCTCCACCCCCTGCTTTCAAAGATGGCGCCATGCATACTGCAAAACTCAAGGCTTACAAATGGCAGAACAGGAAGCTATGGATGATTTCACCACGGGTCTACCGATCCTCCTCATCCTTCCTTCCTTCTTGTTCCTTATTCCATTCTTCCGCATCTGAATAAAATGTAAGTGAACGGAGTTTCGAAGATGCATCTCCTTATCAGCCGAGTATTTAAAAGAGAATCGATAATGGAATGAACTTAGTCGAACACAATTTGTGGCCAAAATGCTGCTCGATTGCTCCACGTCTCGCGATCTTCAGGTGTTACTTTTAAATTTAGGGGATGTACTCAATTAGTTCCAGACTCCTGCAGCCTGCAGCTCTGCCCTCCAGACGGGCAGGGCCCCCATATTACTTTTAACATTACTTTGATTTAGTGTACAGAACCTATCAACGTGAAAGTCGACCCCCATCACCCCCCCCCCCCCCCCGCTTCAGAGTTGGACATACGGCAGCGCGCCAGGGCAATAAAGGTTTGTTAACACAACTAATCAATTTTTCCATCACATGGCCAGACCTCTGCCATCCAGAGTAAAGACGGGGATTTAGTTTGCTGCTGCCAATTTGCAGAGAACGGATGTCTGCCGTCATAAAAGGCCTGTGGTACTGGTTTCATACGGTAAAACAAGAGGTTTGACAATATATGGATATGCAGTATATGGAAGAGTTGCGGAGTAATGCGGCAAAGATTAGGGAATTTAGGAGAAAGGAGAAAGTGACAATCCAAGAGAGGATAGAGCACTAAAGTCAGGTTTCCTGACTAAAAATACAGAGTGGTCGAGGAGGCGTGGAGGGAGCACGGGCACTTCCACTTCCACTTCCGAGCTGAACACGGCATATTAACTCAAAATGAAACAAAACAAATCCTGCCCCGTTACGACGGCTCATCCCCAGAGTGCTGAATTTTAATTTGCATCGTATTCATTTTATGACTTCAGTCTGCGCTAAGAGTTATAAACATTCTTTCTACTTCTTTTTTCGAATTAATTTGCGGATTTTTGATGATTCCTGAATGAATGAAATAAAACCCTGTAGGTTTATTTCTGATGCAACAAGAGACATTTTCAGAGATATGTGAAGTGGAGGAAAGCAAAGAGGTTATATAATTTGAATAAAGCCCTTGATGTGCTAACATTTCAAGGGTGTATCCAGATAAAATCCACTTAAATTTACATTTTTGGACAGATTTGCTCACTTCCTTTGTTGCATGAAACTGTTTATACCACTTATTTTCCTACTGTGACATATTAAAACATAGTTTTCAACACAAACATCAGTATTGTAACACAGTGTAGAGAGAGAGAGACGACGTTTAAACCAAAGTAGCTGATGCTCGTGCTTCAAATGCAACCAGAGATAAAACACACAGTGAATAATGGATTAATAAATGTCTGAGTCTCTATAAAGTTAACTGCAGAGTTATGTAGTTTGTGTCAAACATATTTTACGGCCTGTAAGTGGTATTTATACCCCCGCGCTGTCACGACAACAACAGTCACATTCACAGCTCGTCAGGTGTTGAAACACTTTCACGACTCCCATCAAACTTCAGTGCAGTTTTAGGATCGCTCTATTCCAGGGCAAATCGCGTCATCTTAAATTTAGCAGACTTTAATTAACGAGAAACGAACGAGCTTCGCGCCGTCACTGTGAAGTTTCACATGTCTCCCGCCGTCTTGTTTGTGTAGTGCTGCCGCCTCATCAGACGCGGGAAGAAGGAGTGACTCTCCTTTAACAGAACAAACCGTGCAGCTCTTATTTTGTATTGGCAGGACATTAACTGACGAACAGTGTGTTGAGGAGCAGGCTGAGCCCGAGAATCGATCGGCTGCCAGTTTGGGTAAAGTCTGATGAGCTGCACAGCAGAGGGTTCACACAGTTGTGTCTGTCACTTGGAGGGATTTAGACGGGCCAGCACTAACTTGATGGATAACAACCGTCGCAGCAGCAAACAAAAAAAGCAGCAATTTAAGTTGAAATAAGGAACTTGAGTTTAGAATTCTCAGATAATTATTATGTGAAAAAGTTTGAACAATAAAACAACTGTGGATCAGTATATATATGTCGCTTCTCTCCCTCTCTGTCTCTCTCTCTGGTAAAGTTCCTCGTCTGTGCACTCGGGTTCACAAAGATAACCCGATGGATTTTCTCTACACGGTTCATCATCAGTTTCTTAGTCGGACATGTTTGAATTTAATTTCCCTCACTCTCTCGGACTAAAATAGCTGAAACACCGCGACTCATGACTTGTGCGGCTGCGCAACAGTTGCGACACACTGATCTACAGCGGGGTTATTGTTCAAACCTGTTAACATAACATATACATGCCCCGAAACGGGGCGAGATCTCTGAACCGGAGCCTTGTTAAATAACAGCTTTGTATCCACTCTATTCCCGTCATACAACCTAATGTTCAAAAACCCAAACTATCCCTTTAATATACGTAAGCAACAATCGCTATGTCGTACGATGACGTCACACAACCAAGGTAACACCTCCGACACGCCCCCTGGCAGGAAACAACGCAGTTTATCCAATACTCAACTCAAATTTATATATAGAGCACATTTAAGAAACAACCGAGGTTAACACCGAAGTGCTGCACAGAATGACGTCAGATAACAAAGTCAAATCAGTAAAAATAGAAAGTAGAAAAATAGAAAGTCAAAACACATACGAAGCAACAACAATGGGAGTCCGACTCAACCTGCGTTAAACGCCATGGAGTAATAATAGGTTTTTAAAGATGATTTAAAATGCACAAGAGTCTGGGTGCATCTCATGTGCCAGGGCAGGGCATTCCATAGACGTACTGTATATAGAAGACAACACAGAAATCAGGTAAGCTCATCTCAGTTTTCATCATACAAGATTGTAGATACTGTAGCTATTGTGCCAAAATACTAATACTATTGTGTACAGTATTAAAAACTTGTAAATACTACTTTGTTACTATGTTACTAACTGACTCCAGACGTGAAAGAAAGGCTTTTTTTAAGAAGTTGCTGTGGTGTAGCTCGACAGCCAGTTCTCTGTATTATTCAGTTTTGCTTCAGTTTTCTGTGGAGTTGAATTTTGACTTCCTGCTTGAACAGAAACAAAACGGCTGTCTGAATCCCAAAAGTGTCAGTGTGTCTTTTTTCTTTACCGTTGTCAAAGTAGATGACGGTGGAGTTTCTGGAGACGCTCGGGTCAAAGTTGGCCATGAGGGGGGCGATGTACTGCGTCGCCGTTAGCATCCGATGGACCACATCGCCCGTGTAGATGAAACCTGCAACAGAAGAAAAAGAAAATGATGCTCTGCTCTCTTTAATAGACGCTCTTGAACACCAGTACATGATTTGTGATGCATCACTTTTAGCGCTGCACACGTACGATGAGATGGATTTAGATATAAAAGCAAACATCCATATTTCTTTTACTGTTTTAATAGCTTTCCTCCCTCAATCTGATACAGTAGTCCTCCAGTCCGGCAAGGTTTAAAACTCATTAACCAACAAGGTTCACTTTTTTCTTCCTCTGAATCTGTAGGCAACAGGGATTAATTAGGATTATTATCTTCTATCAGAATCTGGAAGGTTTTAAATTACCTGATACTGACTTGAGCAGTTCAAAAATATAGGATATAATAAAGGAGTGATTTTTTTCTCTTTCTCATCTACTTGTGCACTCCTTTCCCTCATAAGTTTGTTTTTCCCCTCATCATCTTCAATCATGGATGTTAACAAGAAGCAATGACAATAAAAGCAGATTATGTTAACGCTTACAATGTATTCATCCCCTTCAACGAGGCACCAATGTACAGTATTCCTCCTCGGAGATGGACGTGCTCAGTAATCACAAACTAGAGCTGCATCATTAAGCACCCTGTTGAAGTGGCTATTAATGAAAGGAGGGGTGGGGGGTAAACGCCCACTATTCATCACCAGGCAACAGTGTCTGCATCAAGAATCTGTGCTGATGAGTTTTGCAGCTGCTCAAAGATAAACTTAGAATCATGTTTTACTCCAAACACATGCAAGGGGATGTCGGGTGTTTGATGTATGACTTTATGGAATTAGATTTGTGTCACTATTTTCAAACAACACATTTTAAAATATGGATTTAATCATTCAAAAATATTGTATTGTACCAAAATAAAGTTGGAAGCACACTGAGGAAGCTGCCTGCTGATTGGCTACTGAGTTTTGGAGCGACAACTCAATGGACCTCATTCCCCAAGTTTTCCCCGTTAACATCCGACTAATGTTAGAGACTTATAATTATAAGTTCCAGACGGACAATGACTTTTTATAGTCCTATTGTTAATATCTTTCTATATTGTACTTGGAGATGCATGTTTATTATTTATTATCTTTACTGTCTTTGCGGCTGTGACAAGGTAAACTAATAATCTTATCTTAAAGGGCACCAATTTAGTTTAAATTAGGGTTAAGACTTTAGAGTTAATGATCAAGAGTTGAAGCCGTGGGGTAAAAGATAAACATCAATCCTCCTACAGCAACTATCTGAAAGATTAAATAACACATTCTATGCCACAGATTGTTGCTTTTACACCTCATGATTATTCTAACATGAAATCTAGTGATTTTTTAGAGTTTTTTGGGGGGATTTAGATGAGTTTTCAGTGTAATTACATTACATTTAGATCGAGTAAGATGAGCTGTGCTTCTTATTTTCACCCTTTTTCACAAGTTTTCGCAAACTGGCTGCTGTCTCCAGCTTCATATTTATCTCCCCATACATGTTTCCAGGTAAAAATGTAAAACTATCCTTTTTAAATCACCATTCAAGTCCAAGACCATTCCTTCACCACGTACTGAATTTCACAATAAAATCATCAAAGTAAGAAATCATTCTTGTGAAAAAAAAAGCTGCTGAGAAAGAAAAGATGATTTTTGGAAAAAGTCTCATTGAGGCCAGGTTTATAAATCCCCCTATTTCATGTCACTGTTGCAGTATGTCTTTTCATACAGTGAGCAGGCTATAAAAACACATAAATCATTTTGGAAACTAGGCAGAGCATACCATGAAGAGAATCAATCTTCTCTCAAAGACCTCCTCGCTCAGAAATACCTCTATATAGAGCTCTGTCAGTACAAACACACACAGTCTGGTTTCCATGATTTCAGAGGACATTACATTGACTTATATTCATTTCCTGTAGACTTACTCCAACCTTAACCATAACTACTACTGGCCTAACACTTTATTTTTATTATTATTGTTCAAATTTAATAATTGTTGATGTTGTAGGGACTTGCTTTTGGTCCTCATAAGGAAGACCGGTCCCCATAATGTAAACTGTGTAAACACATTTAGCTCCTCAAAACATGAGTAATGCCTGGACACACACACACACACACACACACACACACACACACACGCACACACACACACACACACAGGAAGAGGACGAGAATCTGTGATTCTAGTTGTGTAAAAATGCTGACGACTGCTCTTCACCTGCGAGAGGAGTGAGTCTAATAAAAGATTCAGTGCTGTGAGGTTCATGTACATGGACTTCTCATGGTTGAAGTTACTTTTTTTTGTTCCTCAACACAAAATGGTTTACGTTTATTCAATTACCCGAGCTGATGCTTTAAAATCTTTATTCAGCACATTCATTTTTTATTTATTTACTTTAAACTAATCTAACACAGCACCCATCTGAGAAAAACATATCTATGTTTAGATATTCAGGTCACTTTCATACAGAAGAGTATAAGGGCCACATTTTGTGGAAGTAAAAAAAAAAAATGTAAAAAAACGCACAAATTCTGATATTAAAGTCAGAATTCTGAAATTAAAGTCGGAATTCTGAAATTAAAGTCGAAATTCTGAAGAAAGTCAGAATTCTGACGTTTATTTCCTTATCTCTCTTTTACACGTGGCCCTAATACTTTACCGTACTTTCAGAGTTGGAAGCACATGAAGAATTCATCAGTCATCGTGTTGTGTCACAGTAGGTGAATGTAAAGAGGACAGAACATAAAGACGGCAGAGTCGTTGAGTCTACTGTGGTGAACGAAGGTGCCATACACACAGTCGTGTGACGCTGTGACAACACTTTCACATCCTTTGTCTGAACACTCCATCTCATATTTCCCAAAACACTCGCCCAAGCACATTCTCTTTTTATCTCTTTGTTTTACCCACATTCGTTTTCCTCTTTTCATTTTCAAACCCGAAAAAGCTTAGAAATCCCACAACCACAAAACACACACACACACATTTGTCTGGACATGCTCACAATGGACTGTGTCAATGGCCTTTTTTTTTAAATGTCTGCTGCTGCCTCTGCTTTCCACCAGCAAATCTCCTGAACACACAATACGACACATTTGACAGTCTGAGGAAAATTAGACAACCTCTCAATACGCTAAAGAGGAAAGAGCCGTGGGGGCTTCTCATCCGAGAGGCTATTCATGCAGCATGGCGCTCAGTCCAGAGGTAATCCATTCACGGAGAGGAGGAAGGACAGGGAAGTAGAGCAATGTTTAGATTTGCTGCTTTACAACAGTGCTGGTCCGTGCATGTCCAAAAAAAACCGGCGTGGGCATTAATAGTCCTGCGAGACTAAAGCTTCACGTGATTGGACACCGTGTTTGGACAAAGTCTTTGGTCCTTCAAAGACTTTGAGCTGTGTTTAATTTACAGGATATTTTCTGTTTCTGTGTCACTGCTGCAAGTAACAACTCAAAGCTTCACAGTTGGTGGTTGTTGGGCAAAATATAATAATAAATGTATCTGAATAAATAAATGTTCTCCCCATCACATCTACGTCTCACAGGAACAGGACCTTGAATTGGGACCCAATGGCAACGTCTGTACTTAACTCTATTTGTAATTTTAAAAAAAGTTTTCAGTTAAACCAAAATAAAGAGTCTGGATGTCTGAGTCTTAATAATAATAATAAAAAAATCATATTTTATTTCTTTCACCCTGTGACTAAATCAGATTCTCCTTGAGACATTTTTTTTATATTTGATCTTCTTTGCATAATGTTTTAGTCAATCATATGTCATTTTACTGCCGTTAGATTCCTTTGTTCATTTTATTATTTTGATTTATTTTTATTCCTGCTGTGTTTGGACACTCATTGGTATTTTCAGACTCCTCACTTCAGTTTCTGTGACCATGCTTTGTATGAAAGGTGCCTGCATTTAAAGAGTAAGCAGCTTATTATAACTGCGTCACACTCGGGTCAAAGCAAACAAAGAATCTTGTCAGGTATTTAGGGTTTAACTGCAGCAACAAAAGCTGGGCATACATGGGCACCAATCAGATTTTGCATTCATCTGTATTTCAAACGCATCGTCACAACTCTGTCCCCCAAAAGTTATTTTAATGCACTACAAATTCCGCACTTTGTTGTGGAGCGGTGGTCAGTTTAACGGGGCAGCAGTTCGAACTCTAACGTGCGTCTGTGCTTTGGTTCATGCAAGAAAAACATTGGTTTCAAACAGACTGTGGGTTTAGTTACTTTTTTATAGCGAGAACAAAAGTCTCATCTTTATTGCACCGCTGACTTTTAAACATTTAACCAAGGACAGATCTGCCTCCACCTAATAAAGTCCAGTGAGTATTTTTGTCACGTAATAATTTTCTTCCAAAAACACATGTACTGTTAAATAATTAGTGGAGAAACCGAACACTTGAAAGCGTCACTCTTGTTAAATCGTGTTTAGAGGCTTAAAGAGGTGAAACTGTCCAATATTTCACCTTAAAATAGCAAAGATTGTGGAACGAAAACAGAGACTTTTCAAAGCAGACATCACTGCCTCGTGATTTATGTCCCAGCCCTTTAAGAAGTTCCTGATCCCCGGGCTGTAACCTATAGAATAAACCACAAGACGACCACAAGATGTCCTATGATGTTCTCCTTTACTGTTCTGTGTCAAACACATTGTCTTCAATATGCCCAAAAATGAGCTTATAACTAATAACTAATGATTTGATAAACATATTCAGGTGTTTTGTGATAATGTTTACACTGTGGGTGTGAAGTGTGACAGCAGGCTGTGGAAACAGCGTTCCACAGCTGGAGAGACGTCCGCACAGCTGCTGCACAGTGGTCAGATCACACATCGTCTCTCTCTCTCCGTCTCTTATGACCACAAACAACCAGTGAGTCGTGTTGACAGTCGCTGTTAACCCAGGAAATTTCACTCACTTTCTTGACATTATCCATTTATTCTCAGGAACATTTTAACGTAGTTGTCGTCTTTATTTATTGTTAGAGGCTTCTATTGCAGCTGAAGTTGAACTTTTGTGGGTAATGTTAAATAAAACAGCGACTGAAGGACTGACTGTTATGTTATACTATATCATAAGAGTATAATTGTTGTTTTAATGTATCTCACAGTTAGACAGACTTTGCGTCACGTTGTAAACCGCTCACTGCCCACATTTAAGTCCATAAAGAAAATGTAGAAATTCATAGGTTGACCTTTACATTCTGCATTTCTGCATTAAAATCTCTATTTCATCAATACATTTTGCCAGAATTGGGCAATAAAAATGTGTCGTCTTCAAAAAGCAAATGAGAAAGCGTTTCTACTTGAGTCTAATACACATGAAAACATAAGTCATTTTCAGAAATCTATCAAATTGACTTCCTACAACGAAGATTTGCAGATTTACACTATGTGAAAACAATGAATATAGAATATATATATTTGACCAGGCTGCATGCCAAAGATTGCTTAAGCATGCTTAAGATACACAAATGAATGGCTCTAACGCCACATGTCACACTCACACAGTCAAAACAGACTTGACGACAGCAACTTAAGAGGAGAAAGTGACGGTAACGTGGAGACGAGAGGAGGAGGACGAGCGACTCAGATGATCTATATTGTGCGATGGCGTATCCAAGACAAACCCCTAGAGGCCTGTGAGAAGCAGATAGCTGCTTCCTCCTCCTCAGTCTCGCGCCTCCATCTCAGTCTGAAGGAATGCAAATGTTGTGTTATCTCTCCTGCGCTGGCAGCATCTGCGTCCATCCATTCCTCGCCACCACCGTCCAGAACGATTCTAGGGCCAACTCCACTCAACGTTTGCCAGCGCTCGCTGACCAAGTAGGAAAATGAGACGGCGATGATAATAACTACAGGAGACTCTTTATTATTATTATCATTATTCCAGTGGCACTTAAACACAGCACAGAGCTTGGGGGGCGGGGGGGGGGGCAAGCTTTAGTCTTTGATGTGATAATAGCTGGTTGGGGGTGTTGTGGTTTTGCCATCAAGACTCAAGTGGAAAATTGTTCTGCACACGCTGGCAGACACGTCTGTCGAGTCACGTGTGGAACCCACACATACTGATCCCCCCCTCCACCTCCTTATCCGTATCTATCAGCACTTGGCAGTTTCCATTTCACAGCCGTTGCTCTGGTTTCTCTTCCAGTTACATGTCAAAGCTGCGGATTTTCTAGGAGTGGTTTGTTTGTTTTTTTTTTATCCACAACTCTAGCAGACTACCCCCGTGGAGGTGAGAGCGGTAAGCGATCTCGTATCGGGCTGAATGGTTGGCTGGCAGAGAGTCGCTGGTGGTTTTCTAGTGTGGTTTGTGCCAGACGAACGTTTCTCAACCCTGCGTATTCTGATTCAGTTTCCCAGGATCAACATGTGGAGAAACAAACCATTGTTTGGGTCCCTGTTCGGGGGGAATCTCTTTGTACAGTGGCCACATCACACTGACAGGTACACCACATACTGCACACACACACACACACACACACACACACACACTCACTGTTCGTCTCCTCCGTTTCATAAATGCCTCAGTACTCCAGACTCATTTCATAAATCTCACCACATTCTCCACCAAAACCCTGCAGCAATAAAAACAGCCTGTGCACGGTCTAATATGCCAGGGCACATACGGCGTATCCAATAATAACACTAATAACTACTATTCAGCGAGCCGAGTCAAAGAGCTGTGTTCACTTACCACCAGTTGCCACGGTGATTTCGCGCAGGAAATGTCCATAAAACGGGAAATCGAAGGACAGATTAACTCTCTGCGAGGGGGGGAAAAGACAGACAGATGACCTCAGTTAGAAAGACAGGAGGATCACGGATGAGACTGTTATCACTGTCAAAAAACAACAACGGCATGATTTAAGAAAGAAAACACAAGTATCAGTGTGATGTACTTCAGAGGGGAATCACTGGTCATTCGGCTCAGAAAAAAACAACTTTAGTTTTTATAATGAAGTTGGAAATTCACTTTGCAGCCGGCGGTCATTAACCCTTTAACACCGAGCGTATCACAGACGACGACGACACGTATGCTGAAGCGCACTTTGCATTACCGTAATTACCCAACAGTTTGTGCTATCGGAAAAAATTCCAGCGGTTTCTGAACGCTCAGAAGTTGCAGGGTAAATTCACCCGCGCTGCTGCAGGAAGCCGGCAAATCAGCGTCTTTGTCGCCAGAGAGGAAAGAGTTGGAAAGAAACGCCTGTGCATAGTTTCCATTTTTGACATGTTCTGGTGTCCATGTATAACTAGAATGTTTTTTTTTCTTCATTTTAAATTGTTAATACACTATTTGCAGTAAACTGTAAACAACTGCCTGATACTGAAAGTTACAAAAGCAACTTACTCACAGGACATTTTCTGGCCCTTTTATGGTTAAAATAAGCAAAAATCTACCAGACTGCCATTTTGAGGCTCAGATGTTAAAGGGTTAAAGATGCAGAACACTGGAATATGTGTGGAAAATAATACTCAACACGTCAGTTTGAAAATAAATCCAATAAATACCGGCGTCAGATATTTAAACTACGTCAGATTTTTATTACCTCCTAAAACGAGAGGACAGAAAAATGATATTGTCAACTAAAAAGTCAGGAGTTATGCATTTCTCCTACAGTTAAGACAAGATAGTTTAGGTACTTGATAGATTAGTCACCCTAAACCTTTCACTTCTATTTTGACAAATAAATTGCCCCCTTAATAAAATAGAAGGTTTGTAAACTATAATACGATGGTTTAAAAAACCCGGTGTGCAAGCGTGTTCATGCACATTACCACAAAACAGCATCTTATGTGTTCAGGATTTTGAATTTGCTCCGGTAACATTGTACCACTGTCAGAAAATGTTATGGAGATAGACAGTCCACAGTAAACACTGGGGTTTGTATACGTTATCCTAGATTATACCACGGGGAGTAATCCTGCGGGAGACCACAGTGAATCTCCCCCCGGCTGCCGAGCCAATCCAGAGCTCCACTTTTGTGCGATCCTGTGATGAAGTTGACCTCCGCGGCTGTGTTTTTCTTTTATGACCTCGCCGGCCAATCTCTTTCAGTGTCGGGGCCAAAGCTCGGGTGTGTAGCAGTGCCAGGACGGAGCACGGAGGCTTAATCCTGTTCCAGCATCCAGAGGTTTATGTAGTTTCTCAGGACTTAAACTGCCATGATAATAAACTATTTGTTTAAAGTGTTATTCCGCTGACACGGTGGACGAGTTTCAGCACAGATGGTTTTCACTTCTTCTTGCGCTACAATCCAGGCAAGATTTCCATATCTCCCCTTTGACTCGGAATTGGCAAATTCACTGATACAACTTTCCCACATGTCAAAAAAAAACTGTTTATACCAGTTTAAACACTTTAGGACCAATGGGAATGTGTCTAATCTGCATTCACTGAGCATGACTCAGATTTTATTTCATCTTGCTTCAGTTTGAGCGAGGAACTGGCGATACAAAAGAGTAACGATTGTATCTAGGGTTTCCATTTAAATGTATCACAAACTTCAGAGATAAACATATACATTTCCATCAACTTCTGTAAAGCAGATATTTGGGAAGAAGCAGTAGGTGCTTATCCTTATGTTATTTCTTTTTTGTCCTATTAGGCAAAAGACGGAACAGAAAAGTGTGGTCTCTTGCTGAGAATAGCTTGCCTCACATTGCCAGGTTCAGTCCATCATCACATGACTGAAGGTGGAGGAGCAGAATGCACAATGTGGCTCTCTATTCTATCTCCTCGCCAGCTATTGTTCACTGTGGGTGCTTTCCCCTTTTATGCTTGTTCATGTTTGTCTTCACGCTGTGACGTATGCCATAAAGTAGAGTGTTGTCGTTAAAGTGCTGACCTGCTCAGGCTTCGACAGAGGTGACCTTTCACCCTGTTGTAAGTGCACGTACCATCAAAATAATCTCGTATTTGAAGGTTGAAATCTTACATTGTGTCGCTTTAAGTGTCACTTCCACACAAAAAAAATATTTTTTTAGAGTCTGTCGAACAAAAAAAAACATTTTGTCATCCGACGGGAAGATTTGGGGGCAGAGAGTTTCTGCAGCATTCCATCACAATGCTGTTTCATTCTCAGATTATTTAGTGATTCATTATGCAACCATACTGCAAACGCATTAAAGCCTGGCTTTTAGCAGTCAAATGGAACCCCACATAGATGGAGCATTATGGTCTGTCTCCATTTAAAACATATTTAACTGTTAAATAATACATTTTTGTCACAGACACAAAAGAAACTTGGAAAAGCGAGACAGAATCTACCGGCACCGACGATGTTATGTTTTTCATGTCGTAGAACCTGTTCAAATCAGATTGAGGAGGGTAGGGTAGGCATTTTGATATACGTGTGTGCTTACATCTATGAGCAGATAAAAGTCAGTGTGGCTCCAGAGTTAGGGTTCATGAAGCTACACGCTCTTTAAATGAAAAGAAAATATTTGCCAAGACACAGAGTCCACATCAAGGCGCAAGCTTTCAAAACAACGACTAAGCTCTTGAATCCGGCACAGAGTGAAAGGACCGCCCTGCTTACCGCCGCTTGTCTGTGTGTGTTGGACAGAATGCCGTGGATCTTCACTTTCCCCTTGTCCATGTGCTCGATATTCACCCACAGGTCCTTGCTCATCGAGTCTGACGGCCCGTATGTTTTTGATGTGTAGTAGTTGTGGTCTGTGTCCTCCTGTGAAAACACAAACAAGTGTATTCAGTCGCTTGCTTCATGTATACACAGAATAAAGACTATAAACACATATTCACAGCTCAAACTGCTGTGAGCCAAAATCTAACTCGTTACAAACTGTAATTACAATTTAAACTGCTCCAAAGACAATTCTTTAACACTTGGCATGGAAAACCAGTTAAGTAAGTGGAGTATTTCTATAAGAAATTAAAGGCTAAATCAGATTAAATGACAACATATTTCATTTATAATGTGCTGTGTTTACATTTCCCCACATCCTTTCATTCAGCCATTCCCATTACAGCCCAACCAGCAGAGGAAGTGCATGGATTTAAGTCTCCTAATCAAACAATAAAAACCAAGAAGCCAATCAGCTTCTTTCACTGTTAAAACCCAGACTGCAGACTCAGCATGAGTGGACTTTTACGAGCCACGTGGGAGAGACTCGTCTACTTTTATATTTCCTGTACAGAATTGGGGAAAAAAAAAAAAACTGCTTGCGTCTTACGTCCCTCCTCGATTGTCTTCCTCTGCGTCTCTCGCGAGAGACACCTTACAGCTGTGGCTTTTATGTAAAACATTGTTAAAGTGAACGTTCCTCTGGTTAGGCAGCACACGCTGCATCAAGTCAAGGAAGCGAAACATCATGTCTGACTGTGATCTCACTAACAGGGACTCACAGCTCTGTGGATAAACTTTAACAGTGGTATTATTCTGCGTAACAGCGCTCTGGCTGCCAAAAGGCTGCAAGATGAGCATTAATTACAGCAAAAATCCTGTTTGCTTGCACTGAGAGTGAAAATCTAATACATCGACTCACTATTCAGCCAGCGATGGAAAAACAGGGAGCTCATGTTTCAGGCTTAACGGAGCCTCGGAGGGACAGATATCAAAACCCCAAATGTATTTCATGTACGTGGTGTTACTTCTGATTAATTCTGTAGGTTTAAACAAACATTGCCAGAAGCAAATCACGGCTTATAAGTGCAGACAGAACTGTCAGGGCAGCCTGAGTCAGCACATTACTTTCAGAGTATAGAAAAACAAGGGCACTTGTAAAAAAGGTGCAGACACACATGCAAGGACTTGAGGCGGCCTGCTAATCAGAACAAGATGTCTTTTGGTCTTGTGGCGACAAAGTGAGGGAGATACAGGCTCCACAGAGGTGAGAGAGGCCAGCTGGCTGCTTCTCCCCTCATGGGGTTCAGGGGAAGATGGGCAGGGCGCCATCATCCAGCTGGGTGTAGGTGGAGATGAAGCTGTGAGAGCTTTTCAAGAGCACAGCAAACAGAGCGGAGGGAGCGTGACCACAGAAACAGCCTCACACACACACACACACAAAAATAAACAAATAGATGGAGGTTCAGTGGGAGGCTGCTGTGGGAGTGTTTCTTTGAATCATGCACTGCAAAACTTGTGTCAATATGAGGCAGTAAATGGAGTGTGGTACTTGATACCAGTGTGTGAAGACGCAAACATGGTGTGAGATTAGCACGGGCTCAGTTTTTACAGGTGTTGGCAAAGGTGGAGTATGATAAAAAAAATAAAAAAAAAAGCAGATGAGGGGGAGACAGAGAATTTCAAATAAAATAGATCGAAAAAAAAACCTCCGACATTTAAATAAACACATGCATTCTTTCACTTATCCTTTAAAAACGGGTTGTTCTCAAGTCAATCCTGAGCTGACACTGGGTGAGAAGTGGACTAAAGCCCGGACAGGTCGCCAGCCTGTAGCAGGGGAAACATACTGTAAGCCTCTTTCCCACTGAAATTGACAGGTTTATGTGGGATCTGTGATACCGTGTGAACCTGCAAAAACAGGTCATTAACACCATTCCAACTGCCAGTGGTTAGTCAGAGGAAGACAACAAACTCCAAAGAGCCGTGACGAGGTATATTTTACTTCACTTGCACCATGAATCATTCAATCTATCTAGTTGAGGAAATAATACAAGATATTAAGCAGTGCCCAATGCAAGGTCGCAGACAGAAATTAAACACACAAAAAACTAATGAGTGTGTTTCCCTGGGGCGAAGGTGTTCAGTGAATGTCAGTTAAACATTGGTCAAAAACCTGTTTTAAATGGAGTAACACAAAAGACAAACCACCGTTTACACTCATTCATACCTACAATTAAGACACGCCGATAAACCAAAACCCAATCTGCACGTCTTTGGCCTGAGAGCAAACCTGCACAGAAACGGGGAAAAACATACAAACCCTAACCTGGTCACCTCAGGATTTGAAACAAACAACATTCTTGCTGTCGCACACCAGCAAACGCCTCCATGACGCTCATCGAAAAATAACATTCCAATTCAAACCGAGAATAACAGCTGTATAGTGTACTGAGCCTGAATTTGCTCACATGCACTCTGGTTTGGCATGGTGCCCACACACAGCTGTTTCCTTGGGTTTTCGTCTGCATTCATGTCATATCTGAGGCACCTTAATTTCCAATTTGCCCACTTGTAAACAGTGTAAAATGTCAACAATTAAGTAATTATGAACCTCAAATAGCTGAGTATACCGTTGAGTAATGCAATTAAATCGACGTTTACGGGATACGGTGTCAGCACTTTTTTATTATCATTATCAACCTAGCTACACTACAGACAACAGCAGCAAAACACAAACAGAATATCAAAAAAAAAACAAAAAAAACAATTAAGAAATGACTCAGTGGGCGACATTGGGAACAAAATAACTCAACGGCATATTTTTCCTCTTATGCACGCTTGCCTTACAGGGTGGAAAACATGAGGGTTATTTCAGAAAAATCAGATGAACTGAACTTCTGGTGCTGTGGCCCATTTTCTTCAAGGTTCGACTTGGTTGTATTGATTGATTACTTAAGCGATTGTTGCAAGTCATTGTTGTCTTTCTATCTTTTGCACCCTTTGAAACCAGTGTGGGCATTTGCCTCGGGCATCAACAAGGCATTTGTGATCAAACAGCTGCTTCTTGGTGGATATTTTCCTTTTTTATTGGATCATTTTCTGTAAATCTTAGATATGGTTGTGCTTGGAAATCCAACAGTTTCTGAATATTCGGTCCAGCATTGTCAACCGAGCCACATTCAGAGTCACTTAAATGACCTCTCTTCCCCATTCTGATGCTCGGTTTGACCTTCAGCAGGTCGTCTTGACCATGTCTACATGCCTAAATGCTCTGAGGTGCTGCCATGTGATTGGCTGATTGGATATTTGCGTTAACCAGTTGAACAGGTGTACCTAATAAAGTGGCTATAAAGTGTTTGAGTCAGTTTAGAGAGCCGTGTTGATCTGTAAACTACATATTCACAATAAAAAGAGGAAAATATGACGAGTTATTAAACATTGCGCTTGATATTAGAGCACCCATCTATCTTTTTATATGAAAATGTTGATATTTGAACCAGGATTTGACCATGCAGTGACCTCTGATGTGCACTGTACGTAATTTAAAATCAAGTAGAAAATAAAATTGCTTTGCAGTCAGCTAATAAAAACATTTCCCCACATTTTAAACTATTTTACTGCATTTTTAACACATACAAAATGTGTCGCTCCCTATCAGACACAGAGCGACTT
Organism: Solea solea; assembly: GCF_958295425.1. NCBI lineage: Eukaryota > Metazoa > Chordata > Actinopteri > Pleuronectiformes > Soleidae > Solea > Solea solea. The sequence goes on along the minus strand of NC_081134.1, from coordinate 35,090,487 downwards.
CAGTGGAATAACATCACATTGACCCTCGCAGACTTTACTGAGGAGGAAATGCCTGAGCTGCACTCAAAATCTCAGAGGAGAGCAAACGAAAGATTGATGGCCACATGATGAAATGAGCGAGAAGCGGCGGAGAAATGTAACCTTGCCAGTCAGCTGCAGAAGGGAACGCTGGCCCATTTGCATCTGTCCTTCATTCATAAACTGATACACTTAAAAAGGACGACGTGGAAGATTAAAGGACGATTATGGATCACATTCTGTCTGGAAAGCACAAAAACAAACACCGGGGTTGGGAAAAACAACCCGGATTAGCTTTCATTTCTGCCCGAGTCATTTACTCCAGCTGCCAGTCACGTCAATATCGCTTTATACCGAGACGTGGATGAGACCAATGAGTCTTAATAGGAGAGAGACTCATCATTTGATTATTCTGGGTGTTTTACTTCAGGGAAAAATAAGATGTGTGTCAACGCTGCAACTGGTGAGTTACAATCTGGGAGTGACTCGCTGATGTTCCGTCAGAAAAGTACACTGAAAAGTCTAATCCTATCAATCTACTATGATTCTGTCCCCTGAGAAAATAATGGTTCATGGATGCAGAGCAGAAGAACCACTTGGGCTTTAAGTAAATGCTCCAGTGTGTTGGGATAAAGCTGACAAGCCTCGATTTTCCAAAGACGCTGCACACACGAGAGAGAGAGAGAGAGAGAAGGGAGAGAGGAGATTACACATTTGAGTGAGACTGTACTGTGTTCGGAAAAAAGCATAAAAAAGGACGGCATCACTCCTGTGTGCAGCATTTCATCAGCTGATAATGTCTGTGATCCATTACTCACTGCTCTGCTCCGCAGCTCGCCAGTTGACGGAATTAGGCGGCGAAACCAACGTGAAATGGGAATACACATCCTGGTCTGAGTGCTGCTAACAGGTACGGAAACTCTAATATGAATCAGAAGTGCAAAACACAAACATAATGGACTTGATCCAAGAAACATACCATACCACCTGCCCTGAATGAATTAGGTTTAAGAAAGAAACATGAACTAGATTTGACCCAAAAGGAAGTCAGAAGACTGCAAAACAGATGTATCGAGAAAATAATATCACCATTCATTATCCAACTTATTTATTTATTCATTTATTTCACATGAAACCAAGTGTAAGAGTATGGTTGTTTTTTCTGGCTGTAGATGTTTTTAGAAAGTAATTATCTTCTGTGGATTGACAAATCCATCAATGAGCTAATTGTTGTGAAATTAGTGCTGCCTATAAAAAGAGCAGTAACGTGTCCTAACATGTTACGAAATAATCTGTTTATGTTTCAAAGGCCAACTTATCAAAGATATTCGAAAAGTTGTGCCGTAACCTCCTGCACTAACAATAACACTATTAAACGAAATGATTTTATAAATAAATAAAAACTTCTAATGGGTGCCGCCCCCCCCGAGCTAAGAGTTCAACAATATTATTACGCCAATGATTTTTTCTAAGTTTGAAAAAACGATAAAAATACGAGTTCTGGTTTATAATTTATGCCTCTAATCTCAGTTAATGCTCAGCTAATACTCCAGCTGTGTCAGGCAGACTTTGTGCATCTGGTTGTGCTTAATAGTGATATTCATCAACGTGGAAGCAAACCAATATTCCCAAGGCCATTGTCCATCTGAACAAACGACAGCACACAAACATGTGAACTGAGAGAAACAACGTTCCTGCTGCGAGACCAAGTTTAGACGGACTGGACTCTGTATCTGAGCTGCAGTAGCAGCCTGAACAACAACAACAACAACGACGACGACATGGAGACAGTGAGCGTCTCTTTCCAAACACTTGACAAAACAGAGCCACAAAAACAAATAAAAGGAAAGAAACTCTGAAGTGCGTTAAGTGTTAAAAGTAGCACTGGGAATTAAATGAAGTGATGAAAATGAGCACGCTGTGCCGCTCGCTCCTCTCCCTCAAGAAACACACAAACAAAGGGTGAATGAAGCGAAGCATGTGACCCCCCCGGAGCCTCCACAGCTGTAAACTCTCAGAAATCTCCACATTTCCAGTAACAACTATCTCCCTTAAACCACACCACTGTCACTTCAGCATCAAAGAAAGTCTTGGACAAACACGGCGGCGGCGGCGGCAGCGGCAGCATGAGGAGGATGGAGCGGCCTCCCGAACACCAGTGTGCTGCGTGTTTTCTCTGGCAGCCTCGCATGTCTGACATTGGTTAGATGATGAAGACACTTGTAAGTGACACCATCAGATGTAGACATAATGCCAAAGGGAACATGAGGAGTTATGTGTGTGACTGGGCTCCACTCGCCGCGTTATGCAATGTGATGCAGGACTTGACAGAGCGCCGTGTACATTTTTATCACCCGAGTAGCTGCCAGGCGCAGTCGACACGCGTGTGTTTGTATGTGTTCGTTTTATTTATACTCCTCATAAAGGAGAAGGCTTGAAATGTCGCCACCCAACAGCTGGAGCGGATCCTCCTCGATGCTTTAAAGTCACAACGCAGCGCCGACTCGCTGTGGTGTGCAGGTGATATCTCACAGTGTGCGCGCGTCGACGTGGGAAATGAGATACGTGGGGTGGAGGACGACAACAAGAAACCCCCAAAGAGCTTTATGACACGACGAGACGCCGTTTATTTTATGACGACCACAAATGTGCTTAGATGCATCTGAGAAGGAAAATACAGAATAGATGTTATGACGTTTAAAGAAGACCTTGCTGCTTGAATGTGACCAGTGCAGTTAATGTAAACTGTGCTGTTTGTGTCACAGGAAATGACAAATACACACACACACACACACAGATGGAATAAAACATGACAAAAACAAAAGGAGATTGCTGGAACGGGCCGCGGATTGTCAGTTAAGTCGACAAGAAAAGTCATTTGGCCGAATAAAATTCAGGGATATCTTCAAAGTGGTCAACATGTGGTCAACCGATCACTCGACTCTGAAACCTGAATTCTTTTGAATGGCCATGAATAGTCTTCAAGAGTTTTCACTGTGAAGGCAATTCAGAGGTAAGAGTTTAAAGAGTAGCCACCAGGGGGCGACTGCTGATTAAATCCATTGGTGTATGAGCCTACTGTACATTCCACCAGATTTTTCAGATTTCTCAGTTTCAGGTTCTCTTCAATAGAACGTGATGTCAACTTTGTAAGTTAGGGACCGGTTTAGAGGGAAACGGAGGATAAAACACGACACATGTTGGTAGATACTAGTAAATACTGATGTGCCTCGAGTTACCAAATTCTTTACGTTTATTATTATGATTGTTTGGGAAATACAGATGGTGTTACGTTGCATTTTTCTGACGTTATAGTACGGTAGCGTTAAAGCGACTCTAAAAGAGTCAATTTAACTCAATATTTACTTGGTACTTTCACACTGCAAAAGGGTTAGGTTTCCTGTGTTGATGACGGCAGTGAATGATTACATCATCTTTTTTGAAGTGTAGCCAGTGATGCTCCCAAAAGTTCAATTTCACAATCGCTGTTGGCGATTCGTGTCTGGTTACCAGGGAAAAGGCCGGTTCTGTTTCAGCGACAGGACGTGCCATGAGATCATGGGCCGTAGGAATAAGGCGGATGCAACACTTCTGTGAGGAGTTTAAGTTTTCAAGGTCTTCTTCAACACAGCTTATTCATTATGTGGTAAATTACATTTTTTGGACTATAACGTGCATGGACAATGTTTGACTGACAGCTAGTGTCTTCCAGTAGCTGCAGGTCTGGGTGTATGTGTTGTGGGTGAGCTCAGAATTCAGGACCAAAAAATGCTTTTCCAAATAACTTTTTTTAAAACAACAACATACAGTAGTGGTGTGTGAAATATTGAAACTCAAGGCTTCAAAACAATGGACGACATTGTGGTGAGTTGTAAGTTAGGATAGTTGGATAGGACATGAATTAACGAATAAGGTGCAATGACATTGATTTAGTCCGATCCACTCAGAAAACCCATTATCCACGGCTCACCTCAGAGTGTTGTGCCTTTCATTACGATAATGCAAACACAATATTGCAGCTCTCACCCCGACAAGAACTCTCGCAGGACAGCCCGACTGTGTTTGACAAACTGCTGCGCACCAGATAACAAACAAGTCACAGACGTTTTTTTTTTTCTGACAACATGTCCAGACAAGCACCGACGTCAACGCGCTGAATAAAGCAGGCAGTTTGTTCAGCCCTTATTCTACCTCACAGCGACCTGAAAATACCTCACACCGAGATCATTACTCTGGGTTAACGATGCAGGGAGAGATACAGCTTCACCGTCGTTCCGGGGGCGTCGCAGAGTCTGTTGTTGACGTCACCGTTATAAACGTACATGTTGAAGTGAGATAAATCTGTTATGGTTATGGCACCAGTTAACCCGAGCAAGGCCGATCTCAAAACAAAGACAGACAGAGAGATTTCTTCATTTCTAAAAAAGAAGGGATGTGGACGTTACACTCAGGACGTTGTGCAGTGACGGACACGAGCACAACTATGGGATGGATTTATGTTAATCCTGAACGGACTGTGGTGCTCTATAGCCACATGACACGCTGTAATTATGAGACTGTAAGTTTTCTGGACAGGAAATATGGTCGCAGACAAAAGGAGGTTGTTAGGAAACAGGTGTGTTCAGACATAAATCGTGGCACCAAATAAGTCCTGGAATGTGTTCGCCATCACAGATTGGTGATATATGGCTGGGTGAAAGTGTCGAAGGGCATAGTTTGTCATTTAGAGGAAAGGCGGTTCCTCTGCTCTTTTCCCTCCTCCCTCGGTTAAAGCTTTCTCATTAAAGAAAAGACAGAATGTAAAACCATTCACCTCTGCTGCTGGAAGACTTCAGCTCAGTGTTTCTGTCTCCCCAAAAATAAAGGTTTTTCTTGTGCCGGTGGGAGGTAAAAGCGAGTGTGACCTTTTTAGGACATTTTCACACCTTCACACCCATCTTCAGGACCAGGAGTCTTCATGGGGATCAAAGCCTGGTCCTTATGAGGTTGAAGCTTATTTCTCTGGATCAGAAAAGAGTTAGGATGGCAATCCTGGCTAAGTTAAGGTTAAGCTGTTCAAATGAATGGAAGCCAATGCTGACAAGAATATCAAGAACTCCTAACAATAGCTGCACAAAAGTTTTTGTGATCTTTTTCAGGACTTTTTCCTGGTACAAACACTGAAATCTTTAGGACCAGAATCTAATTTCTGAGGAACTAGTTATGGATAAGGTTGAGGATAGGGCTTTGTTCAGGAGCTCTTTGTTCGCGCGCGTGTGAACATTGAAGTGGTGCACCTGCATCTCCATCTGGGGTGTGTGCATGTTTGTGTGTGCGTGAGTGTTTACGGTTCACGATCAGAGCTCCCACCCTCCTCGCTGCGAGACGCGACACTGTGAGCCTGAGATGATTGGAAGCCACGGGAAAAGTTAACGAGCTGTCTAAACCCCGGGCCGCCGCCATCATTTTGACTGAATGCCTCAGTGCTACGCGCCGGCCCAGGAGCCACAACAAGAGAGGTGGTTGATGCCTTTTATTTACATACACACAAACACGGGAACAGAGCAGAAGCTGTAGCTGCAACTGTAAATGTGAGAGGATGGATTCATCGGTCTCTCCAAGGTCGTGTTGACGAGGCTCCACTCACACAGAAGGTAGATGAACACATGAGGGCTGAGCGTGATGTCATATGTAATATTAATCCTGAGATCCTGAGGCTTCTCCCGGACATATTTTTCATTACTTAACACAAAGGAGATTTAGAATCGCTCCAAGGAAGTGATCAAGGAGTATTTTTAGGCACGGCTGATTTTATCAAATCATTCCATTTAGATACGAAGGTTTTATTGCTCAATTACAGTTGTTTTGCTGCACTCATCCGGACTGCCATAATAAGACTGATCTATAATCCAGGACAGCAAACTGTCTGTTAGCATTATGTTAACAAATGTCCATCCATCCATTATCTATACTGCTTATTTTTTGAGGGTCAGTGAAGCTAATCCCAGTCGGCATGAGACGAGAGGACGAATACGGGGCCAACGTATTGCAGAGGAAAAACAACCATTTCGTGTTCACATTTTTGGACCGAGGGAGGAAGCCTGAGGAAGCCTGAGGAACGTCAACGAAAGCTCACGCACACGTGGAGAGAACATGCAAGCTCTACACAGCAATGCCGAGTGGCTTCCTGATGCGAGGCACCAGAGCTAACCACTGCACCAGTGTGCCGACCCCAATCATCTGTCCCCATGGACTGAACAAAACAAATGGGACAAAGTCTTATGTTTGCAAAATGAATCCTTTAACACCAAAGCGCTCTTTGCATTACAGTAGCTGGGCGATGGTTTGTGCTATTGGAAAAATTACAATGATTTCTAAAAAGCTAAAAAGTTGCACGTCAAAGCCAATGTGTGGTTATTCCGGTAATTTTACTCGTGTTGTTTCAGGAAGCTGGAGAATCAGCATCTTTGTCGCCAGAGAGGAGAGAGTTTGAAGAACACCTGTTGTTAAAACACTATTTTAACATGCAGTGAATTGTAAATAATGCCAGATATTGAACGTCATTCTGGAAAAATGGACAAAAGCACTTACTCACAGGACATTCTCTGGTCCTTTTATGGTTAAATTAAGGAACGTGCAACCAGGCTCTTATTGGACGACACTAGCTGTCAATCACATGGTGTCCATGCATGTGTCCAAATGGGAACATGGTGGCTAAGTGCTACTTCCAAGATGCACCTTTTCAAACCATCTTTTGTTAAATACTCTGTTTCTTCTTGTTAGTCCACTTAAATATAGCAAAACAATTTGTACTAACGTTACTCTGTCACTGTATTGTCAGTTGCATGAATCTCGCTCAAACAAGTCAACATAAAAACAAGCCCAAGCTCAGGATTTTACTGATTTACGTGATCAGAAGCTGCAAAGATGACAAGAAGAAATGGAAATCTCAACGACTACATGACTTCTCTGTGGACCTGGTGGTCACTTTACAGTGGCTGTGCTGCAGCGTGTTGTAGGCCTATATTAAAAGTCTGGACTGGAACATGAATCATGTCACCAGGACTTTTAAAGGAGCATAAAATCCAAACTTTTTAAAGCCCCTGTGAAACCCACACAGTTCTTACTGGTTCAGGATCATTGGAATTATTTTCATGAATCCGTACAGACTTTGTCTTTTTAACAGAACGGGACACATGGCCTCTTTGGGGACAAATGTGACCTCACATCAGGCCCGGCAGTATAATTGTGCTCGGGTTGTAAACGGACAGAGTTATGCTGGTGGGTGAGATAGGTCTTTGGGGAATATGCAGACCTCATGTAATGGCCAGCAGCATAAGTCTAAGATCCACTCAGCTATGAAACGTGAATCACGTTGAACAAGTCGTGCATCATGGGATGGATGGCAGCAACTCAAACGGGACGACTTAAGATAGTTGTATAACTACAGATGTGGCTGATGAACTATATGGATTACATTTATGTGAAATTACTCTTAAATGAACAAACTATGAGTCACAGTAATGAGAATGAGAAATCAAGCTGCATCGCTCCTCTTCTGAAGAGATCTAATGAGGCAAAAAGCCTGTGTGGGAAGACAATAGTGTGTATGTGTTTGCCAAGTCAGCCAAATCACACAATTAAATAACAATCTCCAACAAATTGGAGAGTTAATGCTCTCCCATCATTTACAGGAACTTGCAAGTTATATGTCTTTCACAGAATGTTTGGAAGCTTCTCCACATTATACAAATGTTTCCATCATCAAATTCATCTCATACTAAGTGAGCAACCTCACCTCCATAACTGTCACACATAAATGATGATGAACGGCTTCGGTCTGTGCGAGTGGACGTGTACTGTACCTCGATCTGGGAGCTGTTGTCTCCCTCCTCTGCTGAGACCAGACCTGGGAACCCCTCAGGCTCTTCCTGCTCAGGATCCTGGTCCTGGTCCTGCTCCTGACTCGCTCTGTTAGTGTCCATGTTACGAGGTTTAGGGGGGACCCATCTCCTCCACCGGTGACTGTACAGCTTCACGTCCACTGGTGCGTCGTCGTCTCCCGCTTGTGTCTCCAGGTACGAGAAAGAAACCCCTGAGGGAAGGAAAAAATGAAGAAATCAATGCATGGTCCACAGCTAAATTACCAAGCTACAATTGAACTAATAGGTTCAATTAGGTTTAAAATGTATCTCAAATTTTATCAGAACTTTAAAGAAGGAATAAAATATGCAAATAACAGGAGATAAGCAGTCGAGTCGTGCTCAAATCTGTGTCGCCATCAAAGGATAACAAGGTGAAATTTAACGAGGTAAATAAAGAGCACCAATAGTTGTTGATATACAGTATGGTGGCATTTCATTGCTGCTTCAATTCATTATTGTAGTCATTTCAGTTTCCTGCACGAAGAACAGGAATCAGGTCACACGAACCTCCTCTCACCTGCTACATCTGCCGCATGTCTCGGTGCCAACATTTCTAGACATCCTTGTTTATTTTCTAAAACTACTACTACCCACTCATTCACATCTTCCTTCTATTGATACGGCAACATTTCCACCTCCCCCGAGCGTGAAAACTTTAATGCAATTTTTGTGTTCTGCGTTTCAGTTCGGGTGCTTTTTTTTTAATGCCCAAATCGAAAATGCACATAAAGACAGACACAACGATGAAACCACAGCACTCGTGAGATGGAGCAATATTGCCTGGTACCTTTTGAAATTGAGTTACCCCCCCCCCCCAGCATTAGCCCCAGGCTGTTGTTTTGTTTTTGTGCGAGTAAAAACACAAATGATCCTGCACAAGAGGAGAAATTGCTCCTCGCTCGGTGTGAACGCGCCATTAGTCAAAGTGGAATCTGCTACACATACTGGTGACTTGTGCAGGCATAATAACAACAACCATATGGCAGTGAGAGATTTTCACTTTCACTTAAGACACTAGTCAAAGTCACAGTGGCAGCAAGCGCTTAGGCCATTAATCTTGCGACTCTGCCTCATCATTCACAGTCTCTGCAGACTTTTCCCTCATTGCTCGCTGCCTGAAACAGATGCACATTAAGCATGACTCAGCAGCCACGACCCAAACCACCGGACCGCAGTCTCACGCGTTTCATTCCATCCCATCCCAGCGTCTGTGACGAGACGCAGCCGACAGGTGAGAAATGGCACCGAGTTAATGCAAACACCCACTTGATTAATCGAGCCTTAACCGAGCCTGTGACGGAGTGCGACATGAAGGTGTGAAAAGTGCCGTGTCATGATAAGTAATCGTTTCCCTCAAGAGCCCGTTACTTTCTGAGTGGATATGAATACTGGATCATTGTGTTCAGCTGCAGTTATTAACAGTTCCAGACAATAACGTAAGCCATAAGTGACAAAGTCGTCGTCTTAATGCTTCTTCATTACACTCTTTTACTTCTATGAAATAAGCAAATAACAGAGGATATCTGGTGAGAAGTGAGTTTCAGCTCTTTAGAATTTATATATATTTCAAATCTGATAAAGTGAACGCACACTCTAGGTTTCTTTGAAGATTTTTTCACTCTTTGAAAAGTTCCCTCTGGATTAAAAGACGCTAATATGGCAGAAAGAATAATATTCAGATGTAGAGCTGCTTCTTTATTTCTACTTTTTCCCCCCATTCTCTGCCAGCTGTTTCCCTTCTCTACACACATACGACAAAACACAAATAACAAAAGACTGCAAACCATTACACGCGGATGTAAACAATTCCGAATTTAAAACACTTACAGAGAGTGTGCTTTGGAAACTTTTTTTTTTTCTTAAATGGAGGAACACAATATCTGTTGTTGCATAACACAGACTGTAAACATCACTTTTATTTGCTTACAAGAAAACTCAACTCTGTTTACATTTGCATTTGTTTCCTTTGGTTGATTACAAAAGCCGGCCAAGTACAGCAGGTTTTATGGTTTCAGGCAGTTCTTGCATCATCCAAGTCTGTTCATTCAGCTTTTTTTAACCACTAATCACAGCATTTATGTTGGCTGACCTGATTAATGTCATTTTCAGCCACCAATGGGGAACACACTCTACAACTCTGAGAACCAGGAGTTAAGCTTATCTCATGTGTAAACACTTTTTGACTTTATGTTATCCTCCTGTGAAATGATGTGTTACACTTATATATATATATATACCCCCACCACCCATGTCATGGTTGAGGCAGCATCAAAACTGGGGGGTTAAAGAGAGAATATTGGTCCTGCTTTCACTCGCTGGTGTGAACTTTCGAGGGACACTTGATCGAGGGCAACCTTGCCCTGGTATTGTTAGACTATGGAATTAGATTTGTCTGTCTTCTGGTCCAGAAAGTCTTTCTTCCGTTTGTCTTGTGATATCCTGCAGATTTGTCTCCCTGTCTTGAAGCTCATGTGCAGCTTTACTCAGATAAGCTCCCGCTGATCCTGGCTCAATTAGTAATAAACTTCATTTTCATAGCAGTCCTTCCAATGAAAGGGTGCAGTTATGCAAATCTCTGCTTCAGGACAGTGAAAACTGCCGATTTCCTTTTTATTACTAATGTGTTGGTTCTCTTTTATGACCGAGAGGTCACTGGGTTTAAATAGCAGGGCACATTTTCCCCACTGTCTCTCTCCTCTCTCACGCTCACATTTCCTTCTCCTTGTCGTCCTCTCTTCTCCTCCTCCTCCTCCTGCTATTTCTGGGCACCCGACCAGTGGTTCTCCGAGGGAGAAAGAAGGGCAAGTAGAGAGGCTTAAGACGCTAATTCACCTACAGTGAAGGCGAACAGATTCACTTTAATCAGCAAAGGCAGAAACTACAAAGGACTGTCTGTAGGTGCAGCAAAAGAAAGACGGTCATTTTAAGTACTTTACAATTTGCAGCTCGTCGTGTTTGGAGTCTGATATGAGCCGTGAAGAGTTAGTTACTCGCCTGTAGGAAATCTGTGTGTAGTTATGAACAAACTACATAAAAGATTTTGGCAGAAAGAACCACCACCAACTTGAAGCAACATAAAAATCATAATTGCTTTCGGGAACACATTAAGTTATGGTTGTAGCCTCCACATGAACAGCTGTACACATGTGCGCTTGTTGACAAGCCGTCAAGGAGCCAGAAAATCTGAGAAGCCATACAATAATGTTTGACAAAGCAGTGTAACTATTATTCTAACGTGCTGTTATGTTTGGGCTGTGCCATCTGATAGTGGACGTTTGACAAAAAGGACACAAACTAGTGATGAGCAAAGCCGTTATTTTTCAGTTTACTGAATCATTAGAATCAGTTAAAGAGATTAGTTCAGTACTTCCTGCATGACCGGAGCACAGACGCCGTCTGACACTGACAGTCACTGACCTGAAATACTTTGTGATTTGGCTCACGATCGCCAGCTTTCAGCTGTGCTGTCGCTACATACGCCAGACTCCTCTGTAAATATTGACATTTTTAAACATTTTCTTGCAAAATTTTGCAGATTAAGGCATGTTTTCCGGGATATTTAAGTCTTTTTAACTGATCTACAGTTCGGCATTGTTGGGTTTGATTCTTGTGGCGGACGTCACGCTCATGACTCTTCAAGTGACAACACTCTCTGACCAATCAAATGTCAACGTCCCATTTCAGAATCGGCTCAGTCCGCTTGGAACCTCACCAGAGCAGGTACTACAAAAAAAGCTCCAGGTACCCGGTACTATCCCTAATGGAAAAGCACATAAAACCCAAGTTGAGCTGAGCCGTGCTACAACTGTATAATACAGGATTGAACAGGAGTCCTCTGTTTGTTATAATGTGTCGTCTCACCAGTAGATTTCTCTCAAAATAACACACTGGACCTTTAACAAGGAACAAATTTCCTCCAAAATTAACTGTTTCAAATGAGATGTCCGCCAAGCAGCAAAGCACATACTGAGTCCAAACATTTGGAATGTGGATTAATACAATTACTATGTAGATCCTAATGTGGTTTTACATCACTCATCATCACACTAGTTTCCTCAAAATACACGACGCTCCACAAGCACTTACAACCTCATCACATAAATATGCAAAATTTGGAGATTTCTAAGAAAACATATATATTGTTTGGAGATGTATAGACTTTGTGAGAATCGCTCTAACCCACGTTCCAGAGGAGAAAATCTCTCCCACTCGAACTTCCCATCAGCAGCCGTTACGCACTCTCATCCAAGAGGCATCCACACATCTATTTCCACCCTTTAAAGGACCTTTGTGAGTTCCTTAATATACGGTGGAAAGCTGGCAAACCGTGGACGCTTTAAAATACACCGTGACCACAACATAAGGGGGCTCCAGTTAATGGCTGCTCTTTTCCCAGCATCCGTCTCAGTGAGTCCGTCTTTAAAGGGAGCACAAGCACCTGCGTCTCACTTGTGCAGATTTAGGGACAGTGGTGTATCCCATTATCCAGAGGAAATTCTGGGTCTTTTGTCAAACATTTGGGAAGGCGGTGAGTCAGATACCAGAGGGACACCTAAATATACCCCCCCCCCCCAAAATGACAAGACTTTGCCTCAGAGCAACCCTGCTCCTTGCCTTTTGTGTGAAAATGAAAATCCTTCCCTCTACTTTTCTCTCAGTGCCTGTGAAAGCCCCCGCATACCTTCACCCTGACTCTGTCAAACAGCCTCGTTGGCTCCGACTCAGGCCTGTCAACACCTCTGATTCACGAACACCAGAGGGGACTATAATTTGGTTGCACCTAAAACCTTTCAAGAACCTTAAGAAGGTCATTAAAACCCCAGAATAAAAGGTGCTTTCTGCACTCCTGCTTCCATTCAGACTCGCCGATGCTGACAGGAGAGGGGGAGACCCTTCATTGCTTGAGAGTGTGTGATGTGCACAATTTTTTACAAAAAAGAAGAAAGAGAAAACATAGTTACATCCTTTCTATCACTAGTTGCCTCAATGTAGGTTCTACAACACCATCTTGAGCCTGATAATCCAGTCGCCGATGAGTTTGGCGAGTCTCTGCTCATCGCCCCAAACTGGCACATGATTGACAGTCGCTAAGTGTGAAATATTCAGAGATGTGACCTCCTGACGCCTCCCCAGTGCATTCAAGATGTCAACCTCATTTCTAGCTGAATATTTTATCTGAGTCAGGGATCAAAAGTTCATTGGAACAGCAGCTCAACAGAGAGAAAACATGGGAAAAAAGAGAACCACAGGCAACGCCGCTTCAACAAAAGCTCAGCGAACAACCTGCAGAGACGTGAAAGTAACTGAAATTAAACCCGGTTTCACACAGTCACACAAAATGCATGACCTACCTTTCCTCCTGACTCTTTATTACAGCAAAGATTAATTATAGTTTTTCCACACAGTCACCCTTTTTAAGAATCTAGGAAGAAAAAGACGATGATCAACTCATTCCAAGCTACAGTGTCTTATATCTTACGTTTATGTTTTGAGATAAACTCGCATGAAGAGGTCAGAGAGGGTGAGGCAATGAGACTGGACCATGCATTTCATTCACTGAGTTTAACTCGTTGCAGTAAAACTTTGAACAAAACAAGAAATAAATAAAACACAATTCGACTTAAAAATATAGGCGATGGAGACCAAGAACGGCGGATAATTGATATAACAAAGAGTAAGTAGTAACTAGTAATTTCTTAAAGGGTGCCTACGAGTTTTGCTTTTAATCTTTTTAATTTCTCAATTTATGTTTTGTGTTTAAAAACATGCAAGGTACAAGGAATTTTCTTGATAACAAATGTCAACCATTTGTGCATATTTTATATTTAGCACGACAATGAAAAAGGTGTTCTAAATCAACCAAAGCATAATTCAATTACGACAAAGTCAACATGACCAGATGTGTAATGAGCAGGATTATGTTGGACACAGTCCACTCTCAAGCCTCGCGGTCTAGTTTCACTTTATGGCTCGTCACAAGTTGAATTATGCGCAGGGTCACCTCCGAACAAGAGCACTGGCAACAAACTGAGGCTGGAAAAAAACCGGACGAACCCTTGACAGAGTGTGACGCTGAAACAGGGCGACACCGGCAGAATCCCCAAGATATTCATTTTAACTGATGAGTTAATAAAGCCAGAGTCATGGCTGCTGTCACTTGATCTTCTGTCAAAACAAGCTGAGAGATCACATACAGCAATTGACCTGCGTTTAATTTTAAAATGGAATTGTCTATTTAAACTACACAGCATGTTTGATACAAGTCACAGCATCAGATGTTCTGCTGCCTGTGCATAAATCAGACTCCACACAGACGTCTGTCTTGAAACTATTATGCTGAGCCAAGTGTGTTTTTCTAACCTGCTATTGCTTGTTTTTATCCTCTCTTAAAAACTGCAGCCTGTCATTAAACAAGCACATAAAGCTGAGGAGCTGACGGGCAAGAGAAAGTTATTCGCAGGTCAGCCGGAGAGGCGGCACCTGCAAAAAAAAAAACAGCACTCTGTACAAATGTGACGCAACGGAGAATTTAATTACAGTAGATTAAACTGGAGATGCGACTAAATCTCAGATAATCATCACATGAGAGAAGTTAAGACTTGAAATGAAATGGATTGAGTGGAGTTGGCAGGACGACGACACATGTGCGCATGGGGGAAAAGGCACACAGAAGGCTCCTGAAATGCACTTCCAAGCAAAACTCCTCCAGAGTGACACAGCAAGGGTTCGCTCTGCCAGTCGCTAATGCTCCATTACTCGGGGAAATTTGTTTTGCCAACAATTAGTCGCATTTTCAAAGTCAAAGCACTACAACACAAACATCCCCCGAGGTTCAGATTAGAGTGCAGATAGAGATCTATGTGGGGGGACTGAAAGACAATAACCTGCCTACTGAAGAAAGAACACATCACGGATATTATATTGCCCTGTCTACGAATGATGTGATGCCTCACTAAAGTCATTTGTTTGGACCTGGAGCCGAGTGAAGGCTTCATTTTGGAGAGAAACAAAAGCACAAACACGCTTTGGATAACAATTATGGTGATTTAAACCGACTTTTTCACCCTCATTTACCGATGTGCTTATCACGGCCCGACACAATAAACTGTATCCGAACCATTCCTGGAGACACCTCAGTGAGAAAACAAAGAACAAATGAATCTCTAACCTTTGAAGTTAACAAACACCGCGCAGTGAGAAATTGCCCACTCTTGCATATCAAATTACCAAAAGGAGGAAGGTGTGAAAGGAAGACTATAAATAAAAGCCAATGTCTGAACTCTCAAAGCGTTAATTATGTCTGTAGAGCATGAAAGGTGGTGGTGGTGGTGGTGGTGGTGGGGGGGGGGGGATAATGTAGTGCTCAGAGAGAACAGGTGTCAAGATGTTTGAGGACGGAGGCTGGAGGGCTTAGATTAGGAGATCCAGTGATCAAGGCTTTAACCCTCACAGGCCTAATTGTTATCTAAAGTGGGGCTTTGTAGAAAATCGCTGATTTCCTCTTTTGAGTCTCTGATCAAATTGCGTCTAAATAACCCTGGACACAATATCCAAGTGGAATAAGCCACAAAGCAGGCAGCAACACGGCCGAGCACACAATATCAAACCTCAAAACACAGGGTTTAAAGAGCTGCAGTTAACCATCACGAGGTCTGCTGTCACCGCCGCGGCTTTCTTTATGTAATTGGTGGTTGTGTCTACTCTGCTGTTGGTCAGCGCATGAAATATATACACTTATGCTTTGAGGGGGGAAAA
Organism: Solea solea; assembly: GCF_958295425.1. Classification (NCBI taxonomy): domain Eukaryota; kingdom Metazoa; phylum Chordata; class Actinopteri; order Pleuronectiformes; family Soleidae; genus Solea; species Solea solea. The sequence goes on along the minus strand of NC_081134.1, from coordinate 35,074,810 downwards.
AAGAAAGACGGGAGCAGAGGGCTGCAGGCATTCAGGAGACAGCAGGATTTGAAAGAAAAAGAGCACTTCCTGAGTTATAGAGGCGTTCAGGAATTCAGGATCCCCGTCAGGCAGTGTCTCCACTCATATTTCACCAGACTGAGTGATTGACTATGAAGAACTGCTGCTGGCACTTCTTCCATTTTAAGTTCGCCAATGAGAAGTGTGGCTCCAGAGCCCCAAGGTCTTGTCTTGAGTTGCTCTGCCACAGGGGAGTCTGCGGCCGGGCAGGAAATGTATCACCACACTTACTGGACTTCATGTGACACATTATTTCTCCTCCCTTCAGTGCAGACCATTACCTGTGGTAACATTACATGTTTTCAGCAGCTGTAGCTATGGACACAGACAAAAAAAAAAAAACCCACCTCAGCATCTTTCACTCACCCTAAATCTGTCCATGAAAACACCAAGTCCATCCTTTCACTCTTCCCACAGTTCGCTTAGTGGTTGTTAAACAGCCATTAAAATTGGAAGTGGTCACAGCTGCAGCGGTGAAGAGACGCGGATAAGTAGGACAAAAGGTTGCACTTTAATTGTGATACGCCACATCACCAACGACAGCCTCACCTTTATCCCGCAGGTTCACTCCTCGGCCGTGTTTCAAGAGGGAAGATCTCAAATCTGACACTTACTCGACATAATAATCACTCTCTTTCTCCACTTCAACCCAGAACACTCCACACTTTGAAGTCTCCATCTCACTGATTTATGTGCATCTTGTATTTGCAGGATGTTCTTTGGCCACATCTGGGACGAATAATATACTGCAGGAAAACTGAAGGAGCAAGGATGAATTCATTTGAGCTCCATCACTGCGCCTCCAAAAAGGTTTCATCACTTGGGAAAATCATACAAATTGAGCATTTTATCAAAGTCAGGCTCCTCGTGCATCTTTTCAACATGTTTGATTTTGAAATATTTCCACAGAGATATTATAGAGCAGCTGAAACCACTTTTCCACAGGTCCAAGCCCTTATCACTGCAGACATCTTGACTTGTCAGGAGGAGCACAGGTGCAACTTATAACATTAACAATGTCCGCTCTGCTCAGACATCCCAGTCCAACATGACGGGCCATTCATTTTATTACCAACACCTGTTTTCTCCACAGGGGAAATAGTCAAAACACCTACGTATGAAAAGCCAAAAACATGGTGCTTCCCGGTAGAGCTCAATATTTGCGAACAGTTAAGCTTTAGTTGAATATTTACAGTGTTATAGATGGAGCATTATCATATTAGATACCGTCAAAACATCATAAATAAGAATTGGTTTCTCATGCTTCTTTCACACAGACCAAATAGATGCAGGTTCAGGCAATCAGTTAAAATTCTTTGTATGATAAAACACTTCTGCATTAAAATCTTAAAACCATGAGACTAATGATATTTGTTTTGAGAAGTGCATTAAGATTAGATTAACTCTTTCCAACACAATTTAAATCCATACAAATCAGAGCTGCTGCAATGTTTTACAGAGGATTTGGCTTTGAAAATTACCATAAATAACATACTTTTAAAGGCTCTAAATCCGTGTTTGTGATGTTTCCCTGCTACCAACACACCTCATTCAAATGACTGGCTTGTCATCAAGCGCTGCAAAAGCCCGATAACGACAGGACAGTGGGTCCCCCCCAGGACCAGGATTGAGAAACACTGCACTACATCCTCCTCTGTGCTCAATTAAATGCCAAACACCTGCTGCTGGTCCTGCCAATATTTCACAATAAAAGCCTTGTTGGAAAAAAAAGGACAGATTGAGGGAACAGAAATACTAGAGAGCTTTTACTTTGAAAAGGGAAACAGGACATAGTGTGTTTGGGACACATGTGACAGCTGATTGTTGTATGGCATATGCAATTTAAAAATTACAAAATGACTTTGAAAAAAAAGGAGGATCAATCACTTAATCAGGAAGTGAGCCAAAGCTCTCTTATCGGCACAATCTTAACGCTGTGGCCTGTCAAGGGAGGATCCTTCCCCTCACCCCATGTCACCTTGAATTGGCTACAGCGCCAGTTAGATGATAGATGGAGCAAAGATAATGTCACACACAAATAACAGTCAAATATTTATTCTCAATGCCACAATTTCAATGCCAAATCACATCCACGACTAAAAAAACAAATCCTGCAGTTAAATTATCGTCGGTTAAAACATACAAATCAGCGCGGGCGCTTTAGGCTAATGGCTCACTCCATTTTTGTCACTCTAAACGGAACCAATCTGCGAGGTGACTCTGAGACCAACGGCGTGTGCATGTGTAGGAAATAGTGTGGCTGTGCCAGGCAGCTCCGCTTTGACCGAAGATTGATTTCCTGTATATTCATGTATTCATTCAAGTGTGTAGAGAGACTTGTGTATATGTGTGTGTGTGATGTCACGTGTGCTGCAGGAGGAGATTGATTGACTGGGCGTCAGTGTGAGTGCATTAACCATGTTTCTTGCACTTTCCTTCAGGTCGAGGGCTTCAGGCGAGGCCAAACAAGGCCCTTGAGCCCGTCCTCGTCCACCGTGTTCATCCATCAGCTTCAAAGCCTCTCAGCCCCGCCCTCTTCCTCCTCGTCCTCCTCGCTGCCAAACCTCCCCACATTCACATGTTCTCCAAGTTGAACTTTATGTAAACAGGCACAGACAGGTTCAACCTTTTGCCAAGTGGACCCTGCCATCTCCTACAGTTCGAATACAAGAGTCAGCTGTCCAAGGAGTCACATGATAAGACTTCCTGATCGAAATCTATCAGAAATATTGACAAAACTCTCCGTTATTGTAGCAGAATTCACTATTATTTCTAAGTACGTTTCAATTGCCGACATTAATCATCCCACATTCTGTCAGTGACTGTATTTTGCCTTCTCCTTCCCGAGCACAGTCTGATCCCACGTGACAAATTTGACCAACAACACGTACTGTGGTCGTCAAAGTGCACGTTTGTCAATAGAGCCGCACTATGAGCAGCCATTATATCCACTTATGAAATCCCGTGGCCAATTTGCTCAAGCCATAAATGCTTAACATGTGAGTGATTCGTGCCATGTAAATAAAAATAAATGCTCTACACATGCTCCTCTCTCGGAGATTTGGAGAAAGTCCCAGTGAGCAGATGTAAACGTATAATCCAGATTCCTAATGACTGCCATAAAATGTGGGAAAAGGCATAAGAAGCTCCTTCAGAACTCCAATCCCCAAACCTTTTGCCTCCAAGCGTTCACACCCACCAGCCTCCCATTAACAAAAAGACTCAATATACCAACAAACAGGAGCACTGGCATCCCACAGACACACGTCACACTCTATTCTTCTGCTGGACACACACACAGCAGAGAGAAATAGAGACAAACTGATAGAGACGACCATTCTCCAGGCCTATAACTGCCAAAGCCATTCCAACACATTTCATATATCTGTCGACAAACTGTGAGCCGCCTCGCAGCCACACCGAGTCCATAATTGCTTCAACCTCTTCCCATTGGGCTGTACAGACTAGCCACTCACAGGAAATCAATATTAAATATTGTTTACAACACCATAACCCCTCCCCGCCCCCCCCGTCCTCACCGGGAGTTGTGCTGTGCAGAAAATGAGAGCAACAGAGCAGCGAGTCGCTGAGCAGATGGTTGATTCCCTCCCAAAAAAATCCCATTACGGAGGGAATTGTGCATGTAGGAAAGTATCTTGTTAAGCTCTCAAACTTCCATTCAATATAAAAATGAAGACAGTTTCATTGTCAATGGAATAACAGGATTTCTTTGTTTACTTCCTGTGGGAGTTTTCAAATTATACAGATTGAGGAGACGAGAGAAAGAACAGTTTTTCCCACTTGTCAAAAACATGACTGCTGAATTAAATATGCAATTCATCTGTTTTTTTCCCCCCCTTTTCTTTTGCCCTTGCATTCAACCCGGTAATTGGAACGGCAACAGAAATGACACTGGTGAGTGCTAAATGTTCTGCACACCTGCACAATCTCAGGAACCATTTGGCTTTTTAACTTCTCTGCGCAGTGGGTCGGAGTCAGAGACGATTCTTTCCAGGAATAATTATCTTCAGTGTAATTTTCACATTGCCGTCGCAGTGATGAGATGGCTAACTATCTCATTAAAATTTCGGCGGATTTTATTATAATTCGCTCACAGGCAAAGACGGAAATAAAGTTGGAAAGCAGAGGCAGACAGATCGCACGGTAACGTGGGGAAAGAGTTTATTAGTAAGGTCACTTGAGTGGAAATGGAATGGCGGAATGGTGGTTCATCACTCCCAGTTACAATCCCTTGACAGGTGTGGTGAACAGCTGCACGGCCTGTAGCTGCAGAGCACGCTGTTAACGCGAGTGCAGGTGGAAGGGAAAAGAAAGAAAGAGGGAAATACTGAACATGAAATCTGAACGTTAACGACAGGAAATAGCTGTGAAATCGGTTTAGCCCAGTGAGCTGAATAAATCCATACCCATAGTGTGGCTGTCAATGTCTACAGCTGATCAACTGATCTTCAAGTGGATTATTTAACAATATGTATTGGGAATAGATTAATCTTCGTCCTGCTACATTTACTTTGGACATATCCTATTGAAATTGGTAAAGTCATATTTCATGGATTCTCCACATCACGTATATATAGGGGATAAAGTATATATAGTATAGTGTGGAGGCTCAGCCCACGGAGAATAAAACACCTCTGATCTAGAGCGACTGAGCCTGGAAACATACAGGTTTCATACACACAGATTCCCAGCTTACCTTCTGCCGTGGCAGCCTATGCAACAAGAGAGGGTCAGGAGGTGAAAGCTGCTAATGAGGATGGAGATGTAGGAAGGAGGAGGAGGAGGAGGAGGAGGAGGCCAACATGCTGCTGTGGGAGAGCCGACAAGTACAAGATGCAACTGAGATTGACAGCAAACACAAATATGGAGCCGTCTGTGTATATTCCAGCCATTAATATTTAACAATGTGTGTGGCAATACAATATATGGTATTATTTTTACATATATTAATATTATTATTAAAAATGCAAACCAGCTCATAAGACTTTGGCCACAGGCCAGGAGAAGCCAGATTAAAAATAAAGTGACTTACAGTATCTGTTATTTCTGCGTCCTCCAACTGAACTCAGCAAATAAATCCAGATGGGTCACAGCAGAACCTGCTTCAGTTATGACAGGAATCATCGGATTTCTTCTGTGTCTTGTTTCCCACACAGTGCAAATATTCCTGGCTGCCACAACTTGGTCACTTTACTTTGCAGTTAATCCAAAACACTAAATCAAACTTTTCCCCTAATTGTTCCATTCTTACTTCCTACAGCATTTCAGTCCTCCTTCCTCCTCCTTTCCTCTCTCTTTTTTTTCTACCTCACAGGTGTCTGATTAATCACCTCCCTTCCCCTTCACTTCCTGCTCAGGTGGAAAAAAGGGTGTTTTTCTCCTTCTTGTCACACAGTAAATGAATCATTATCGATAGTTCAGTCTGGAAGACGACTCTCTTGTTTGCTTTGGTCGCAGCCTTTGTGACTGTCCTGTATTTACCGGCCACTACAGTAAGAGAAAATTAATCTTAAACTTACCTAAATCAAACCACTACTAGCACACTCTGGGCAGGTAGTGTACTCAGGCAAAAGAAAACTGAATGTCCATGCTGGGTTATTGAGGTTTTGATGGTTTATTTAGTCCAATAAAGCAAACAAATAAATCCATTGTATCTTCTGCTCTGGTAAAAAAAACCCATTTGTCTGCCACCCAGGTGCACTCAAGTGTCATGATCTGTCACTTCCGTTAAGTATCTTGTTTTGTTTCTCCCTTCATGTTCCATGTCTTGTCTTCCTGTTTTATTTTGAAATCACTCACCCTTGTCTCTGTTTCAGGTTCCTGTCTACCCCGCCCCCTTCCTTATCTGCGTGCACCTGATTCCTGATTGTGTCTACCACACCTGCATCCTATCACTCCCTAATCAAGCCCTGCTTATATTCCCCCCTGTGTCTTGTCTCGTCGCCAGTTCGTTGTAGGTCATAGCTCACGTTCCAGCCCTCTTGTTTCACAGCCATAGTTTAGTCTTCTCGTGTTTTTGACCTTGCCTTTTTGCCTGACGTTTTTGTACCTCTGCCTGATCTCTTTGACCTCTCGTGTACCGAACCTCTGCCTGGATTAAACTTGTTCACTGATTAAATCGTGTCCAGAATCCTGCATTTGAGTCCACTGTTCTGCTTTGCCATAGTTCACAACATCAAGTCTCCTAGCAGCTTCCTGCCTTTATACTTACGAGTGTCCACTAGTGCGTCTAACCAACACTTTGCAATAAAGATAAACTATTAAAAAAACTAGCAATATTATCAAAAACATATCAAAAAAGCTTTCATAAACAAACTATGCTATTAACTACTGAAATGACCACCAAGAAGAAGACTTAAAGACTTAATCATAACTTGATAGAATAAAAAAATACTTTTTTTTTAATACTGAAATCATTTTATTTCTAATTGAAAGTCCTCCCTCACAGCGTCCGCTTAGACAAACACCACTGATGACTCGTGTTTTTTCCCAGTCCCAGGTGAGGTGACATTACCTGCTGCTACTTGTCTTCACACCCGCAGGCTCAAACACTCACCGGACAGCAGCTCATGTCCATCACCTCCCTCGTCAGACCCATGCGTGTGCCGACATGTATATTTCAATGTTCTGCGTCTGTCTGTCTGTGTCTGTGCACCATCAGTTTCTCTCATAAATAAACCTATAGATCTAGTTCAGACATAGTTCTGACCCCTGTGGAGGACACGGGAGAAATTTGTGCATGTCAGTACTGATGGCACCATTTGTCTTAAACAGCAAAGCATGGCTGCGCTGAGTCTTTAATAGAAACAGACAGTTCAGTGCTCTCTGACAATGCAAATGTCCTGGAATATCCTTCTCCTGTTTCTCCTGAGGTGAAGATGGAGCGAAGAGGAGAGCGAAGTTGTTATTTTGTGGAGAGTGAAAAATGCACCTCTGCCATCTCAAATAAAAAACTGTCAGGACAAATTGTCATAATTGTCCCTGGAGGGAACTACACTAACACTGCCTGTGTTTTTGGCTCAGATTCAGAAAGGGAGTCTCAGTCTCACACCTGTACAATACAGATACAGATACATCCAGCGCAGGAATAGATTTACATCATAACATCAAAAGAGAGAAGGTCATTACAAAAAGGAGGACACAGATCGGCCAAGACAAACCATGGAGCTTCTCCTGTTGCATGAAAAGTTCAACTTTGTAAATATGCAGGACTCCTGAACCTATGAACTTATTTAAAAGGTATTCAAAGCCAGGCACAGACCACAATATATAAAAATGAATGTTGCCTTCCAATTTAAAATGTGAAATGGGGGGTAGGACAACAGTTCCAGTTACCAGAGAGAACTTTGTTTGGATAGAACTCTATGGGAAAATGAGCTTCTACCAATTCTCACTTGATTTACAAAGTCGGCAAACGTTCTCCTGAAGAGTTAACGCTCTCAATCATTAGTTTCAGGTCTTCAATAGAACATGATGTCAAATATGTAAATTCTGACAATATTTAGAGCTGAAATAGATGATAGATCATTTCAATAAGACTGGATGCCAGTGATTGACGGCTAGTTCTGTGGAATAGGTACGTGATCGCTGGTGATGTCTGAATCTCTGTTTGTAAAAACTGTTGTGAAACAGGACAGAGACCTGCAATAGCCGTAATCCAGAATAATAATTTACTTCAGACACATTATACTGGAAACAGACAGCTCTTATCTGACTCCAAAGAAAAGTTGACACTTAACCTTCTAAAATAAAAGATGACAAATTTGACATTGAAGAAACTGCAGTTGTGCATGTTAGGAAATTTGCAGTGAAGTTGCCCAATCTGGACCTTTTATGGCAGAATTAAGCTCCAAACCATGTCTGGCGTTGAAAATCTCTCTGTTTTAGGACTTTCATGTGTGACAAGTATGCTTCAACCCCCGCCTCTCTCCCCATGCCATTCCTCTGGGCAGCCTGCCATCTGCAGTGGGGCCCATGTTCTGCCTCTTTGAGCTGCATTGATCAAACTTAAAGCATCTGCAGCCCCGGCAGAGCCTTCTTGGTTTTATCCTCCAAACATCTAGAAGTGGGAGCTCTTCTCATGAGGTTTAGTTGCTCCACAGAAGACAAACTCTAAGGCAAAGGCTTATAGACAAATCCCCGGGGCTTAAAACTCATGAATAAATCATGAAAACTCCCTTAACGCATCACATGAAACGTTCAATTCGGGAACAGGTGAGAAACCAATCTTGCATTCTGCTTTAGCGGTTGTGGGATGATGAGAATGTGTCAACAAAGGTGTGAAAGAAAAAAAGAAAGAGGCCTGAGTTTAATGTGCCAATGTTTGGTTGCGATGAAGGAGGAAAACAGCAGATGGGGACCATTCAGAGACAAAGCACAGGAGGGAAGGCCAAGCTGAGTCACTGTCGCAGCTATACTGTATATCTGACTTCACACCACCTTTCTCTACAGACTGCTTAGGCAATAGTAGTCACGTTTCCCCCCAAAATCTGAATCAGTTTGACCTTAAAGGGAAATGAAGACAATGATGCTATGTTATAATGTTGAGAAAATGAAGGACACAAGCTAAACCATCTTAGTACTGTGGAGGTCCGATGCAGCCGTTGGTCGAATCTATCACAGCCACAGTGATAAGTGGGAGGTAATGATGGCCATTAGTGCAGCTAATGTAACCACCTTTTATCTCTTTCTTAAATGGCTCATTCTGGCCTTGGGAAGAGATGACAACGTTTGTTTGACAAGGAAACTAATGACAACATTAACATGTCATTACACCGGCTGGCACTGAGACAATAGATCAACTAGACTTTTCTTTGGGCCTTGACCAAATGTAGGAATAATATTTGGCGGACAGTAAAATGATATTACCTTTCTCTGATTGATTTCTCTCACGCGATGATTAAAAACTATTGATCAGAAAATGCAACATTGCAAAGAAATAGTATTTTAGAGTCGGGGTGTGCCGGTTCCTGAGGAGTAAACCTCCGGTGAACGCCACTTTATCTGTTACAGATTTCATCAAACTCAAAGGCAAAGCAAATCCAACAAACCCTCGGAGGAAATGTAGAGACACAGAGGTTAGACAGAGTCATTTCCCTGCATCCTACTCTCAGTAGGCCATTGTAAGTGTCAACAACACCATCAGGTACAGGTACATTGCCCTCAGCAGCACGTGACTATAGCATGGTGTAAAACTTCATAATGACGCCACTGGCTCCTTTACAAAGTCCTTAAAGACTGTATGGTCGTGTGTTGGGCCGTTGTTCCCTCTAATCAGTCTGCTGTGCTGTGTTTATGACCCTGGGTCACCGCCCCAGACACAGACCTGTAGAATCACATCAGCGACAGTCGGTGAAGTGCAGAAAATGACCTTGACGTCGCCCTGAAATACATTCAGACGATCTGCTCTTTGTCTCGTACCTTAATTTCACTGACACACGCCTTTATGAGCACAAAACCCACACATGGATCATGTTACTGGGGTTTTTTTTCTTTCCCTCTCAGGGAGTTGACAGACAGACAACACTCATGTAAAGGCCATCCACATAATTTACGACACGCACCGCCAACACACTCAAGCACTGTGCGCTGTGAAAGAGGCTGCAGCTTACATGAAAGAGATAAGGAAAACTATTATTTCAAGCGGGCGGATTTGTGTGTTTAGCACGTAAGCGCAACAACTTTTTTAGTATCTAAGTTCTCAAGTGAAATCCATGTCTGTAAAACAGCGATCTCAAAGTCAAATGACCTGGGGGACAAATGAGCGTCTTGTCTGGTCAGGAGAGGGGCCGGTCAAGGGAAAACAAAGTCCAACTGTTTAGGAAAAACTCTGATATCCCATCATGATATTGCAATAATGATATTTCACAAGTATTCTTGATGTGAAACAATATGTAGTTCACAATAAAAAAAAAAACATTTAAGATGCAAAATTATTCTGTAAATAATAATAATAAAAAAGACAGAAATAACAATTTAGTTTGAGACCAAGTTTGAGACCACTGCTGCACAAAAACATCACATTGCTGTTTAGATATTTCACACAAAAACGTATGTTGAGGCAAATCCATTGACTTTTTATTCTATCCATCCTTGCAGCAAACACACTGTAAGACAATGTTGGCAGTGGTTGCACATCAGACAACACTGTTGTGAAGGGCACGGGCCAATTTCTGGTGTTTAGCTTTTGAGGGGTCACCAGAGAGCTGGAATTACAGTAATTCCAGCTTTGGGTGAGAGGCCGGGTTCACCCTGTCACAGGGCAAACACTGAGAAACAGCCATTAACACTCACATTCTGACATACTGTATGTGCTATTCAGAGTCTCAAATTAAACTAACTCTAATCTACAAAACATCTACAGGCAAATACTAGTAAAACTAGAACAATCAAACCTACAACTCTCTTGATATGAGGAACCAGTCCTGACCACCACCAACCCGACATTCAGTCATAATCACAGAAACGTCTGACCCGAATGAAAAATGGTTTAATTTCCCCACTTCTCTGGACAGACCGGCAGTTTTATTTGCTGGTAGGAAATTTTCTTCAAAGACACTCCAGCTCGGCTCCACCCAGACTTCTTCTATTCAGTCTCCATGCCACCCTTTCGACAACCTATTTGACTACACAGCTGAACCTTTCCAGAGCTCAGAGAGTGGTCTGAGATGTGAATAACAAAAAAAACCCATCACATCTGCTGGAAAGAAACGAGAGAATAGCAGAAACAAAGTCTGCTCTTTCCAAAGCTGCGTAATGTAAACTGATCCATTTTCTTAAAATACACGTGAACGTGTTGTGTTTGCCGTTAGTGTCGGAGAAAATAAGTGAGCGGCATGAAAGAGGGAAAACAGCGTCAAAGTCAAGGAGGTGAGGGAACATTGCTGACGCATGAAAAGCAGCGCTAAGCTCATGATAGGAATCTTCTCGCTGCTGGAGTTTGGACTTTGGACCTTTCAGAGAGAAACTTGCGCTGTTTCTGTAATGCTATATATTTAGAGTCCATATGTTCCCACCAGATGACCTTTTAAAGATCACCGCCATGAAGTGGTGATATCATAAAAGTCGCTGTGCTGCGTCTGTACTTTCATTGCTCACAGATTCCACCCCCGTCTGCTGCTGAAACCCAGGCTGGGAATCTACTTGGTGGCTGAAGGCAGATGATGTCCAGCTGTTTGACCCCCACGGTCCTTGACATCAGATGTTGATCTCCTTCTCTCCACAGCTTGCAGTCAATATTCCCACTCCAAACTCTCTCCACGTCCTCCTCCTTTCATTGTCCTCTCTTTCCAAGGCCAAACTTGTCCCCCCCCCCCCAGCACAGATGTGCGGTCCCATGTGCGTTTCTCATCTGTCGTTTCCATCCATTCCTTTAAATCCCTGGACTTTTTACCGAGCAGAAATGGGAACTGAAACAGCTTACGGAAAATGATGTTTTGTCAACCAGAAAGTGCAAAATGTGCCGCAGCATCTGATGAATTTTCCAGAAAGTCTTATTATGATTTTAAGAGCGACCGAATCCTCAAAGAAATGCACCCAGTGTCATAAACACACACTATTTGACGGATTCATTACTGCTACAATTTGTACAATTGCCGCCAGTACGATCAGGTTCCGTGTCGTGATGCCAGTCCATAGAGACAGACATCCTGACAGACGGGGGGGGGGGGGGGGGGGGGTCAAATTATCATCGTCAATCACGCCGTGATCCCCTTCAGCACTGGCAGTGAGCAGGACAGCTGCGGTGTCATGGTGACGGGCACTTTCATTACCTTCCTGTCCGTGTGATAGTAGCCTCATAACAACTTGGATGTGTTGCCTGTCATGTCTAGACAGGAGCCTGTCACTGCAAATCTGCCACAAGACCCAAAAAAAAAACCCCCGGGGGGCTAACGCACCGAAATCCCCTATGTCAGTGATTTACCTGCCAGCAAATACTGTATGTTAGACAGCGACGCGACCTGAGGGGCTCCAGCGTGGAGACACAACACCGAAGAATGCAAAACAAACTTTTCCTCCATTTCCACGAGCAAAACACTGCAGGGATGACTCACATTTCAGGTCCCGTTTTAAGAGTCCAAACCCTGTTCCTCAGCTCATCATTGTGGTTTATAGTAAAGTATCAAAGTGCCAGATGTTTAATAAGGTGATTGGAGGCAGATGTTTGGATTTCAGGAGTCAGAGGAGAGCGAACCAAAACTCCTACATTCCACCTCCGACTGCTCAGAAGCGAAAAAGGCGATAACATCGTGTCCTCTAACAGCAAGTGGACAAACAAACAGAGCAGTTACTGCAGTTTCACATCTGAAACCACAAGGTTGTTTTTTTTTCTCAAATGGCAAAACATGTTTTTTGCTTCTTTAGCTTCCAAGAGTGTGAGTCAGAGACAGCTGACAAACAAACCTGTGCTGTAACTGTCACCTACTAACTCGTGTTTAACTGCTGTATTGATGGATAAAGGCGGCACCGGCCAACATTTGAACTGGTGGCTATTTCATTTCGTTGGATACAAGACACTTATAATAAGAAATGGAATTAATGATGTCTGCTTGACTGTTTTAAGGATGACTCAGAAACCTCTGATTTGCATGAAAAGCCGGGTCATTAGACGAAAGTAGAACCCATTAAGAGTTTGGAGTGGACCTGATTCAGGGGGTGACAGTTGATTTTTGATGAGTCTACTAATTTCTTGTAATAATACAGAGACATTTCCTTGTTCAGCAGGTTTTCCAAACATATGCAGAGGGAGAGACAGACAGACCGACAGGGGAAGACTCTCCATCGATCTTTACCAGTTTAAAAACAACACCCCTCAGCATTTCTGAGTCACTGACATTCTGCTGAAAGCGAAGATTTCTTCCTGTTATGTTTTGAACGTCTGCCCTTGTAAATGCCGCGAGGAAAACAGAATTACCGCCGTGCGGTCTTGTGCCTCCACCGACCAGTCAGGTTATAAGAAATATGGTCCCAATCTCCCCTGTTGTTTTTGAGTTATGATGCTGAGTAATGGGCAAAACAAGTGTTTTTGACATGTGAAGTGGAAACTTCCGTCTTAACTTCATTATTTTGTCCTATTAGACAAATGTCTACGAATCCTTAAGCAAGTTTGACAACCAGATTCAGTTAAGCCTGCCTCCCCCCTCCGCACGAGGATTTTCAAATCGTGGGAGACCACAGGCTCGAGGAACTTTGCAACCGATTCTCAACGTTTTAATCCTGAGAACGCACAGACGAGACGATCCCGTCGAGACGCAGGACCACACACTTGGCGTTTAATCGAGTGATTTCATGGAGGAGATTTGGTATCTCACAGAAACTCCCGCGATTTAACACGACTTCAGAATATAAGCAGACTGCCGGTGGCGTCATTTAATTGCTGTTGTGTGTGTGTGTGCACAGAAGACGGAATCAACTTGGCTTGTACAAGTTACAGCTCTAAACAAAAGTATGTAACATCTGTTTCCTGCTCAACTCAATTGGTGATCACACCCAAACGCGTCAATATCAAACATGTTATGATTTAATGATCAGGAAGACTCTGATGTGCCCAATCGTGTCTGTTAACCCCCTGACACTACAGGATAATCAGAAGGCACCCGGGATTGACGGAAGGACCAGATCGGGACCGAAATCTGGCCAATTATCCTCTTGTGTGGGACAGGCTTTAAGTCATGTGATTTCACGTTATTGAGGATGGGAGTGACAACCTGAACACAGACGCCTCCGGTCACTGCTGCCGCATAAAAGCAGGCAACACCTCTGTGAAGGCCCTGCTGGTTTACTGCATTTCTTTCTTCCCTCCCTGACCCCAGCAGAAATGTTTCTTCTCTGTTTGTCAGAATTTTGATCCAACACTCCAAACATTGTGAAGCTTTTAAGCTGTCCCATTAACGTTAAACAAAGCTTTCTCAATCATCATTTCCTTACCAGTGAATGTGTGAAACAGGCATCCACTCCTGGGTCAAATGACTCATTTGCATTCATGTGAAGCAAGATCCGGATGAAAGACTCTTCAAAAATATGTTTTTCTCTCAAATCTATTTGTCTCCAGTGGGACTACGTCACCAGCTTTGACTAAAAAGTCTCTGTTGCGGCTTGTAAGTCTGAAATATAGTGTTGGAAGTTCATGTGCCCATTCAAACATTGGTTTGAAACCTGTGTCTATATTTGCCTAGTAATGAGGACATTTGTTCAGGAAATACTATATTTGGCCACAGTGTTAATACTGTATATTTGACTCCTGCTATCACAATCTAATGTTGTTCCTCTCACAACATGCACATAAGTTGAGCGGACCTTATCCTTGGTTACAGCAATTCCCACTATACCGGATGTGGACAACCGTTTCCTAAGCATGTTAAATCCAAGTAAACACAGACAACACGGAGCTTCCCAAAGTGTGGCAAGAGTTTCGAGACAGTTCTTGACCTGTCTGCACAAAGTCTTCAGCTCAACCTCATGCGGGCTGAGTCAGACTCTGAACCTTGTTCCAGCCTGTGCAACAACACACAGCTCTCTCACTTTAGTGAAGTCAGTGTCAGTTAAACTGCACTCACTGCAGTGTTAATGTCTACTTATTGTCCCGTATCACTGGACAACTGATGGATGGATGGGGACTAAATATCAAATAACACTAAGCCCGGATCATCTAACTCAACCACCAACACCTTTAAGAGCTGAATTCACTTTCACTGTGACCAAAGATTGGTTCTTTTTACATGGAAATCACCCTTTTTAAAGAGCTATTGATTGTTTTTTAACAAAAACGCAATTCAGCATTTTACTGGCTTTGAATGCAAATAAGGGTGGTCGCCTTATTTCTGGCTTTTCTCTAAATTTCTGCATTATCTAAATCACTGTGGGGGAAAAGTGTCAGCGAAGTGCTGCAGGTTATTCATTGCTGTACTTTTCCTGTATTTATTATTGTGATTATTGATTACAGTGTGAGAGCCAAACTGTTGCTCTGAGTTAAAAAAAAAAAAAAAAGGGAAAGCTTTAATCTACAAACTATAAATTGGGGATGTCACCTTTGTTACTTATGCCCCTAAACTTCGGAACAAACTACCCTTAGATATCAGGGAAGCCAGCTCACTAGATATTTTTAAAAGAAGACTTATCTTTTTACTCTAGCCTTCAGCGAGCTCCTTTTCATTCCACCCTGTGTTGTGTTTTATTTGCAACAGGGTTTTTAACCTCTTGACTTCACAGCCTTTTCCTGCTTTATTCCACCCTGTGTTGTATTTTGCTGTTTTATTTGTATCTTTTGTTTTATTTCAAAGTTAAAACAGTTTTTTTTTTTACTTTTTGACTTTTGACTTTTCCTTTTCATTCCACCCTGTGTTGTTTTATTGTTGTGTTTGCTTTTTAAATTTTAATTTTTAATTTTGAGCTGCAACCCTTTGTATGAAAGGTGCTATACAAATAAAGTGTATTATTTTTATTATTATTATTATTATTGTTGTGCAAAGTTTGTATGAAAGGTGCTATACAAATAAAGTTTATTATTATTATTATTGTTGTTGTGCAAAGTCCTTCTAGAAAAGTGTGGGTTGTTACGGGGCGACTATCCACCCACATTAGGTCACAGTAAATTTATTTGAATATGAGCTTGTGCAGAACTTTTATCTACTATTTTCCACTTCCACAAGTTATAACAATGCCATTCTGTTTTGCTGCGACGTTGGTGTCAAGGGAACGCTTTAGTGATTTTAGTGTATTGATTCCTATCCTTTTCTCCAGGCAAACGTGTTCAGTGTGGTATTGATTTCTTCACTGTTCGTCAGCTTGAGCAGGTGAAAGACCGGTGACGCAACTTAACTCAGAATGGAAGAAACAGCTCGAGACTGTTTATTTTCTACCGAGCTCACATATATTGAACACTGAGGCAGGAACAGAAATGAGAACACAGAACAGTGTGTGGGGGAAAATGAGAAACAGGAAACTGTACGGCAGAAGCAGCGATAGGGCAGAACACACGATAAAGCACAGAGGATCTTTTTTCCTCCTCCACCACCCTGAGCAGACTGGCTTCTGTTCACAGCTGCAGATTAGCGTGACCTCCAGTTTAAATTAAAAACACATCCTCAGTCCTCATTTGTTCTGGGTCAGTCTGGGCCAACATGGAGCAGCGCCGGCAGCAGGGCAACGATCATTAGAGCTCGGTCGCGAATCACACGTGACGTGGGCACGTTAGGAGGGGGAAATGGGAAATGAGCAGCGGGGGATCCTGAGTGCAGCCAGGTACAGTCAGACTCGTCATTCACTACTTTAAACTTTCAGAACTTTTCACAACAATAAAGAAGGATGGAGGTCATACAGTTCACCTGTTTGAATAGATTCCCAAACAATGGCAAAAGTTTTAAAGTTTCATTTTTGACATCACCTGACCTTCAACTTTATCCCAAATGAACACATAATACACGATCAATGGCACCTCCTGATGACCTGTCGCTGTTCAATAACACACACACAAATATAAGCACACATGCAAAATCACGCGCGTGCACTCATGAACACGGTCAGTGTTCAGAGCCAGTACTGACGCTGACCTTTCAATAAACCCTCCACTTCGTCTGCTAATTGCTTGCAGGGATGATGATGATGAGCAAACAATAAAATGCAGTATTTTCCCCTCATCTTCAAATCTGATGATTTGATGTGAGCTCATCCTCTGAAACCACAGAGGAAATAAAACATCCCACAGAATCTCCGCATGTGGCTCTACATCTGCTACAGACCCCGGAGCGGGGGTAAAATTCACTGTACTTTCAAGACAATACTGGCTTTTCACCACTTTTAACTCATTTCCATCTCCCATATATGCATTCTTCTTGGATGATGTTCCACTGCTTTTGTTGTGTTCACTTAAGAAAGCGATCATTTCCCACTCTCGTGCACACGCGGTGCATCTAATGCCTCTAAGCCCCAAAAAATATGCAGCAAATGTGAACGCAGCAGCTCTGCTCCGACCAAATCAAATATCAGGATATTGAATGACCTTTCAAATTAGCACGCAATTCACGACGTGTCACAGACACCAGCATTTGTAGCAGACAGGAAATGATAGTTAATTGATAGGTGCCTTAAAAAGCAGCGTGTCGTCCAGCCACATGGGGCAGGCTCGCTGCAGGAAAAGGACATCAACTAAATCATTTATATTCATCCTGTCACATTTTCAGTTTTTACTCCTCGTTGATAGATTGGATTTTTTGGAGCATATCCAGTATTTCTTTTTTTTTGGGGGGGGAAGAATTCTTTTCTCCATTCATATTTGACCCCCCATTCAATATGATCTATGAAGCGGCTCTTTCATTTCATCAGGCTGAAAA
Source organism: Solea solea (assembly GCF_958295425.1). Taxonomy (NCBI): domain Eukaryota; kingdom Metazoa; phylum Chordata; class Actinopteri; order Pleuronectiformes; family Soleidae; genus Solea; species Solea solea. Next base: position 35,057,402 of record NC_081134.1, on the reverse strand, counting down.
CAAAGCACAGGGTGAACAGGATTGCATCACCGATGTCATCTGACGACCCAGCAGCCTTTAATTTACGACTAAGATAAACGTGGAACGCCGGCGAGTTCCAGATGTGGTGACGTGTGGTGCATTGGCACCTTCGCCGCTTCCAGTGTCTATGAGAACAGGCGCGTTCAGGTAAATGGGAAGACGGCCAGACATTTAATCCATAACTGAACCTGCTCTACGTGAGACACTTCTCTTAGTGTCTGTGAGACGGCATTGCAATGACAAAGAACCTCCATGCACACAGCACAGACAGTGCAGAACTCTGTAGACTGCGTATAAAAAAGGTGGACACACTTGTCTCCCAGTTGAAGTTAACCAGGAAGTAAGGATATAATGAATAGCCTCCGGGGGCTATTTCAATCAAAGTTGTAATAGAAGTCTGTGGGAAAATGAGTGTAATTCTCACTTGATTTATCACATCAGTTAACATTTTCCTGAGGAGTAAATGGTTTCAATCGATAGTTTGAGGTCTTCTTCAAAAGAAAATGAAGTCAATTTAAAAAAATAATGTTCCCATTTAAGGGGAAATAGACAATAAAGTGGAAACTAGTGTGATCGTCTGCTCACCTTCATATGCAAACTTGAAAAGCCTCAAAGCAGGAGTTCAGATTCTTATGGATGACATCAACACAACAACATTAAACATCCCTCATATTACGTACAAGTCCATACGAGTAAAAACAGGAGAGTGCAGAACACCCTGAACTTTAGAGGCAGCATATTTGCTATATTCAGTACAGAACAGAGGTTCAATAACAACACAAAAATATCTACAAAACAAGAAAGTGCAATAAGATTTAAAAAAAACTATTCTACAAAATTCTCGAAGCCAAAAAAAAGAGTCCGTTCTGAATGGTGTTTTTCTGAGAATTTGAGAAAACATGTGTTTTGTTTTGAATCACAGGGCCTCCACACTTCTATATCACAATAACAATAATAACACAAGCAGTCGTATCCGATGCTCTCAGCAGCAGCTTGTTTTCACATTGTTCACTCACTCCCACTCCACCACTCTATGCGACGAGTGACTGACGCATTAATTGCCTCTGTGCACTGGTATGATTAACATATTCACAAATAAGCCACTCACACTAATTTACCTGCCATCGAGGGGCACATTTCTGGGGCGGGGGGAGACAAAGGCCTTTAAATCGCAGTCAGCGGACACTTTGCCGCGTGGTTAGCTCTCATCTCGACAGCACCAGACAACAGAGCTTACTGTATAAACACCTGTCACAAACACAGAGGATTCCCCTCACAACAGCGGGTATTAATCACTTCCTTTTGACAAAAAAAAAAAGAACATAATCTGACATTTTACAGGTGGTGAGAGTAGAATGGAATATATTTCTTACACAAAGCACGAGAGAGAGTTGAGCGAGTACTTCACGAGGAAGGAAGGAGCCGGGAACACAGTGACATTCAGGTGATTCAGGTATGCTGCCTAATGTCTGGAGACGAGACAATAAGTAAGAGCAGGACTTTATCGAGAGCCATGCACCGTGGGCAAAAGTGATGAAATGGTTTCTCCTACAGTGACAGGAACAAAATATGAATACAAAACCTATTTAGACCTAGTTCATTACAGCAAACTTTTAGACTTTTCAGTGTACTGCAAACAAAGCCAAACCACAAGAGTTGATCTATTATGCCCATTACATTGATATGCAGTTGCCTCCTGGATCATAACATGAGTCTCCCCCCCCCACACACACACACCCCACTCCAGGACCTCGCCCTAACTTCTTGCCAGCCTGTACAAGAAAACACAATTAAGTCTCACAGGCAATACACAATATTCCACTGGATTAAGACCTGGGAGAGTCTTGTTACCTGGGCAGAGCATGGGAACCGCTACCAGTCTCCTCACTTTCCCGTGACTCAAATACAGTGCAGGCACACAAAGGCGGCAGCTACTCTTTGCAATTCATCACCAGAGAGGCTCAAAGCGAGCCTTTGTTCCCGGGCTCTGTGCAGAGCTCTGGGAGAAACTTTTAAGCCAGTAAACATTGGCAAAGTGGCAGAAACCTGAACACCTGGCACAATGGAACCTCATTTACCAAAACCACTTGTTGGTTTTCTTCTTTTTTTTTGTTTAGCTCACATTTTGTTCAATCAAGCATGTTTGATCAAGTCAAAACAGGACAGGGATGAGTAGGAGTGCAACGAGTATAAATGTGTTGCCAACTGGCCTCCTGTTTACAGCTTCATAGTCAGTGGGGTGGACAACTGGGAGACGAGCAGAACAAGCTCCTCCACAACTGCTCCAAACATAAAATCTGACTCTGACCTCCAGAAACCTCTATCGGTTTGTGGGAAGAGTCATTTATCCTCCCATTCCTGGCAGCTCTGATTCCTTTCGGGCCAAGCGATGAACAGTAAAGCCGAGCACATCCAAACGGGAGGCCTTACAAGAACTGTTGTGAAGCTTCATGACTCAGTCAAGAAAGGATTAGCCAGAACAAGGAGAAGAACAATGCTGACCAGTCTCTGACACACATACTGTGACGAAGAAAATCCAAACGCCCTGAGGCTAAAGCGCTGACGGATCCGATTCAGGGTGGATTTCTGTGGCATTAAATGCTTTGAGGCGTTAAAGCGGTGCAACTCACATACAAACATTTTGTAGGCACTTCTTTGTCGTTTGACTCATACGCCAACCTGTTTGTCTGCAGCCGCCTCGCTTTACTGGAGCATTGCACACAAATCACTTCCTGTGTTGCAACACAAATCACTTCCTGTGTTGCAACACAAATCACTTCCTGTGTTGCAGCACAACAATTTTGCCAGGCGACACAAGACTGAAACATAACCATACTGAGAAACACAAGAGTCAGGTGGAGAACTCTTCTGACAATGGTTGGAAAGTAACAGTCTTTTGTTTCTTTTTAAAAGTCACACACTACAGCTTTAACCCTTTAACACCGAGTGCATCGCAGACGACTTTGCATTACCGCAATTACGCAACTGTTTCTGAAAGGTGAGAAGTTGTGACATGTCGTGTGGTTATTACCGTAATTGCACTCGCCCTGTTGTAGGAAGCGGGAGAATCAGCGTCTTTCGTCACCAGAGAGGAGAGTTGGAAAAACGCCTGTACATAAGTTTCCATTTTTGGCCTGTTTTTGCACATTGAGACAAAGACTCAAACAAAGGTTACTTTAAATACGTTTTATACTGTTCAAATTTCAAATTTAACATGCAGTAAAAGAAACTTTTAAATTGTTAATACACTATTTTAACATGCAGTAAACTGTAAATAACTGCCAGATATTGAAAGTTCATCTGAAAAATGGGCAAAAGCACTTATTCACAGGACATCTTCTGGCCTTTTTATGGTTAAAATAATCAAAAAAGTCCAGACATTTTGAGGCTTAGGTGTAAAAGGGTTAAGACAGTCAACCCACCCAAGAATAATGCACATGACATGAACTTGGACCAGTTTTCACCACCCGATGCAGCTGCATCTACCTTTGTAAATGCATTAGTGAAGACAACTTTGATGCTGTTATCAAAGTCACAATGAATTCTCTGCCTTCCCACACAGAAATACACTTGTGGCCGGAAACCCTTTTTTCATTTTCACCCTCAAAATGCCCCGGCCCTTCAGTGTGTGTCAGCCCGTGAAAAGCGGCTGCCGCGGGCACACTTGTTCTTTGTCAGGATGAGTTTGTGGGGTAAAGAGACTTCTGGATAAAAGATGTGGAGACACTTTCCAGGCAGAGTAACAAAGTCAGCACTGTTGGACTCAAAAACGAGGAAAACACATCACAGTCTGCAAGGGTTCAGTTGGCACAGCTCAAAACACTGTGCAGTGTAGCGGCCTGACGGCATAATCATGTTGCGCCAGGCATGTTTAATTTAGACAGGGCAGCAATAAAAAAAAAAAACAACAACTGTAAAGCATGTAATAAAAGTGTAATTGATGGCTTTGGTAGTGAGCATGCTGTTAACATGATAAAAACACCAATAAATACATCAATCTGAACTGAAGCGAAAATTAAATTGCTCCCACTTACATAAATGAAGGTGCTTTTCACTTGGCTAACATAAGGATGTGTGCATTACATTGTTCAAGCTTTCAGAATTGACCGGTCGGCTGTTAGGCAGTAGGATTGGGGTCTGGATGTTTGACAAGGGTTGGTCATTCACACGTTACTGTAATGTTTGTTAAAGCTGCTGAGATGCAAATTTTTTTTTGCAAATTTCTTTGCAGAAAGAAGACCCCGGTTGGAACATGGGTCTTTCTGCATGGAGTTTGCATGTTCTCCCCGTGTGTGCATGGGTTTTCTCTGGTTCTCTGGCTTCCTCCCACAGTCCAAAAACATGCAATTTAGGAGACCATACCATATGCGGCTCTAAATTGACTGTAGGAGTGAGAGAATATATACTGATATATGTATATATAGATATATATATTAAAATTAAAATTAAAAAATCCTTGTCAAGAACGCAGCACGATACAAGTCACAGAATTCAACAACACAGACACAACTATCATATACAACAATTTGAATTCAGAGTCACATCCACCAAGGGAGTTTTCCTCTCAATTCCTCAAAATTGACTTCACCTCCCCCACAGAGATCAGGTCTGACAGTTTCAGATCCGCCTTCAAACAAAGCCCTTTAACGAACACATTGATCCTCCATTCATCCGCTCCATTTCGGTGCCGTCAAAAATTCAGAAATAAGAGGGTGAGTGCGAGCAGGAAAGCAACTGTATTGTCACAGACAGTTGGAGGCAGACACTGACGCAGACCATGAGAGAGAGAGAAAACTTTCACACACAGTTGCACATGTAGATGAAGGCATGTAGCAGCACGCTGTAAACTCCATGACTGACACTTGTTTTTGTGGGACAAAGCCAAGCCGACCGCTCCTGCTGAGCGAGATATGGAGCCTGCTGCAGGGTGGAACGACTGGATCATGTGCGGGTGGCACCGTATCAACGCTCAGGCCTGGAACATCCAGCTCCATCGTCTCTCCGCCACGATAACAAAGCGTGCAAACACTTTAGTGTGCTTTAAAAACAGAGCCACTTCTTTAAGTGTTTTTTTCTGTGAGTGCATCTTTGGCAGGGCATGAAGAAGCAGCGGCAACCACACACAATGTTTACACCAGTGTTTACAGCTATCATCTCTGGGCACGGTATCTGTAGTGTAACTCTTAGTTTGGGCCACTAACCACTAGGACTGTATACTGGCAAGAAGAATCAACTGATATTACACATAGGGGTGTCGATTTGGTGACATGTCGTCGTACTTCCTCAGGAGTAAGTAACATACTATCGTGATATGTAGGGATACTGTGAGCAGGTCAGTTTCTTTTACCCCAAAATAGCATATTTTTAGTCTATATTTGAAATAAATAAATAAACAAAATCACAAATCAAATTAGCAAAAGTCTGATTAGATCAACAAGAAATAAGCAAATGTAGTAGGCGAGACCTTATCCTTAACTGTATCATAATGGAATCCCTGGACTATTACAGTTTCAAAATCATTGATAGCCCTTTTAATCTATGCTAGGCACTCAGCACACTTTCCACTGTCAAAACTCTGTTGTTACGCTACAGTAATTATCTTCTCCTGCACTGTGGGGTCATTCAGCGTGGCAGGGGAATTGAAAACTTGCTCTGCCTCCTCCCTCGGCTTGTTATCCTCTCAGACAACTCGGCCCCCCCCCCCACTCACACACACCCATACATAAAAAGCCTTTTATTTATGTCACTCTCCAGCTGATGATCTAGCGTCTCCTCTGGTAGCATCCATCAGCGAAGGGGAGCAGGAGGAGCGGATAACAGCCTGACATTGACGCTGCAGTCAACAGGAAGCTTTGTAAAGGGATGTTTGTCATGAATGGAAAGGGCTTGTCATGATTCACTGCACCGCCAACGTACACATCTGTATTGTTACACATCAAGGCTGATGTGCAATAGGCCTTTTCAAACTTGCCTGATGAACAAGATCCGTGGTTTTGCCATTGACACAATCCTCCAGTTACTAAACAAACTCCGTATTTGAAGCTTCAAGATTTGTAATTTGACCAATGCTTTGAAAGTCAGTGCAACCATAAATTCACAGCTGACACCTCCAACCAAGTACATATTGGATGGTTCTAGTCTAGCTGTAAAACACACTGGTGTTCACTCATATGTGACATGCTTCATGGACTGTTTTCCTCTAAACGGGAACATCCATCCATCCATGCATCCATCTTCTACCGCTTTGTCCTCCACATGAGGGTCACAGGGGGGGAATGCTGGTGTCAGTAACAGCTGACGTAAAGTGAAGGGCGAGGTATTCCCTGGACAGGTTGCCAGTCCATCACAGGGCCACATAGAGACAAACAACCAGTCACTCTCACACCTACAGGCGATTTAGTGTTCAATTTGCCTAATTGACAAATCTGCATGTTTTTGGACTGTGGGAGGTACCCAGAGAAAAGTCATGCACACACACACCATTTTGCTGCAAAAACAAATTGCACAGAGTAGGAAAATCCAGGAAGTGATTTTTGCAACCTCAAAAGATGCTGCACCAACTGGAAGTGAAGGAGCTTTTGGACCACATGAAAGACAATGAGCAAGAGCTAAAGAGGAGCTTAAGCTGCACCGAGTTTCATTAACTAGTGGCCCCTTTGCTCTTTGTCTCTGAGCCTATTGAACTCCAGCCTTCTCATGCCATCAGCCTGAGCTTCTTCTCAAAGTAAAAGGGGGTGGGAGCTCAGGGACAAGGGCCAGGCGTGACTAATGCAGGAGCCTGGTGCTGCTGTTGCATGCTGGTGCAGGGCTATGACCCCGCCTCTCTGCCCCTCTGCCTCTGCAATGTGCGGCCCAAACTTACTGCACAATAATCCCAGTCGCCGCCACAGCTACAGCCACCCATCCTTGTCTCCTACCCTCCTCCTCCTCCTCAATCCACCCCACCCCCCGTCATCTATTCATGGCAGCTTCTTTCAGCAGGTCATTCAGATGGCCAATAAAGAGGCTACCTCATTCTGTCTGCTCAGAAATGTGCAATGTCAGAAAGAGAAGGCAGGGCGGGGGGGGGGGGGGGGGGGATTCCAAGAAGGCTTACAATCTCTTCACTAAAGTAGACTGAGCTGCTCCTCCCACTTGGGTGAAGCAAGTTCTCGGAAGGTGGTTTATGTTGGGAATTGTTCCATCATCAACAAATCGGGAAATCTGTGTTTCCAATAAACCGGGTGGAGTTTCGGTTTAAGCAAAGCAGAGTTAAGCAGAGGGGGTTAGAGACAAGGCTGGGCTCAGGTTAAAGCTGCAGTAGGCAGGATCACTGGAAAAAGTTGATCGCCACATCATTAAAATACGTTTTGGGATTGTGTTTTTTCTGACTTGAGACTCTCTCTGTTTCATCATCAACAGATGATTATTTCCCTCTCTAAAACTCTGCCGATACTGACACAATTTACTGCGTTTATATGTTTTTAGACTCTTTCTTTATTTAGGTTTCTTTGAAGAGAAGGCAGTCATTGCCAATGCCGGGGGCAGCAATCTTTCAACCTAAGGTAGACACGTGTGCACAGCACTAGGAATGACTTGACTTCACTATCGATGACACAACATCGATTGTCTACTGATACCAAAATCTGTCCAATATAGTCAACTTAGCTGTTCATACATTTGTGTGAACGCATTTACCACGTAAGCAGCAATTTCAAAAACATAGAGTAGAAAACTCTACATTTTCTTAAGTGCAGAAGAGACTTTAAGCCGCTGGATTTATGTGTCCCGTGATTTACTGTATGTTTCCATTGTATTTTGACAGATTTTGGTTTTATTGACACGTCAGCTTTTCCACTCCAGTCAAGCTAAAAAATAAAAACTGTTGTTGTCATCTTTTTTCGCATAGTTAGCGAGTACAAATCAAAATGTGCATGAAAACAATTTATTGGGGACATGGAAAATATGACTTCAATCTCAGTCAGAGGAGAATTAGAGAAGGGGAAGTGGGACTAAACTGATTGAATTTGTTCTGCTTGCTTTTGGCATTTGAGCAAATACAGGTATCATTTGAAACCACATCCCAAACACGTCTAGCTATTGGAAGCCATCTCCAGTCATAAATACGAACATCTTTGAGCTCTAATCTGCATGCTTCTCTGACGCTCAGACTCCTATGTTCCTCTGAGAGTGTATCAGAGGCAGCCACTGGCAGTATGATGGATGAGGAGTGGCACCCTGGAGCTGGAGATGTCCATATCGCTGCTGCCCCGTGAGCTGGTTAACCCCCTCAACTCCCCCGAGTCTGCAAACACAACTCGGAGCATCCACAACAAACGGAATTCCACACACGACCTCAGTCTTAGCACATTAACAGCCCGCAGCGCAGGCTTTTAAACCAGACCACATCATTAGACAAGGCAAGACTTTCTCTCTCACGCTGCTGCTCTCATGCGTTCCAGCTAACGTCCCCTGTCTTTGATTCAGAAACTCTCCAGACTCCAGTGAACATCTCCTATTGCCCTCAGAGAAGAGAAACACCAGAGTGCAAATTAACCCCAGTCTCAGTTTTGTGCCACTGTTGAATGTATCAGTGGGTGAACATCAGCGCCACAGACGGAGAGCTTAAAGGATGCACTAAGCTATGCACTCACAGGATGTTGTGTAATTTTGCCCAGATGTGCACCACAGATCCTCTAACTCATAAATGCAAGGAGGGGAAATGAATGCTACCACCAGCTCTACTGTAACTGCTGAGACACTGTGAGACATCCTGGGTGCTTATTATAGTAGAGCATTATACAGTTATGCGGTACTGTATCTCCCAGTGGAGACATGTAGACAGTGGAGGTGTCCACCTGCACTCTATTAATACATCTATAAAAGAACAGGGGGTGCTCCTTAAAGCATCACAAGAGTGGAGGTCACTCCATATGACAAGGGAAGCACCCCACCCAGATGACTAAAAATACTGTCCTAGATACAGAAGGAGTGGAGTTTAACTGCAGCTCATGCAAGAGACTGAGCAAACAAGCAGCAGCTACAGTACAGAGGGAAAATGTTCTTTTTGCTCATAGGTGTTGCTATTTCTGAGTTTTCCTCACCCTCTAGCCTGGAAAACGAGCTGTTGTTTTCCGGCACATTTGGAGTGCGAAAACACACACTCCAGATTGTGCAAAAGGACAACAGGCTGTTGTTTTCTGCGCTGATGTCAAATGAGCCAGAGCGCAGCACGACCCGGCAGACCGATGTAATTCATAAATAACACTGGGTGAGACTGTGCTAAGTGCGTGCGTTTGCATGTGTGTCTGTGTGCAAGCGGTCACACTCGGCCGAGAGCATCTCTCTCTCTCTCTCTCTCAGACTGAGCCTTATACATTCCTGTGGTCTCACACACACACACACACACACACACACACACACACACACACACACACACACACACACACACACACGCGTGCACATAAAACACACAGGATTAATTTACAGTTGCTGACAGTGGACAAAACACTTCTCCAAACACTATCTGATATGAGATGAATATTAGCTGCCAGCAATAAATGCCTGCATGAGTGTGTGTGTGTGTGTCCATGTGACTAGATGTGAGATCAAAGTGTGACCTGAGGTGAACACACTGTGGCTTTACATTAGGGATATTGTTCACACTGTACTGTTTGTCCTTCAGTGTGGACCACATCTCATTATTAAGGAGATCATATATAAAAAGTGGATGTAGACTTCTGGTTTGACAGGCGGCCAAGCCGCAGGTAACAATATAATGAATAGCCACTGGAGGGCGACTCTGCTGGGTTCAAGTCCGCTTGAATGGAAGTCTGCTTCCTACAAACGCTTAAATTCTGCTGCAGATACATTTGAAAACCTCAGGGCTGTGTTTTAGTCTGGACCAGCAAAGACCTTTGTAAACGATGATTCCACTTCCTGTTTAGTTCTGATCAGCCACAACTTGGCCTTTGCTGATTCATCACGAAGAAATCAACTCAACCGCCAAACAAACAATTCTCCTTTTTTCTCCTACTGGAACAAGCAGTGATACTTTGTGTTTGTCTGTCTTCTGATTGGCTAACAAGACTTTGCAGTTACAGCTATGTCGCCACCTGTTGACTGGCAGGATTTTGACAGCACTTAATCGTGTTTTTTGCGTTTTCACGTGGACAAAGATGTTTTTGAGAACTTGGCATGTGTGGACAGGGTTATTTTTTAAATATTAAGATGAAGGAGGAAAACCAAAACTTCCCGAAGGGTTAATGGTCTCCATTGCTCATTTAGAGAAAAAGAGAGGATGACGTCCGTCAGCGTGGACGTAAGTCTGTCTGGTTGCATGTGACATCTGTGGATTTCTGGTCACAAAACCCACAAATCATAAATCTCAAAGTTTCAAAATGGGAGTTCAAATTCTTTTGAATCACAACCAGTTGCCACTTGGGACATCCTGAGGGACTACATGAGCATGATGGACTGTCCCTGCACCTGCACTGGTTCCTCTGTGGTCTCTATCCCCAGATCTGCTGAACTTTTAGCCAGAAGACACAGACACATAAAAAAAGACAGTTCGGGAAGTAGTTTTCTGCACATTGTGTCTCAGCCTGAGGGAGATGAACGAGCAACTCCTTACCCTTAATTGTAATGAGAATATGTTAAAGGGAAAACAAAGTGTTTGATTCCTGACAGAAAAAACATGGGTCATGACAGCCTATTGTCTAATGGCTCCTATGGAAAATCATCATTAAAGCACGCGCACACACACACACACACACACACACACACAAAGCTCAGCTCAGGTTGAAGGTTCGAGGTGCAGCTTCTTCTTACCGTTAGTGTCTGAGACCTCGGCTCGGATGTTCCTCACACACTGCAAAACTACAACAACTCCAACGAGAAGCTCGAGCGTCCTCACACGCGCCATATCCCAAGTTCGGTGTGCAGACGTTCTCCTCCGTGCTCCGGTTCCCCAGCGAGAGAAGCCGCGTCCGCGTCTCTCTCTTCGTGCACCAACACTTGGATCGCGACTCTCGGAAAACCTGCCTGCGCTGCACGGAGCTGCCCGTGTGTTCCGGCGAGTGTCAATCTGCGCGCTCCTGCAGCCAACAGCTCCAAAAATGACCACAAATGTATAATTACAGGCGGGGGGAAGAAGAAGTTGAGCACTTAGTACATCATCCCACACTGACCGGAGGTGCAGCCGGTGTGTGTGTGAGCGAGTGAGTGAGTGAGTGCGCGCTCCTGGAGAAGACAGTGCGCTCCCTCCGTCATCAGCTCCTCGGAGCCAATGGCTCTTCCTCTGTTTGATGTGAACAGAAGAGCTGGAGCGTTTCTGCAGCTGCCGGAGACACACACACACACACACAGTTTACTCTCCTGTGTGTGTGTGACACTGTTTTATCTATCTATCTATCTATCTATCTATCTATCTATCTATCTATCTATCTATCTATCCCTTTGTTGTCCCACTTCACCTCAGTTGTGCAGTCAGGTGAGCTGTGAGAGCGCCCTCTGCAGGGGTGGTTTGTTGACACGAGCTTTACATCCACAATCAATCATTTGCTTCCAATTTTTGGCACGTTTCCATTTTAATGTTTATTAAAATATGCATTGTCCCTTTCCTTGAATAAATAAATAAATAAATAGAAATATATGGGGAGGGCTGTGCAAGAACATACTGTGTGGTTTTAGTCAAACATTATAAGAAATGTGATGTCAACAAACAAAATAATGTAGATAAAAATTCTATGTTAGACCCACTGAAGAACACATTCTTCCTATACATTAAATTCCAAAAAGAACAACAGATACAGAGGATGTATGTAAACCCATCCACTCACAGGTGGCACCTCTGAAACGCAAGTAAAATATAAGATTTTGGAAAGTATAAACGATCAAATCAAAAAATATTTTAAGGTCTTACGCGTGTCCTTACATTTTCCTCCTTTTTTGTATTAGTTTGTGCTCATTCTGCACAGGAAGGATAACTTGGACCACATGCTTGTTCCAATTAAGATACTCGCGGTGGGAACTCAGGAGCTGCACCACAGCCATGGAAAAACTTCATGTAGAGAGGAAACTCTTGCATAAAGAACCCTTTTATAGTTGACTTGGCGTTGTGTGCATGCATATTGAACATTTGAAGTCGTTTTGGAGGCTTGGTGGATTTTCAAAGTTGTTTTTTTTAGGGGTTTAAATGCAACAAAAGTCTTAACAATCAAAATTTTTTTTTTTATGCATTATTATTTCTGTGGATCAACCTGGGACATTTGCTCTTACTGATAACGTGGCTGCTGATGGGGACAGAAGGAAAAAGACCACAAAAAGCTCACAAAGAATAAAAAAAACTCAAGTCTACAATGTGTTAAAAAAAACGTTTCATACTTGCCGTTAAAAAGCATTTTCTAACTGACTGGGAACTGAAGTGTGTCAACCACTCACTCCAGAGGGGGGTTTGTTTTGCACTTACATCATATGATTTGCTCTACATCCAGTAAATATGTCTCTTTTTCTTCATTAACCCTTTGTCAATATATAATAATAGATTCTAAAGGTTTTAAAACCATGTTGTTTGTCTTTAAAAAGCTCCATGGCGTGTTGCTATTATCACAAATAAATATCTATATCCAAACCAGATAAAGGCTGCTAAGTGCACTGCAGCCATTTAATCCATAAAGCATTTCCCAGTGACATCATGCGATCCCGTGTAAGGATGAGACGTGATTTACCCTCTGAAAACGTGGCCACAGAGGCTGGAAAGTGTTCCTGATTCCTTCATCCACTCACACGCACACTCGCTTCTCTCGCCCCAGCGAGTCTTTCCAACCGTTTAATCATCACAGCAGTCAAGACTCAGCGAGTCTCCATACGCTCTCCTGCTCTAATCACCTTTGTACCGCTGAAGGAGGCTGAGCGTATGGCGTGCTCCAGTTGCAGGCGGAAGTCAGAATTTCCAAGTTCCTAGTTGAAAGTTTCAACCGGAACGCCCACTCAGGAAAGTCTGAGCATTTTAAGACGTCCACTTTTACTGTTAATTGCACTTTTGTTGGATTTATTTACACATTTCATCCATGCTATTTGTATGTGCAAAATACCATGTAGGGCAGGGGTGTCAAATGTACAGCCCGCAAGCCAGAAAACGCCCGCCAGTGGGTCCAATCCGGCCCCCGGGGTGGATTTGTTCCGGATACCTGTAAATGGTTAATTTAGGCATAATATTGTTGAAATTGCACTTATTTTTCTCAACAAATTTCAGGTTGTTCATAATATGTTTTGTGAAAAGATAATTAAATGTAAAACAAGGAAAAAAATGTTGTTGTTCAAAGGGTTATTATGCTATTATTTTACACGTCCACTTCAGCTCAAATCATGCTGTATGTGGCCCCTGAACCCAATGAGTTTGACAGCCTTGATGTAGAGTGGTATTTCTAACAATGGTGACCCCTACTTAAGTGTGTGTACATGTTTTTTCTTACTTCTTAACTGGACCAAGGTCAGGTGGAGGTCACGTCACTCCCACTTCTCAGCTGACACTCTGAAAACCTCATCCATCCTCTTTTACTCTGCTTCCTAAACCAGTGTTTCTCAATCCTGGCATCCGCGTGTCAGGTGTGTTGGAGCAGGGGAAACATCTAAAACATGGAGGTGCAGTTGGTTCCTGAGGACCAGGATTGAAAAACATTGCTTCGCCCACTTTCCCCCGCGTGACGTGTCTCTTCACAGATGTCCTCGAGCTTTTGCTTGGCCGGGGGAACACACCACGCTCGCTCTCCCTGGGGTGACCTTAAGGAGCCTGGAGACATCTGTGACCAAATTAACGAAATGAAATGGGAGGTTTCCAGCAGCGACACCAGGTCTGAGGGTGGTGGCGAGTGTAAATTTTCCAGAGTGCTCATGTCTGGAGTGTGGCTCGCTGCTCGAGCTGCAGAGCTGCAGAGCTGCTTGTCACCACAGCATTTATGATGCTTGGCCCCTCAATCAAACGAGAACAAAGACGCCGTGTGGCAGTCAGACACTGCTAACACTGGGGAGAACAAGCTCAGCTCTGTGTCCGTCTTTCCATTAGAACACCGCCAATTATTAGCTTTTCCATCCCATGATAATTATATTAACAAGGCCTGAAAGCACATAATGATTTAGCTTTGCTTTGAGAGGAAAGTGGAAAAAACTTTTATTTTTTTGCTCCATTTCACAACTTTAATAAGGTTTTCAGTTTTGAATATTTTTCAGGTGAATTGAGTTTGAATCAGTGTTTGTGAAGATTAATTCACTTTCCTCGTGTTGTGTCACCTCTCCAATGAATCCAGGAGCTCGTAGACGGAGTGTTTTTAAATACAACCACACCTGAGCAGCTCGGGCATCGCGCCATGCTCCCGTCACGTGGAGGTTAACGTGATTATTGAGTTGCTGACTTGTAAAAAGCGTTCACACAAACATCCAAGTCGTAAACACAGAAATCTGAGAAAAAGTCTCAGAAAGTCATAATTCTTTTTTTTTTGGAGCTCATACGTGTGACTTAAATCAACGCGAGGAGCCAAAAAGGCCTCATTAAATGCAATCAAATCCAGATTTTGTGAACACGATCAGAGATTTTAACAGTGAATTTACATCTGTCCCCATCGTCCAAAATGCAGACTGAGCTGTTGTGACTCACTTGAACTGGGTCACAAAAATATACTGGTAATGGCAAAAAAAATCTCCTCTGACTATGTTATCCCACAGGAAAATGTGTCACAGCAACATTTACATTTACACTTTAGTGTGGACCAATGCAGGTGAAGAGAAGGTCAAGAGAAATATTTGCGGGACAAAGAAACAACAGGCAGTCGCGTTGGAGCAGATGCTGAAGAAGATCATGAGCATGGACATAAAGCATGTGCGCTGTGTAGAAACTTTTTTTTTTTTAAATAAAGCTTCATTCAAATTCATGCAATGTATACAATCACAGCAACAGAGACAGAATGCCAGGGTGACTAAGGAGAGGTGAGTTTATGACTTATCCACACTGTACTTTAACATGTGCACTATGAACTTGAGTATGCTGTGATCAAGCTGCTGTTATGTGTTCTGTTCCATTTTAATGTTATCTATGTAGATAAGTTTTTTTTTACCATTAGCTTACTCCTATGTGGTTTGTTCTACTTAATGTTATGTTTTTTTATTCTTTTATCATGTCTTTTTTAGTCTATTCTCTTTTGTGTCTTTCTGTGGTACTGTAGAGGCTGAGTGTAAAATACTTTTTTATGCACGTAAATGACAATAAAGAAATTGTTTTCCCAAAATAGCGTACTGTTGTGTACACGAAAACGCAAAGGTAGCTTTTGGGACCCATTTACAAAAGAATAGCATTTCAGGGCTCCCTTGACACAGTTTCCGTGTGGATGAAACAACGATAAGATCCATTTTTTTAACAGATTCACCTCAAACTTGTTTTCCTGTGGACAGCCTCTTTGGTTTTTATGGCTCTCATCTCTATTGTGCTGTGGTTCACTCCCATCAGAGTCTCAGCAAACACGTCCCACTCTGCACCAAACAGGAGACAAAGGTAATGACCAGATGGAGGACAGTTTTCCTCAGGGGTTTGTTCACAATGACTCCTGAGAAAAAACTAAAATGACAGTGAATACTGGACTTGTCTCAAAATTAATAATTATGTGGCTCCATAACTGCGACACCGTCCCTCATATGCAGATGACAATATCCCAGTGTTGTTTTTCTTACAGCATTATTTCTGCAATAAAGTCACAGTTTCAACATATTTATGATCCGCTCGTTGTCTGTCGCAGTCGTGCACCACCTGCTGCCTCCATAAACACCAGGAGATTCAGCTGTTCAATCTTAGATTAATACAGAAGACGCATGGAGGATATACTGTATATTACCACCTATTGGCTTCAATCTACCAACTCCTGCAATTAGGCTCAAGGGAAATACACAACACACTACATACTGTATAGTAATAATTATTCTCTTAAATTAGAGGTTAACAGTTGAAGACACATTAAGAATGCATGATCATGTACTATATTGATCATTTTCCCTTGAGTAACTAGTGGTATTTCCAAACCACAGCAAAATACAGTAATATGCATTATGTAAAACCTTATTTGTGTATCCAATGAAGCAAACAATAAACTAGGGATGGGACGATACCACGTTTTTGTGTCCGATCCTGATATCACAAACTTGATATTAGTCCTATAGAGTCATTTTAGACCATTTATGAACTATGAAGCTGTTAACATAATTATTTCCGCTGAGTCATTGAAAAGACATGATTCTCCAACTGCGTAACAAATAGCCCAAACATGACTCAGCTTAAGTGCTTTTGCTGATTTTTATTTACATGTTTACAGTCTGTGCAAAGTGAAGCGTGAGTGTGGTTTTCGGACGGTATCAGATTTTAATTTCTATCCGTCCAATATCTGATCCAGTCATTTTGATCACACTCTGATTCCGATCCCTACAATAATGTGTCAGATGGGACAAGTCAATATTTATGGCTCATCAGAATTGGAAATACTTGGTTGTACAAGGTGAAAAACACATTTCACAATGTCCATGAAGTCGTAACACACCGTTACTAAGCAACACTTAAGGTGTAGATAAAAGTTTTACAACCTAATTCCGTAAGAGATTTAATCAAGAAACAGCCCGGTGGTGTCTTCTCCCCTCAGGCCTGTAAAGAGACAGAGACTCTCGAAATTATACTGAAGTCAGTCAAGACCGTCATTAGTCTAAAGGAGCGGTTTTCATTCCAGGAGCAACACAGTACACAAACAAAACAGTGACCTTTAGATGGGCTGGGCTCTGTGATAGCAAAACCGAGGCAACAATAGCTGCCGAGAGAAAAGCTGACTAACGTTGCTTTATCAACAACACGGGGGGACAAAGGCTGGTGGGTGCGCACCTGCTTCTATGGTGTGCACAATAACACGACACAAATAACGAAGCTGCGAGAGAGAGCCGGACGTTCAATCAGTGGACCAACATGTGAGGGTGCTGCGAGTGTGATGAGGCAGCGTATGGTGCCACAATGAATGCTGGGAAAGCTTTTTGTGTTGCTAGGTCAAACAAGCGGACGCCGTGAAAAGGCTGAGCTGGTGTTTTGTGGTGATTCCGAGCTGCAGTTGTTATTAATGTTTATAGAAGAGCACAACAGCGGTCAGCAGAAATATTATCCCTTTGAATGGTGAGAATAAATGAGAGCTAGGGCTGCTTCAGTAATTGATAAATAAATGAATTATTGCTATGTTGTGCTTCGTTTTACTCTCTGTAATATTTTCATTTGTTGTTTTCTGATGTTATTTGTTCTGTTAAATAAGGATTTGTTCCGTATTTGAAAGATAAAACACAAGATGTAACGGTAAAATGGCGACAGGAGGATAATGCTCAGAAAGTAAATGTATTCATTTTGAATCTCATATTTGGTTGATAGAACGTTACATACATAGAAACACTATTGTAAAACAGCAAAACTGCATCTTTTACTCAACCCCCGTTCCTTAATTTCTTATCAGGAAGTTGGCAACCTGACCCTGTACTCTCAGTATGTTTACCAAGTAAATAAACGTTAATAATAATATAAGAAAAGTTATTGTGACATAATGCATATACACTCTACTTAATCACAAAAGCGCACGAGCATACCCCTCATCATAGCAAAATCTGGGGAGATAGTAAATCAAATAAAGAGGTGGAAAAATATTTATTTTCCGCTCCTTCATGAGCAGAGTAGCAGCTACAGGTGTATTGAAAGGCTGGCTGAATAATTAACTCACATTTATTGGGCTGAAAACCAAAAAGATAGTTGTCACAAGTTTATTTTGTTTCTTTCCTGTTCACATTACACTCATTATGAGTGCGTTATAAGTTTGTTAGTGTCCTCGACAGCATTGTCAAAAGTTACACATTTCTAATGAATAGTTTGTGTCAAAACTGATGCTAAGAAAATCCATTTAGACCAAATACTGTACGCTTTTGGATTTCTGGGGCGGGGAAGTGTTTCAGAGGAAAAGGCAGTGTAGCTAATATAAGGCAAGGACACAAAAAATAAATAAATACAATATAGAGTGGAGCAGTTCAAAGCCTAAAATTGATCCAGGGGCCCTATGATAAATCTCTGACCCAGAATCCTCCTACAGACTCAGCAAAGACTCTACAGTGATGGAGGACAAGACTAAGCAGCAGTGACACTGGAGACTGTGGTCATCCAGTCTAAAAATTAAACATTCATAGTTTGAATCTGAACCAATGTGAAAGGACGGGGGAGTGTTTCAGTGCGTTTTAGAACAGTCAGAGGCACGAAGCAACAGATTTACCTGTCATTTATTGTAAATGGGACAGAGACCACATTGATTTTGGAATCACAGCCCGGACTCCATCGTAAGGCTGCAAGTATAGAAAGTGAGCCAACACAAAAAGAAGCTTTAAAAATAAGAAAATAGCAATGTGTTCGTTACCACTGAGAGAATCCGTCATTAATGTCCGTAATGACATGAACAGACGTAGAATGACTAAGCCCGTATTCCAGTAACTTCACAAGAAATATGCTCATAATTGACCATGTTGATTTAACTAAAGATACACGTTTGAAGTGTGGTTTTATGAGCCATTGACATATATCAACGCTGACATCCAGTGCGCCGTCATTTCCAGCCTGATACAATGATGCTAAACTTCACTAAAAACGTCGCTGCCAGTAGGCAGCCACTAACTAAAAGGCTCATCCAAATATTTTAAGAACATGCCTGCTGCCATATTTAGCCGTTAGACGGCCTTATCAGACTGGAAAGTGAAGTTTGTGTCAGTGTGTACTAACTACTCCCTACTCACACCAAAGTACATAGAGAAAATCAGTGATTTTACAACTCCACAGACAGGAGTAGTTAATGGATGTGTTATTTTGTGACTTTGGTGTTTTCAATTTTAAGTTAGTATTTATCTAAATTTGATCATTTTACTAACAAAGGCTGCAATAACTCTAAAAGTCGTGTGTCCTCATGAGCTAAAATCACAGATTTTCTCTATGGACTTTGAGTGGTATACAAAAAAGATGAGATTAAGTGATAATAAACTATGACGTTATCATAGACTAACGCAGGTATACTGTAGATATTATTTGGCAAGTGGCTAAAATCTGCTTCTTGTGAGGGACAAGACCACCATGATTGGCTGGTGCACACAGCGAAGTCGGCATCGACTATAAGTTAGGACCTCATACAAATACACTTTAAAAAAAGCCAGACCTATATGCTGTCTATATGAAAGCATGCTCTCTTATAGACACTAGACCTGGCCATGTAAATCCTCATGGAGTGTGTAAAGACACAGCTGAAAAGAGCCATGACTGAACAATCACTAAATATCACCTAGTGCTTTAACTGTGCTGTTTATGACCCTTCTCCTCTGGGCTTGTTGACACACAGGATGCTGACTCGTGACATATTTTTTTAATTTTCAAATAAAACAGGGTTGTAATTTTTTTTTTTTTGCTTGCACTTGTGAGGATTAAAGCAGCTAATGAAGTCCGGACTAATTACTTCTGAAAGTGCTGAGGCCTGGCCTTGCAGAGACCACTATCTTACGCCACACCTTGTTTCTACAGCGTCTCAGACGGACAAACTACACAGACTAGATTTCAGGATTAAGAATCCCCTATTTAATATAATCTGCAGTCCCAGCATTAGATGTCACTAATTCTTACACACGGAACTCGTAAATGTCTGTATGAATGGATTTTATAAACTTAGCCAGAGTCAGACGTTTCCCTTATTTTAAGCTAAGCTAAGCAAACTGGCCGAGTCCCTCGACAGTGTGATTAATCCTCTCTTTGCACTTTCATGAAGATCAAGAATGAGCACATTTTCCAGAATGGTTGATTAATGTATTTAAGGTTTTATACAGTGTTTGCAGTTGTTGTTGAAAAAAGCTCCTGCAGTTTAATCCCTGTGGCTGTTCCAATGTTTTAATACCAATAGATTACATTCAGAAAGCATAGGCTTTCCTAGAGCTGTGTTCATACATCTTCTAGCTTTTATTCAAACACATATTAACATATCGTGTGGGAAACACGTAGAACATTAAAATGATTTCGCTGTAAATGGCGTCTTACCAAAGGTCAGGTAGGGTTATGGGATTGATCGGATGGACGGATGAGAACTGACTTTCAAACTCCTTCTTTGCAAAATATTGGAATTCTTTGCGTGGTTATCCTCTACATGGCGTCTCAGCAAGTCCGGACAAACTCATTAAGTATTTGCACACTCAGTCCGACCCGAACCTGCTGCAGTGTCAATACGTGAAGTCCATTGTTTTTATGCATCAGAGCTTTTGTGCTCAGTGCGATTAGCGTCAGTGGGGTAATTGTACAGTGGGTTGGAGAAGGACAGATTGGCGCCTTTCCAGGTTGAACCCTGCAGTGGAGTAATAGACAGAGAAACATGCGTCATGTCACTGACCTCTGCGCAGATAATGAGAGTCAAGGCTGTAAAGGCCGAGCGGAGACACCTCACCTCCACCTCTCTCCTCCAGGGGTAGACACTGATGGAGAGCCCCTGACCAGCACTCTTCCTGGGGTGAACTCTGGGACAACCAACTTGTCCTTCATCCAGTGACTAAACGGAAAGACAATCATGCAGATAAAAGCGCACAATCGAAATCAAACCGTTCCGTTATGTGTATATAATTACATATTTAACCTTCATTATACATTTGCTCCTCTTTCCACTGCTCGCTGAAACAGTTTACACCTACACTTCTCTATTTATAGCTGAGCTGAGACTGGCGAAGCAAATATGTACACACATGCAGATGAAGACACAGACCATAGTTAAATACATACACATCTGTTGTGTGTGTGTAACATATCACTTGTATATAATCTGATTCTATTTGACAGCTTTAGCAACATATATATTTACAGTTTGATGGGAGCAAATACTGTGTTTGAGTGAATGAGCTCAGTGAATGTGGAGTTTCAGCTTACTTTTTTTTCTTGATCCACATTAATTCCAGAGAAATTAATAGAAAAATGCCCTTTATCTCTTAATGCTGTGGCTATTGATTTAGAAAGTCTGCCTGAATCCACCTTTTTCATTGCATGAAAAATGTAATAACCTTACCCCTGACACACCTCATTCAATAAATATGGTGCAAATTGTTTCAATATTTTTTGCATAATCCTGGTGATCGTTTTTTGCACGTTCACATAAAATGCAGGACATTTTTACATCATTGTTTTTGCACTTAAAACTACAACTTGTGTTCTAATTGTCAGTGCGTTGACCTTACCTGCTGCGTGTATGAATGCAACACGCACAGATTAACCACCAGATCGATAGTCCTACATCAAAAATATAATCTAGCAGAAAGGCTGGGTGATCTGCGTTTGACCTTCTCTAATGATAAATCCACTTATTGAATTGAACAAATGCGATTTGTATAACTGACAAAACTTAACATCGTTCAAACAGAATTAGCTGATGATTGATTCCTGTGCACTGACCTCTGCTCTCCAGTCAAACGCCAGGTTATCCATCATCCTGTTGTCCATCTGGTCAGATGTTCTGCAGAGCCAGCAAACAGTCCCATCATCTTCCTCATCGTCATCATCCTCGGCAACAACACTTTCATATTTTTTGGCCGTCACTTACCTGAATAAGCTTTTTTTCTTGCATAAAGCCAGAGAGCAGACGGCGACGCCAATGACGAGCAGCAGCAGTCCAATGGCGATGCCAACGTACACGGCGTCTAAACAGAGGAGGAGGTACATTTAATCCTGCCTTCGATAAACTGCAGAGGCACTGGGTGTTATGCAAGGGAACAGGGGATAAATCCAGGTGAGACAGTTTAATGGAGACTAGAGGGTGTGTTTCTTTATCACCCAGCTGTGTGTCCTGTGGTTCAGGTGTCGAGGTGGAGAGAGATGGCTTCTCTCGCACATGGCAGCGGTTTCCCGTCCACCCTGGATCACACCTGCAGTCAGACGAGGAAAAGAAGGTTTGACATTTATATGGACACATTATTTTCGGCAGTGTTTTATTTGGTGCAAAGTGCCCTGGTGAGTAAAACGTTCATATCAAGTTAAACTGTAAAAATAAAAATGCACCAATTAAAGCTTTTTTTTGTCATCAAATTCCCACAAAACTTTGAGCTTAATAAGCTACACATTGTGAAACTAAATAAATGTTTTTGTTTTCATGCCATGTAATAGATAATAATATCAGCATTTTCTTTTAAGAGCAAGAACAAAACAAATGATAAAAGTGAAACAAAATAAAATACATATAAAGAAAAGAGATAAATCTTGAGCATATAAATTCTCTCTCAACACAACAACAACACTATCTTGACAAATTGTCTGCGGGACATTCAGCACAGAAACGCGGACTAATTACAAATAGTTTGGAGCGTTCTGGTGAATCTGCATCTCTTGGAAGGAAAGCGAGTTCCTTTTCTCCCAAACGAAAACTGTGCTCCAATTCAACATCTGTTCAGTATCAGCTTGATTTTTGAGCAACATTGACCTTCTAATGGGAAACACACCGCTCCCAGAAAAGCCACACTGTATCATTATGATTCAGAGGGGGTCAGGGTACATATTGTGTGACAGCCTGGCCGCGGCAGCGAGACGTCCCTGGCCTTTTTCCCCGGAGGATCCTGCTCAGAGCATGAGTGGAGGGACGTGATGCAAATACCGATTCCCTCACTGGCCTTGGGTTCTGCTACAGCAGGGCTGTTATCAATGCTGGAACAGCTACAGGAGTTCCATACCACACCGCACTGTGAATGACGGTGGTGAAGACCTATTACATAATGAGGAGGCAGTGGCGGTGGTGCTGCCGCTGTACTGGGGGAATGTCAGACAGGCGAATAAATGGCGAGGCAGATCCGAGGCTGAATGAGAGAAGGAGAGCAGCATTTCTGTGAAGAGCTGCCATAATAAACACATCTTTGCATTCTGTTAACCCAACGCGTTTTTGCCTGTTTGCAGAATTTGCAATAATGTCACACAATGTGACAAAATGAGACCACATGCAAAAATAAATTTTTTAGTCTAAACTGAGGCATCAGAGAAGTCAGATTTATTATTTACTGCTTTGTGTATGAGAGTGGGCCATATGGTGGTGCAGCAGAGGCTTTCACTGCATACTCTGGCTTCCTCCCACAGTACAAAGACATGCAGATTGAGGATTAGGTTGATTAGACAGTCCTAACTGACCGTAGGTGTGACTGTGAGAGTGAATGTCTGTATGAGTCTAAAATAATAATGCACTGATGGTTTTTTGAGTATACAACCAGTTGAATGTATGACTTACTGTCTAAATTAAAACAGGATGATTATAACATTAGAAGCAGGTCTTTGCTACAGAGGAGGCAATATTGGACGAACTATATAGATTTTGAATTTTTATGATAATTGATGGCCATCACAGGTTCTCCAACATGATTGCAAGGGAAGGATGAGGTGATATTCACCCATATTCATGCTTATTCCCCAATACATGTTGCTCTATTTTACACATTATGCATTCAAATCTTACACATGCAGATGTTAAAATCAAAAACCAGCAGATGAATATTATATATTAAGACCCAGCAGCATCAAAAGTTCTATATGAAGCCAAGAAGAGTGCTGAGAGCACATACTTTCATCCACACTTAATTACCTGTTCATAATTTTAGCTTTCAATAAAATGTCTGTAAATTTAAAAAAAAGAAATAAAAAGAAAACACCACATTATTTGTATCATTACCCTTACTTTGACCATGCCCCGCCCTGTCAAATTTCAAGAAAATTGGTTTAGCACTTTCTGCATAATCCTGCTAAGAGAGAGAGACATAAAGCATCCAAACGTAACCTCCTTAGCACAGATAGTAAACTGCTGATGTGTCACAGCAGCGAACTGTGACAGAAATAAAGAGAGAATTATTTGCCATGATATTATAGGCCGTAAAAAGTTATTTAAATGCAAAGTGGCCCATGACAGATACTTGAAGAGAAAATATTAGGCTTTACAGCGGGCACTTTTACTCTGACAGGTGTAACAGCGGATGTTTTCCCTGACAGCATAAAGACTGTGAGGCAGTCGTCAGACGACGAGAACTTTCCTATTAATGTCTGAAATTGAAATGAGCCCACTGCCCTGTTCACGGGGACGTTATTATCCTGTTTCTCCAAGAATTAATCTCAATGTTTGTATCTCGTTCTGCTGCAAAAATCTGTTTGGTATGAAGAATTGAACTTGAAAACACAAGACTGCACAATTCTGCAGTTCACTAGCGTATAATGATATTAACAGATACAGTGGCAAGTCTCATTATTGCATTCATACTTTCATAATGAAAGATCTCAGTGCTGCAGACATTCCCGGGCTGCTCATGCAGACAACGAGATTCATGAGCTTCCTGAAAAACCTCCAACGGAGCTCACTGTTCGTCTGGAAGCTGTGTTTTGAAGGGCAGACAGGGGATTCTATGCCAACCTCTTAGCATATTAATCTCATACAGGGTTTTGGTTTTTTTTTTTTTGTGGTCAACACACTGAGGCTGTTGATATCAGGAGTCGTTTAAATATTGACCCGGAGAATCCATCAGAGATTCCCAGGAAACACCGCACTGGTGGATAAATGAAGGCAGAACCTCCCTGGTGAAGCTGTGGGGGATAAGCAGATTCCCACATGCTTCATGGAGCGTGGCTTTTCCAAGGAAAGAAACAAAACTGATGGGATTTCCATGTTTTAAGTTGCACAAAGAGAGATTTAAAAAACATAAAATTTGTGAAAAAAGGGTTTGTGTGTGTAACTCACGTGCATACAGGCCCGTGTCTCTGCATATGGCATGAGCCGTGATCCAGGCAGTACATCAGAGGACAATCTGCAAATCACACAAAAGAAACTGACCTTTGTATAATGATATATTTACTCCCCCCCCAGAAACAGAAGTATATTAAGCAAGTTGCTGCTTTGACAAAACAAAATGAATTCAGTGAATCGTGTTGCCAAGGGAGACTGTGCACTGTTCGGTTCCATCCATTAAACGGTGCAGATAGTATTTGTGTGTCCATTGAACCACAAAACATCTACTTCCTGCCTGTACATCTGCTGTCACACAACTGTGCCTCTATGATTTATGTGAAATGCTCCAGTTTGTTTAGCTCTTGATAAAGTTACTTTGGCTTGGTGGTGAAATGGAGGTTTGTTCTTGGTCCTGAAAATGCAGGAAAGCTGGTGAGGGATTTAATAGATTTTGGCAGCATGCAGTAACCTGTGAGGTGTAATTCGAAGGCTAAACAGTCAGACTTGAAAATGTCCTGAGAGTCACACTGCTTTGACGCAGCCTTGAACGTGGCTTTGGCAACACTTCAGTCAGAAATGACCTGGGACTCACAAGAGTAGAATATATATAGAAAAGAACAGCTTGTAATAATTAAGATTCAGAATTCATGAATGAAAAAAACACTTAATTATGTAAACCACAAGTTTAAGACATGCCAGTCCGTCACCAACCTCAAAGATATGTGTTAAATCACTGGCAAATGATTTAGGTTTAAGGTAAAAAGGAAATAAAAAGGAAATCCCACTGTGTGTCTGTTCCATATCTCCAAGGTCAAATAATTATACAGTATAATAGAGTAGTAAAAAAAAAAGAAAGTTTAAAAGAAAGTGTAAAGTGAAAAATATGTTACCATGGCAGCTGGACTCATCAGAGTGAAAGGGGAGACAGTCTGTGGAGTGGTCACAGCGCTTCTGAAGTGGGATACAACCAGGTGGACCTTGTTCACACACCAGTTCTCCCAGCTCACACTGCAGCAGAGCTGGAGGACACGAAACACAAGAAGCAGATTTTGAATTGATCACTATAAGAAGATAAAGATTTTAAAGCTCCTTTGACACTTTGACCTTAATCTGTGAGCTAATGTGTGTATGCTTTCCTTATTTATCCCACTGGATAATGTGATATGCATTAAAAAGCTCATAAATGAAAGATTTTAGGCAAATTAAAAAATGATTTTGTTAATTTCTGTCTGTCAATGCAGTTTTAAAAACCTGACCAGAATGATTGAAATACACTTAAATAATGAAAGTGAAAACATTTATAGTCATGCTAAAAATTTTTAATTCTAAACAGACCTAAGGGGTAAGAGATGGGTAGAAGCATTTAGTGCCTAATAATACCTATTTATATACCAGATTGAAAAATAAAGTATAGGGGAACAAAACAAAACAAAAGGTTTAATATGATCCCATTAAATAAATCAATAATAACTCTGCTGAGTCAAGTGGGTCGGCTGTCAGGAACATTTATATAAACCATTTATTTTCCTGAACGTACAATGAAAAAAGTTAAAAAGTGAAATTTGTTATATAAGTTAACTATATAAGTTAACTGAGTTAAATAACTCAGTGACCAACATGTTTGATAGACTTCACCTGAATCTTACAAAAAAGGCCTTTGGAAACAATTGACTACGTCTTGTGTTCAGTGTTAAAGTGTTCAGTAAATTATGCCAACAAACAGAAGAGTAAAAAAGTGAAGCAACAACAATAAATGAGCATCGTCACTGAACAAATGAGCTGCTTTTAGCAAAACAGCTCTCTTCACCGGTGATGGAGAGCGCCTTTGACACCGCAGCTGCTCTGCACAGTGCTTTACGTCCTCATTAAAAGCATATTAAAAAGGAGCCATAAGCACAGAAAACGTCATACTGTTATAATTTCATGCAAATAATAGGCTAATGGGAGACAGGCTTTATGAATAATGCTTCTGAAGCTTTATGTATAACAGGTTGTACAATATAATCCGCAGTGAAAGTACCATCTGTATGAATGGTGATGAGTTCACATAACAAACTAGAATTTAATGGAGAAATTATTGCGTGGAGGAAAAGTGATCAACTGCCTGTAAGGCACTGCAGTCCTATTGAATTACATGAAGGAAACAATCAGAGATTAAAAGTGCCATATGTGTCTTTTATATAATTTATTGTTTGTTGATAAAAGCTGCAGTCCGGAACGTTCTGTCTTTTTGTTGTTGATTATTCTGCCTCTGTTTGGTCTCCGTGAACAGCTTAACAGTTTGACGCTATTTGTATGCTGTGTCCATCTGAAAGTGGGCTCTGTCAAGCAAAACCAAACCTGCCTGAGGGAGTGTTTGTGTGTGTATACAGCAGCAGTGCAGGGGCAGGCGGGGACAACAAGTTTTACTCCAGTCGAACTGTTGAACGAGGTTTTTATTTGAGCAGTAGAATTCACTTCTGAAACTTCTGAAACTGTCTTGCTTTACCAGCGTAAAATTGATGTTGCCTCCATCTGTCCTGACAGAAAACAAATAACCTCCTATGTGCAGCGCAGGACTGTTGCCGTGCGACACAAGATCTAAACGCTTGTGAGAGTCGTGCGGAGATGATAGACTTAATCAGCATTGTGTGAACAAAATCCAACACACTCACGGCAGCTATACTCATCCTCTCCATCAGGGCAGTCGGGGACTCTGTCACAGCGCAGTATGGAGGGAAGGCAGAGGGAGTTGGAACACTGATAATACCCAGTTGGACAGCTGTCTTGAGGGGGAAGAGTACCGGGCCCCAAGGTCGGACATTGCTCTTCGTCAGATCGATCAGCGCAGTCAGGTTCTCCGTCACACCGCCAGCTTTCTGGGATGCACTGAAAGGAGTATGCACACTGGAACTGGTCCACTCCACAGGTGAGAGGCTGAGGAGTTACTGGACCTGGTGGGACATTTCACAGAAACAACTGCTTTTTTCACTGAATTCAGTTCAAATGCAGCGAAAAAAAAACATCTGCGTACGTGATGAAATAAGAGAGGTATGCTAATTGTGAGTTCAGAGGTCAACTTTGAACGTGGGGATGAAATATACAAGAAACAATACAGTATTATAAATGTAATTGCTTTCCCCCCCATATTGCCCTCTACATGGTCCCTCAACGCTGGCACGGACCCCACTGTGAATTTATGTGGACCTGCAGGGCAACAGGCTCCATTAACTCACTACACGCTTCACAAGGGTCTAAGGGTTTATATGGAAGGAGAGGAAAAGAGAATGGTTGCTGGAAAATGTGGAGAAAAGAGGAAATGAGAGAAGGTGAAAAGTGAGGGCGGAAAGAAAACAACATGAAAAATGAGCAGTGTGTTGCCAGGGCTGGCGATGAGGAATAAGTAGAGAATATAATTGCAAGTGCAACAGAAAAGAAAACCACAGAGAGAAAGAAGCTTTACCTCCGACCGTACACTCTGCGGTGTAGGAGACGTCATCCAGGGCGATGTCTGTCCACATGTCTCCGCCCACTTCTGCCTGGAAGGTCACTTTAAAAGGTGCGGGGTTGGACAGGATGACATTAGCATACTTCCACTGGTTGCCATGGTTTCCAGTGGTTGCCCACATCAACAGACTGGTACCACTAGGTCCTGAAGTATAGACCTATAGAGAACAATGGGTACTTCAGGTCAAATACTTCCATATTAACTTGATAGGCACAACTTTTACCATGTAATAATTGTCACTGCAACCACTGAGACAATGTCATAATTTATTTATGTAAAGGTAGCACACTAATTTAATAATTTATTGTTTTAAATAGATGATGTTATGATCTGCTTTATACTGCTTTTGTGTCATTTAATCTACAATAGGAATAAGACCATATTTGTAAAGATAAAATCTTACTTTGCACAGTAACTGAAGATCTGTATAAACTGTATCATTCAACTGCATTTTAATGTAAGTGAATCACATAAATACTGTGGGCATTTTCACTTAAATCACCCTTTTAAGCATCTTGTCAATGACTATTACGACTAGTTTTTTTGCACACATCTTCTTAAAACAGTTGCTTATTGTTTGTTGTGTTGAAATCAACCCAGGTAACAAAGACTCCTAAGAAAGACAAAAAGTGACAGATATAGTTTGATAGATTATTTCCTGACAGGGAAAGAACGTTTTGTTATTTCCTGAGAGATTCAGGTGATTGACAGAGGCTTCAGTAAAACAGGACAGACATTCCAAATCAAGCCACACAACAAGGAAAGACAACACTTTGATTCCTGAAAGAATAAACAAAATAAAAACAAAAAGACTTTGAATTATTTATGGAAATGTGTCTCAGATTAGATCACCTTCAGCGTTCCCATCCTGTCTGAGCCGTGCATGAAGAACCAGAAGCGCAGGTGACACAGACCGATGCTGGCAGGAAACGGATGCCTGGTCGTCACCCTGGCAACGTCGCCCTCCCTCTGAGTGGCTGAGTGTATGTAGAGAAATTTCCCTCCTCCACCTTCAGAGATAAATACAGTATAGGTCACTTAAATAACAATAACTCACTGTCCAGAGAAAGCAAAATCCTGCTCAACCATACAATCGCAGTTTTACCGCAAGAAAGAAATTCAATAACGTCTGTCTGTTGTTTCCAATATACATAATATTTTGACAGTTTTTTGTGCTGTTGTTAAAATAGTGTAGCCCAAAGCCAAACATTTCAAAGAGCTTCTTCAGCTCAGCTATGGCTCAAAGATGAGACGGCATCTGTGCGATGCCAGAACAAAGTTAGGGTTTTCCACATGAGTTAAAGGAGATTGGAAGCCAATGCAATCCAGAGCACAGAGCAAGCTCCAAACCAGAACACCGGATTCTTCGTCTGGCTCAAAAAAAAATGAAAACCAAAAAGTGGTGTAGAAATGATTCTCCAAGGATCACAAAGGCACACAAATCATGCTCCATCATTCAGAGTCACCTGATAATGTCAATGCATGATATCCTCAGAGTCATGATTGTGTGTGTGTGTTTTACAGATGGCTGAGTTTACTGATCTCCATCACAGTGAGATCAATCATTTCTTCAATGGCTCAGCATCCAGTGTCCTACCTCAGAACAACTCATCAATAATTTGGGCAAAAGTGCTGTCATGCTCCTTTCCAAACATGATCTAATAAACACTGCAACTAATAATATTAATATTCACATACAATAAATCAAATACTTAATCTACACAATTTGCCTCAGCGGTTAAGCATTGAAAGCCATTTATTTTACAACCAAATATACCAGAAAAAGAGGCAACAAATGATTAATGGATGATCAAATATTTTCTCTGCAACGTTTGCATCATTGCTTTCGCATTGTTATAGGGAAACTAACATTGTGGAATGTTTTTTTCTTTTCCCTCAAATGCACTCAAAATCTGAAATCTCATGTTCTTATATTTTATGTACCAAGTAAGATGGAAGATGATCTATAAAAGTGCATACAAATGAATGTTGCATCGCCTTGCATAGATGAGGCCAGTCTTAATAGTCATATACGAGATAAATTATTCAACAGAAAGAAGGAAAATAACGTTTTCGATTAAATAAAAACACCATTGCCGTAAAGCTGAGTCCGTCTTGGCGTGACACTGATGAGCGATGTATTATCGTTAATCCTGCCTTCACACTAATGTCAGAAACTCTTATTTCCCAGTTGTCAGGTTGTAATTTCAAGAGGCAGTGCACTGAAAGCTGAAAAACAATGAGGATGTCAGGATGCACAGGCTGTTTTTAAATATGAGAAATGTGTTTTTGGAAGACATTATTAATCTGTCACTAAGAAACAAGGCAGAGAGCAAGCACAGAAAATCACTGTCAGTTTAAATATACAGCTTTGTGTCTGCTGGTTCTCTTATTCTGATGTAGAGGTAACAAAATGTAACTATGCCAGCTCACTTTACTGTCAAAGTTAACTAGTTAACATTGTTAGCTTTGCTGTGCAGCCATAGACACTGGTGGGTTGTTGACAGGTGTATTTATGGTGTTGTTTTAATGCCGTGATGGGAACACTTTTACAGGATTGGGCTCAAATGCACCAACGTAAATAATCCGCACACAAGCCACAAAAAACAAAGCACAGAGGAGCTCAGATCACAACACACTCAGAGGGATTGTGAGTTTATTCTCTGCTCAGGATGCCATTACTCACTGCATAGCTTGTAGTGACAGTAACAGCTTTGGAAACCACTGCCATATGATGATGATGATGATGATTAGAACATCAGATTAGTAGGGGATTATATAGTTATTTGAGGATATGAAAAGTTAAGGATTATAGGAGATTGGGCACTGACCGGGGCTGTGGTCAGTGTGCGGTCCAGCTCCCGGTGTCTCTGTCTGGTGATCTATCCTCCAGTCAAAGTCATCATCAGGGTCCTGAAAGAGCTGACAGGTTTCCTCCCACTGGTTTGCATCCATGTTGAAATTACAGCCACCTGGAGAGTCGCCTCCAAGGTCTACACATGAGACAGACAGAGGGGAAGAGCGTGATGGATGTGTGTGGTAAAAAAAATGTAACAGTGCCAAGGAAATGTATTTACTCTCTCTACTCACCACAATCCATCTCATCGGATTCATCAGCACAGTCTGGCTTATTGTCGCACACCAGGTGGGATTCGATGCAATCGCCACTGTGACACACAAAGTCTGTGACTGCAGGACAGATGACTGGCACCACAGAGTCTGAAATATGAACACAGAGCAACATCAGAAGGGGACACAGATATATTTTAAAATGAATCTAAGGTGAGAGAAAATGCAGGGAACAACTGTTTCTTATTAAAACACAGACTTCCTCTTCTCTGCACCATGGGGCATGACACAGTAAACAAAAGTGGACAACAACCTGTCATGGAAATCACAGCCTCCTTCCTCCAGCTCTGCCTTGTTTGACCCACAAGGAATAGACAAACCACACATACAACTTTGTGTGCGTATGTGTGTGTGTGTGTGTATATCTGTATTTCAAAGGCAGAGACATGTAACGACTGGAATGAGGAAAGAGTTGGACATCACTGCAGGAGGTCAGCAGGGTTAATACCATCATAGGCTGAGTTGGAAACCCATTAGGCACACATTATTTGATAGTGCAGTTGTGTGCGAGACAAATTTGGTTTTGGACAGACAGTTTGTCTACTTGTCAGTCCCCGTACACGCCTCTCAGTCTGTTTTGATTTATGTCTCAGTTTGTGTGTAGGACAGTATTTATGTCTCCGTATGTTTGTGTTTATATCCGTGTCTCAGACAGAGCCTTGGCGGAGGAAACATCCAGCCTTGTGCCAGGTCACGTGTAATGTGAAACATCTGTCTTATACATAAAACATCAAATGATGATTGACAGCCACTGTCATCGCGCAGTCAACCAACCATTCAATCCCTCTCTCTCCCAGTCTTTGTCTGAATTTATACTTCGCCCCCTAAACTATCAGATAGAAAGGTCATAAAATAATGTCATAGTATAATTATGATTATAATCTCACTCAGACAATAGTTGTACAAAATAGGGACAGAGGAAAACCATATAGGTTTAATGTTTTGCAATTAGGCCACATTTACCACTAACTTTTCAGGTGCTTATTTAAGCTTTTCTGTGATTTATAGACTAGATTAAAGGATAATTGGTTTATTTTCAAGACTTTAAAAAGTTAGATATGAGCTGGCACGACAGTAAAATGAGTTAAGGACAGCCTCTAAAAGTGTTATTGTTTCTCAAAAGTTTAGTAGATAAGTCATTGTTCTTTTTAAATTAAAGAGGCAGTAAGAAGGACACAAGCCTCCCTGCACAAAGTGACTTTAATATGCAGTGGTGTGCTGAATAGCTCACTGACTGGCTGACTGATTACTTTGACAGGAGCTGATATTCTGGCTTAAAAACAAACCTTTCCACTTCAGTGATTCATGTTGGAACAATGAATCTGCGCTACAGTACTTGCATTTTAAACCCCTGAATCAAAAGCCATGGAACTGCACAGAAACAGAGGCATAAGCTAATTTAGTGGCCAACAATTCAATTCAATTCAGGTTTTTTTTTTCTTACTGTTGATACACATGTCACCTACTTGGGGCACAGTCTATGAACTCCAGGTCGTCCAGAGCAGTTCCTCCGCTCACGTCCATTGCACGAATGCCCTCAAATATCACTTCAAAGTTCCTCAGCTTCCTCAGAGGGACCTCAGCTCGGTTCCACTTATTCCCCTGGTGCCCCGTTTTATTCCACACTTCCAACAAATCATTGTCCGTCTGTGGAAAAGAGAGAAAAATCAACAACATATCATCTTGCAGTGGCACAATCTCACATACTGGTTACGGCACAGCAGTGAATGTCATCTGTAAAATTGTTTCAAAGAGGCTCAGAGTGGATTTAAAGGAGGGATAAATTAACTCTAGACAGACTGCTGCTGGTTTGAAACAGTCCATTTAACTCTCTTTAGCATAACATTATAGTTATATAGTTATAGTTATAGAGTTCCTCTACCTGAAGTCCTGCTATTCAGACTTCCCTTGATTTACAGTATGTCTCTCATGGCAGATATGCAAATATAAAAAGACAGAAGAGTGTGAAGTCCTCCGTTTGTCCTCTGTCTTTTCCAATTATCTCACGGGTGGTTCTTAACTGAATAACGTGAATACAGTAGATGCAGCATATGAAAGGGACACAGTTTTGACTCAATAATATGAGGAACAGCACAGAATATATAATAAAGGGAGAGAATATTGAGATTGTAAGAAACCGAGAAACAATAAAAAAGCACTAAACACAAGTAAATAATGGAAAATCTGCTTCTCAGCACCACTTACTGTATATCAGGAAAAAGCACAATGCAAAGGGTAAACAAAAAGACCAAATTCAAAACAACTAATTAGCCTTTCTCACAGCAGCCATCTTAACATTACCCCACTGGAAATGTCAGCGTGATTCAATTCCAGCTCACATTTAGCAAATGGCTTTAGAGAATCAACAGCATGCCCATCAGACGCACTGAGACAGTGAATCCGGTCAGTATTGAACTGAATGTTAGCATTTTCCACTTGCTTTACCCAAACAAACAAACACCATCTGCAATCGGAACCAGAACTTAGGGCCGATTCCATTCCAACTGGGAAGAGAATTCAAAGTATTGTGTTGGTGTATTCTGTATTCTGTATTCTTTCAGTGTAAAGCCAAACCAAGTGTCTTGTGCTTCTGTAAGCAAACTGGCAGTGAGATATTGGTCAACTGAGAGGAGTTAAAATGGATTGGAGATACACAAACACACACACACACACACACACACACACACACACACACACACGCAATCTTGTCTCTCACTTGCGGTGATTGGAGGATTGTTAAAATCCACTTCAGTTTCAGGTCAATACACAAAACTGCTGCCTGTTTAAACCAGTGAGTGTTTAATTGTGGAAAGTATAGATTTTGCTCCAGATCCTCTCGGAGTTCTAATATAAGCCTTTTTCACAGCAGACATGTTGACAGGAGCAAGATAAGGTGGAGGTGATATTCAATGTTCTATTCACTGGTCCCTATAATTAAAGTCATTATTTACTCCTGTGTTTCTGTGGTGACATATAAAATTGCAGTCATTCAGACTTCCTTTTAAAATGGGAAAAGTTCATTTCACCTAAAATGACTACATTGGAAAAAGTAAATAGTGTGTTTGCATGTGGGTTTTTTTGTGCTGATTGTGCTGTAAGTGTCTCCCTGAGACATGGACATTTGCTCTCAGTTGACAAACAGCAGAGAAACAAGGAAAAGAGATATAAGCCACTTATAGAAAACTAACCTAAGGCAGCCTTTTCTGACTGGAGACATATTTTAATCTGTTCACTCTCATAAACCAAATTCCATTAAAAAAAAGAAAAAGCTCACAAGGAGCTGCGTGTCTGCTGCTGCATGGTTTGGTAAGTTTGTGAGAGTGAAGGATTTCAAACACAAAATAAATAAGTCACAAAATAACACATTTGAACTTGAACAATTCCTGTGTGCCTTGTAAAATTTAAAATGTTCGATTTTCCTCTATGAACTTTGGTGTGGAGAGTGAGCTGCTTACAAAGTTCGGTTCAGACTCCAAAAACTTACACTAGCTTCTGGGAATATAAAAAGTATTTATTTCTAAGTGTAAGTTTATTGTCCTCTATTAAAAGATTCAATCAATTAATCTTTCTGGACATTGCAGGTGAACAGTAGACTGTACTGGAGGCACTGCTGATGTAGTGACTGCGGTGAAAAGAGAAATGTCCTGATGTGTTAAAAATCAGAGGACAAGCAATGTCACATTCTACTCTGCAGGTTGAAAGCCTATTAACAAGCATCCTTGCATGAGGCGTGCGCAAGCTGTCTCCTCCGCTTATGCCTATGGAGCGCCGGCTTAAAATAATCTTGTTACTGTGAGGGTAGAGCATTGATTAATAGGCAGCATTGTACTCCGATTTATCCAGATTTATGTCACAGAGTAAAAGCTCAAAGGCCTTAAAGTGACTGACAAGTGTATGATACCAGCGAGGTGAAGCTCAATCTTGAAGTCAGTGTGGTCCGTCAGTAATGGCATTTGTTCGATCGGTTTGAAGATTCATTCCCTGAACTCGCGGTCAGGGCAATGCAGCAGCAAATGCCGTTTGTTCAAAGTGAAAAGTGGCGAGGCATTTGCATAATTGAATTTTATTATCCCTAGCTGACAGTCAAAAGGCCTGAAAAGAACAAAAGAGGTTGTAATCACAATAAAAAAGCTTATTTCATTGAATTTTTTGATTCCCGGAATGTCTTAACCATTCACTAAATGTTCCACTAAGATGAAATCCAATTTGTATTCATGGATTTTTTCATTTTATGGAACCACTGGCAGCTTTTTTTTTTTTTCTGTCCACTTACCCTAAATTCATATTGCAGCCACTTTTTTCTACCAAGTCTCAAGTTCTTTAAATAGTATCACAACATTAACCACATATCAGCCTTTTGTTTTCTTGACAGGGCTGCACTATAGATTAAGAATATGTTCAAATGATTATCCCTGTCATGCTATATTTTACTTTGGCAGAACATCATCTCTTTGACTCAGGTGCAGTTGCTCGCCATAATGGCAGACCACATTTGAACCCACTGCAGCATTCGTAACTATATAAACGAGTAAATGGCAGAGTGTACAGGCAGCTTATCTCAATCACTGTAACACTATGGTTATTCAAAATACATCTGTCAGCAAGTACGGTGAACAAACTGCCTACTCGCACAAAATGAAATATTAAATATGTATGATGTTTGCTTTTCCGAGACAAGTGATTTAAACTGTTGCAAAAGAACACGGAAATACAATATGTTATTGTACATGTGGAAATGGGTTTCATACACACTTTTATCAAGTGTTCATATTCGTAATCGAAAAAACTGTATATTAAGAGGAATTTTTTTTTCACTTCAGGCTGAGAGCTACAAGATTGATGCTCATATCAGTGCAGTTAATTTAGTTACGAAGCTGGAGGTTGTGGCCAAGTAAGTAATTTGCACCATACATAGTATTTATAATTAATATATTATAATAATACATCTTCTACGGCTTTATCCTCCACATGAGGGTCGCGGGGGGCGCTGTGCCAATCTCAGCCGACATAGGGCGATAGGCGGGGACCACCCATCGCCAGTCAATCACAGGGCCACATATAGAGACAAACAACAACCCACTCTCACACTCAGACCTACGGTGAATTGAGAGTGTCCAATTTACCAGTCCCCATATTGCATGTTTTTGGACTGTGGGAAGAAGCCGGAGACCCCGTTTCAAAAACTCAGGTTTCAAATCTCAAGGCACACACAACAGGAGTTTGTATTTGAAACAAGAAGAGAGCTTTTCATTTTTATATTCAGTGTATGTCAAAAAACAATCTAGATTTGAGGTGGTATATTAACTAATCCAATATGAAACATCTCTGCACTTATTCGGCTATGTTAGATTCACGATAACTCCACAAGAAATGGCACCAAAACGTGCAAACGGCAGAAACTGCTTGCAGACGCATTACTCTACGTGTAGTAGCTTTGACTTTTGAAAACTGATTTATTCAGATCAGTTCTCATCAGGTTTATTCCAGGTGAGTGTGCTGCAGAGTGCAGTTATCAGTGTGATGAGTGTGACAGACAGGCCTGTTGAGCCCCAGGTGAACTTCTCGGGGGGGAAATCAGTTGCCTGGTAAATATAATCCCCTCTCGCTCTCTCTTTAGCATCAATATCATAATAAATCCCTTTGTTCTTCAATCAACCTCCAAAGATGACTCACACTGTTTACATAATTAGGCTTTCAGAGGGAGTGGTTGTGCCCGTGCAAAGTTGTGTTTGCATTTATGAAGCTGTTTTGCAACATCTGTTGCATTGAGCACTAATCTAAATTATGAGTGCTATTGTCTTTGTACATTTCAGGCCATACATGCACTCGCATAACTTAGGTGTGATATGGGATTATAGGGACATGAGGCTGAGATCCTGCCTCTTACACCTCACCACAAAAACACAGACACTTCACCCAGTGTCTAGAATCATCAGGATCACCTCTGAACTCCCCACCCTCTGTCTCCATGTCCGTGTAAATTTAAAAGGCCAAATTTTACATTAACCATCCATGAGTGAACGTGTGAAATGGTCCACAAACATTCATCATCTCCTCCTTCTTAGAGAGTCCCATAATCAATCAAACAGCCAGCTGGGCTGGGCGGGAAAACACTGCAGATTGATGTTCAGCCTGCACCAGGCTTTAATGTGCAATCAATAGAATGGTAGGTTGGTGGAGTATTTGTGCAATATTTAAATCCCTAACAACACCAATAAATACATCATGCACAGGTGTCAGACTAATATATATGAGAGAATAATAATAAGGGAGACGCAGTAGTGGTGAAAGCTCATTATGGCAATAGTCAATATGTTTAGTTTTTCATCACGATTGCAAAATAAGTCCAAACGTAAAGATAACCTCCTAATAAAAGTGAGTCATGAATATAAAATTTCACTGGTAGGCAAAACTAGCCTCAAGTAAGTGAGGACATTTTTTTTGTTTTTAACCAATGAAATATTTGTTACCAGAGGAAATCTACTCAAAATAAACCCTGCTGAACCCATATTCATAGTCAAACTATCTGTGTTAACAAGAATAAAGGTTTTAGACAATAATTGATTATGTTTTGAATCACTGGCAGACCTTTAATCTCCTGAACAACATGAGGTCAGGACAGAGGTTGCTGCAGCGTGTACCATCCTCAGTGGAATGATATGCAAATCTTTACGAGGCAGGGTGCAACTTGCTGTTTAAGGAAAAAAACAAAGCAGTTTGTAGAATTTAAATAACTCGCTGACCTGATTTGCACACAAGGACACACTAACATGCGAGAATGTGACACAGATTTGAATCCACATTCACGCCTCTGAACGATTCTGAATTAAATGGAGTTGAGAGTAAACAGAGAACTGACAGAAGGTAGCTGAACAGTAATGGCAGAAGAGCAGCCAGCAAAAATCTGAATCCCAAAAAGTCAACGGTGCATGTTTGAAACAAGATGGCTTAAAGCTGCAGTGCATGAATTTAGTTGATTTTTGGTTTGATTTTGATGTTATCATCATGCCTCTGTTTAGTCTTTGTGAATAGAAAAGACGAAGCACTATTTGTGTGATGCGTCCTTCGTCTGAAAACAGGTTCTGTCAAGCAAAACTACCAGACCTGAGGGAGCGTTTCTGTGTATGTACCAACTGCGCACGAGCAGGTGGGGGCAAGAAGGGCTTATCCTGTGAAACTGCTGAAAAACTGCTGAATTGTTCTGCTTTTTAAAACAGTACAGTTCACTTCTTAAAGTTTTTTTCTCTGTGTTGTCAGTCATTGTTTGCCACCGTTGCTTTACTTGCTCTATGTTGCTTTTGCTTCCCCCTGTCTTGATATAAAATAAATCGCTTCCTGTGTGCAGCCCAGTAAAGTCGCTGGGTAACAGGAGATCTAAACACTGCTATGATGAGATAGATAGAGAGTCATGTCAAGCTGGTGCGCTTCATCAGCGTTCTGTGATGTCAGCTGACGACAGTTTGATTATAACAGACATGTGTTCATATTTATGTTACATACTACAGTTTTAACACCTATTCTGATTGTATGTCGCTGTCTTTATGTTATTTTATCTTATTTCTTGTCTTGTGTAATGCTTTGTCCTGTAAAGCCGTTTGATTCAAATCCTGTTGTTTTTAACGTGCTACATAAATAAACATGTCTTGACTTTACTCACAAGCAAGATCAAGCCATAACATTTGGTAGCTTGTGTACACTGGTCAGCCACAAACCAGTGACTAGCTGCAATGCAGTGGCTGATGAGTTTTTTACCAGATGGTGGGGAGGAGCTGCTCTGGGCCGAAGGTTCATGATCCTCATCACTCAGCTCCTCATCAGCATCAAACAGATGCTCGATATATCAAACACTGGTGGAGAGACTGACAGCTCAAACTTTCTTTTTATCAGATCACCGAGACCACAAGAGAGTAACGCCAATACGACGCAACTACTGTCTGCATTATTTATGTGTAACCATGGTAGCCATGCTAGATGAATGGCTGAGGGTCGACCATAGTTCATTTAATAAAGCATCATGGGCAAACCTCAGATAGATTCATAATTCTTTATCTTCATCCTTTAAACATGCTCTCTCAGTGGTTTACCTTGATCAGCAGTCGGATGGTGCCTGATGCCTTGTGGGAAATGTAGTACCAGAAAGCAAGCTTGCAGACGGCACTAGACTCCTTCCAAATGGAGCTTCGGATGTGAGCTTTATCACCTTTGAGTCCCACTGGTGTAGCTTCCAGATAGACGAAATGACCTGTGGAGATAAAGACACGATGTGATTGAGGGAAAGGGCAACACTGAGGGAGAGGGTGAGATTGATGTGTACGATTAAGCTCCCGAAGCCAGTGACAAATTAAACCGGTGTGGTGGAAGAGTGAGGGTCAGAGGTCATAGAGTCATCTCAGACATGTCTCCTAACCCAGGTTTGTGACCCAGAGAGTTTGTATGTTCTCCCCTTGTGAGAATGCATGTGTGTTTTCTCCAGGTTCTTCCGTTTTCTCTTACATCGGACACTCTAAATTGACTGTCAGTGTGAGTGTGAGACTAAATGGTTGTTCGTCTCTGTGTGTTGGCCCTGTGACAGACTGGCGACCTTTCCATGTTGTCCCCCGCCTTTCAGCTGGGATTAGCTCCAGCAGCCCTGTGACCATCATGTGGAGGTTAAAGTGATATCCAATGAGTGAAAGAATGTCTCCTTACTTGTGCAACTGCCTTATGACACTGTGGAGACGGCTTGGGAAAATGGCTGAATACAAAGACAATTAAAATGATTAACTTATCAGTCAGTGCGTTTACATGACGTTAGAAAAAAGCAAATGACTGTGTTAGTGTGACTTAAAATGCATGTTACTGACATTGAAATTGTACTAAATTTAAATTCTCAAAATCCAACAAACACACCCAGATATTGCAAATGGGAGTTAATCAATACTGCATGTTCAGTTGGACTAAAGTTGACCTTGACCCTCTGTGCCTGTGCCACAGTTCCCAGTTCCCTGATGAGGAGTTTATGAATGAGCCAGCTCCGAGAATTAAATATTTTAAGGTTCACGAATAGTAGGAATACTCATAGTATGCCTCATTGTCCAGCTATAACTGTAGCTTGACTGATAAAAGTATAGATTTTAGAAATATAAAACTGTTTTTCAGCAACAACCAATACATGTATTTCCATTCAGTAATTATTGTATGTTAGAAGCCAAGTCTATCATTTCCCACTCTTGATTTAAGTTTCCTTAATATGCAAAAGGAAATAAACATCAAACAAGGCTTACATGTAATATGTTATGGCTTTTGATTTAATCTAATTCACATTAGCCTCACTGAAGCAGAGCTGCATTGTGTTCCTGCTTCTGCAAACGGATCATTTCCTGCCATTGCTGTTTTACATTAGACAAAATGAATTGGCAAAAAAATAGAGTGCCTTATTATTGTGATTGGACTGTGCATTTGGCAGCGGAGGAAAAAAAAAGAAAAAGATTTCTTAAGTGAGATGAATAGGAAGAAGCAGAAACAATGAGCTGATTGACGAACCGTAGGCAACAAGGATGACTACATTTCCCTTTCCTGCTGCTGTGTGGGAAACCACTTGCACCAGGTTCAACATATACACATAATGGCTTTAATTATTATTGATTAATATTGTATTTAACATTAATTTGTTTGGCGCCTCTGTGAACAATAAGTGCTTGCTTTTCAGTTGTATTTCTGACTACGTAGCTGTTTAGGCATAAAAAAATGATTTTACCATACTCACTAAAGGCTCATCTGCCATACATGACACATTTAAGTGGGTAATTAAGTGCATGAATTAATAATTGTGGAGCTCCACAACAGCTCAGTTTTATTCCCTGGTTGTACAAACTACCCACAATTAAAAGTGCACTTTTGATTGCATACCGTTTTCATCCATTAACGTGTGGTCATATGGAGGCCGTATGCTTTGGACCGATCCAGTCCCGAGCGTCCAATCGAAATTATCCGCCAGGGAGCTCTTCCAGCCACAGCGACCATTCTCAAAGGAGCAGGAAGTCCCACAGTCCTTTTCATCGGTACCATCGCCACAGTCCTCTGCAAAGTCACAACTCTGCCCTGCAGTGAAACATTGGCCATTTTCACACTGCAGGAAGCCTGAAGGACAAGAGCCTGGAAAAAAAAAAAGAAAGACACAGCCATAAAATATCAATCAGACCATTTGTGGCTTGGTCTGTCACTGTGTCTGTCAGGACGAGGTGGATTGATGTTGTGGCTGGTGGCAAACGTGCCGACACTTTTTAGTAAGTGAAGAGGGAAAGGACTCCAGGGATTCATATCAAAGGAGGAGTTTAAGAAATACACAATTTACAACTTATTCACAGATTAATAAAATGTTGAACATGAAATTAATATGAAAATATAGATTCTGATTACACACATTTCTACATTTCAGGGTGATATAACGCATGATTACCATTTATCTTATCTTAAGAAATGCAGGTAGGTGGTAGTATTTGTAACTCCTTGACCGTTTAAACACTGTTTCCTCTTGTTTCGAATAACTTGACCTGCATAGTATCTGAAAGACATCTAACTAACATGAAAGCAAATAAATCTGCTTCATCTAATGTCAAGCTATCGTTAATGATATACTGTTGAGACCAGCTCAGTATTAACTTTAGAGCAAAGGAAGGCAACTCAGGAGAGTAAAGTCCATCTCCATGCAGCATCCGGGTCTCTATAAGAAGCTTAGAAAGACAAAAGAACATGCAGCTTTCAGCCCTAATCAGTGTATCGAAGGGTATTGGTGCTGGAAGGAGATGGAATCTGCTTCTTTTCGGTGCCAGGCATTCCAGCAGGGCCAGTGTTAGAGAGGTACATGAGGCGTAATAAAGAGGGGTGGTCCCTGTAATTAAAGAAGGGAAAGGGGTATACATCCCTCCTAAACCTTTGTTTCTCTTCAGAGGCACAGGACCAGAAGCAATGTGCCCCAACAAAGGCACATAGAAAGCCAGGAAGCCACGACTCCCAACTGTGAAACCAAGGCAGCTCCCTGCCAACTGCTCACTGTGGCGCACACAGATGAAGCTGAAGTGAACGTTTGAAGCTAAAAATATACAGTGTCACTTTTCCAAAAGCAGCCTCATGTAGCTCTTAAGGACTCATTAATTTGTTCTCATTGTTTCATATACATAACTTGTGTATGTTGGGCTTCAATTGTGCATAATGTAACCCTCCCCCCCTAGAAATCCATTCCTGATGTACACAAGCTGGTCAGTCACCCTGAACATCACAGTGCCCTCTAGTGATCAAATTACAACAATTGTACAGTAAAAAGAAAAATCTCATTATGAATATTTGTGGAAATTCTGAGGGCTAAGTTTGGTTTTGAGGGTTTACAACATTAACAAATGTGTTTATTATTAATATGTCATTTCTGCCACTAGGAGTCTCTCAATCGGAACAATAACAAAATACCTATTTTTGATGACATTTTACTGTTTCGTTTTTTAAATTAAAAACACTACTCTCATACGTGTTAGATATTCTAATGTGGACATGTGATATATTATAAATATAACATCTTTAATGGGATCCAAAGACACTGTTTAAATGTACTTTATGCAGAATCATCACCTTGAAACATGCCCAAAAAGTAATGGCTACATAGTAGTTTGAGTACATGAGAAAACCTGTTTCAGTGGTCTGTGGTGTAATTGCTCCTCATCATAAACCATCCACGTATCCTCTAAAACCTCCAGAGTATTAGTACAGGCAACAGAAGAGAATGAGAATAAGATGATAAGTGTAATTAACAGCACTAACACGAAGGTATCATCAGCATTCAGCCTTGCGTTAGATCTCGGTGAGACCGCAAATCTGCAGAGCTCCTCAGTGACTCATTAATTCTCCCGCTCCCTAAGAATAAATTCTCTGAAAGCACAAATACAGACAGAGGCAGTCACACAATGAGACAGTGGACCAAGTTAATGGCAAGAGGCGTTTGTGAGGAAAATGATGTACATCATGCTGCCGATCAAGACAAACTAATTCAGCTCATAATGACAGGGAGCAGGAGCCACAGAGTTTCTCATCCCTTCAGATGAAAAATGCACTCTTTTCTCCAGCATCCAATTTTAAGAGACAGTCAGGAAATGGCTCAGTTATAACTGCAATAACTAGAACATTAGTTTAGAAACAGTTAACACCACTCTCATACTGTATCTCGACAAAACGCCAGCTGAAACCTGATGCTATGATAAAGCTGGTCAGCGGTTAATACATGTGCCCAAATATTTTAAGAATCTAACCTTAATATCATAGATATTTACTTTTTTATCACATATTCAATTAAACAGTAAAATCCAGATAACTAGACGTTTTATGTTCACAGATTGACGTTAAAGGTCATTGCTAATACTTACAGACATAAAAGAGCATTAAAGGGTAGAGCACAACTAACGCAGTCAAAGCTCTTTGAAATAATCGAATAAAAGCTGGGGAAAAAAAAGATTTTCCTCTCCTATCTGGATGAATAGTGGTGAGAATGTTATTCATTTAACTATGTGAATATAAACAAAAGAAGCTAATTAAACTGGTGACTTGATGAAAAGCAAAGTATTGAAGAGAGAGAAGGTTAGTGGTAATGTGTAAGGTGATAATAACTGTGCTGGGATCAATGCAAATACTTCCGGCGGCTCAGAGTTAATCACAATACGTTCTTCAGTCCATAAAATATAGGAAACACCTTCATAAGATGAATATACTGTCTACTGAGATGAGTGTATACCTGCAGGAGTTGCAGGAGTGTTTTCCTCAAATCCAGCAGAGGAGGTAAGCAGACATCCAGGAGAGAACGTGATGTCATCCAAGCAGACGTCACCCTTCGAGCTGTGGCCCACTTTGCCCTCAAACGTGACCTGGAAGTCTGTGGTGTGGCTCAGAGGGATTTCCCTCATCTGCCAGTAGTTGCCCTGGTCTCCCGTCAGGTTCAGTAGAAGATGGAGATTCCCTTCAGTTTTCCTGAAGACGCTGAGCGTCCCGATGCCGTCGCCGGACATGTGAATGTAGAAACGCATCTGAACAAAGGACAGAAAGTGAGAAAGTTATTCTTACAGTGATACTGGGTTACTTTTTAGCCACATTGCGATATAAAATATGTCCCTTCTATTTTCTATTACATGAACTATTTTACATTTTCATTTATTGTTAATCACTTGATGGATGCACTTCTTTTCTATTCTGCCCTTGTCCTGAGAGAGAGTTTATCTCCATTATGCAGCACAGTGATGCGTCTTCACGTTGCTCATGTACAACACCCTTCATCTCAGTAGAAAGACTTTGTGTCCTTCTCCACTTCTCTACTACCCCCACAGCCCTTCCTCCCCTTTAATTGGTGCCCCTTTTTTTTTTTTGCTGACTGCATGATTGATTGAC
The DNA here is from genome assembly GCF_958295425.1 of Solea solea. Classification (NCBI taxonomy): domain Eukaryota; kingdom Metazoa; phylum Chordata; class Actinopteri; order Pleuronectiformes; family Soleidae; genus Solea; species Solea solea. The sequence goes on along the minus strand of NC_081134.1, from coordinate 35,012,588 downwards.
AGGTTAGGGGTGTGATAAGACAGACATGAGGCACAGAGCAAACAGAGCAGTCAATCAAGAGAGCCTTCCCTGTGGAGCATCAGGCTGACGGCTAGGAGGACACACGCACACAAGCGTGCGCCCGCACACACCGACACTGACACAATGAACATTAACATATCAACTTCCCAGTGTCTTTTCAGGGCACATCTCTTATATGAATTCTGTCAACATTTGAAACCAATACAAAGAAAGACATTAAAAATCCATTTAAGTATGTGTATATATACTGTAGTTCAGCATAAATCATCATCACCTTTGTAAGATCTAATTGTTTTTTTTAATTTAGGTCATACTTTAACATTAATTTCTCACTGTTTCCTAAAGGATGGATTTTGAGAAAAAGCCACTTTATTAGGTGTCTTTTGTACCTAATAAAGTGGCTGGGGAGTGTTTCTTCCTAGTTACAGCCGCTCTTTAGCTCTTACCTTCGGATACAGGTCGGAATCACTTAAAAAAAATATGTATCAAACTGGATAAATGTGTAGTTAGCAAAAACAAAATCATATATTATGTTAACCTGTAAACTTTATAGGTGCTACCCGGAAGATTTTATTACCTCTGACCGTCACTTAATCTCACCTTGCACTGTGAGCTCCTGTGGCTTAGCATGGGTCCAGATATACGGGCTATGTGTCCGACTGAGTGTGGAAAAGAGCTTTCAAGGTAGAGGTAGTGCCCTGAGGGGTCTCTTAGGGTGTGGTCACTGGACGGCCCGGTGCCAACTGTCGGAGTGCTGCCCGCTTTGATGAGCCAGTCAAAGTCATCCCCTCGACTCTGGCGCCAGGAACAAAGATCAAATTCAAAACTGCAGCGTCCACTAAAGCCCTCTGCAAGACAGCGATAAAAATTAAGAAATCACATCAGGCCTCTACTTGATGGAGAATTTAATCTCTCAGCACTGCGACTACAACAGGGGCCCTTACTGCAGATGTAGGGGTCCTCATCAGAGTTGTCCCCGCAGTGGTTAATGAAGTCACAAAGGTCGTCCTGAGGGATGCAGTGGCCGTTTGCACAGGCGTACTGCTCAGGTGTACACGGCTGATCTGAAGTAAGTGGAGGGGAACAGTGCAGGAAGCTGACGTCATCTATCACCACATCTCCCATGTAACTGATGCCTCGCTTAGCTCTGAAAACCACCTGATGAAGGACGAGAAACCTGTAATCAACTCCTAGTCCGGTCTGTCATGTACACATAATCAGATTATTAGACAGCAGGGTTGATGTTTAACATAATCAGACTCCAAACACACTTCTTTTCCCAATCAGTCATGATCGTCTGGGTCTTAAGGCAGACAGCTGAGGAGAAATCGAATCACCTGAACAGACTTGGGTTCTCTGACTGCTGAGGTTATTCCTGGTCATTAGGAACACACACACACACACACACACAGTGCAGGGATTGCAACTCCGATTACTGTCACACACCAAGTTAAGACTCATTAAACTGGATTAGACTCAATCAATCCATTCTTGATTATCAGGTCTGCCTGTCCAATTTAGTCTGCCATGTTTAAAATTAGGCCAATTAAACTGCTGAGCACAGCCATCGGAGAGGCTGTGCTTCAGTAGAACCTGAATGTCACTCTGAATCATGTGTGTTATTGTGATTATGACACTACTGACTCCAGGGAATACACATCATGACAAATATGCTTCTCACATTTAAATAAACTATAAAAGGTCAATCATTTGGGTTAGTGGAGAACTTGTCACAGAGAGTCCTGTGTAACGTGAATAATGTGGCTGATTATGTGGCAAAGAGAGTCGCATGAAAGAATGCTATTGTCTGATGAAAATATACCATTTTCCAGCCTCGATAATGAGTTGGATTTTTTTATGTTACTCATGCTACCCTTCCTTTTTTAATTAATAATTATTTATTTATGATGATTCCGCTGCCAGGAAAAAGCAATACATTGGTTTCCTGATAATCAGGGGTGTCACAGCATCTTCCATCATTTTTTAATTATCTTTCCTGATAAACTCATTTTGGGCTATTTCAATGGACAATGGACATTTTTTTAATTTTGGGTAGCAAGACACCTCTGAACTGTGGGCCACACACATTATGCCCTAGAATAAAATCATACTGAACAATACAGAAGATGTATGAAGATATGAATGATTTGTGTTGAGGGACTAACACTGTGTGGGTTCATTTTAGAAGAAGGCAATGCAGTAGGGTATGTATATGTATGTGTATTTTAGTTAATTCCTAGGGAAAAACTTATTTCTGGAGTAAATTTTGCAGATAAAAGCATCCATTTGTAACATTGCAATGTCATACACAAATGCAGATACATGACTTAAGTCCAGGTTAAAAAAGCTTGAAGGGTAAAGAAAACCAAAGGCAGCAACACAACAAAATAATCCAAAACAAAAGATATAAAGGAAAAGTCAAAGACTTACAAGAAAGATCAAAAACTCACAGGGTGATCACAAGGAAGAAAAAGAGACAATCTGGCGGCGAGTAACAGGAAACAAGAAACAGGTGTAAGCGATGTAACACAGATGAACGTAATCAACTAACGAGAAAGAGAATCAGGAAGTAAGAGAAAGGCGAACAAGTGTGAATACAAAATAAAACAGGAAGTTAAGCCAAGAAAATACGAACCTACACAATAAGACTCCATTAGCTTCAGGACAAAAACAAAACTCGGGAAAATGAAAGTTCACATAATAAATAAAATATCAGATAAATCAAAGTAATAAATCCCCGGGTCATGAAACATTTGGCTTCCAAACAATTTCAACAGAAAAGAAAACACTAAATCCTATGAAGATACGAAGCGTTATAAAAATCATTTATAATGAATTGATCATTAGTCTCTCTAATGGTTATTTGTTCATTTGAGAGAGCAGATGTTTGACTTCATATAGATACACATTAGTAAAGAGGGTGTGGCGTTGGAGCAAAATTAATTCTAAGTATTCCTAAAGAACAAAAATAATTTACAGACCTGGAAGTTGTTTGATAACCCCAGAAAAACCTCTCCTCGTCTCCATTTGTTGCCTTGGTTACCAGTCTGAGACCAGACCTCATGAGTGACATTTCCGTGCATTAGCAGCACCTGTAGGTAGTGGGGGAAAAAAGTCATGAATATAATGACTCACTTCTGATGAGACACGAGAGTGAAGTGACTGTGATTCTCCCGTACGAGCATACGGCTGCTCTCCTCACCTGCAGTGAGCCCACAGTGAATCCACTCATGTGGTACCAGAAGATGAGTGTGCAATGAGGCCCAGTGGAGGAGATGATGGGAGTGAGAAGGTCAGCGGTTTGACCATAGCCACCATTTGAACTGTCTGCATACATGTACCAACCCTCAGGACTGCCTCTATCACAGGAACGATATGAAAAACTGCATCACTATATGCGATGTGAGTCATGGTTTAAGAGGATTAAAACATGTCATTAGCTTGATTGGCTTTTATAAATATTCTTCCACATGAACATTCCTATTTCAAGAAGCCTGCGAGCATCTGTTTTTATTTAATTCACAGAGCCGGTGTAGCTTTGCTTGGGTTGAATAAGACACAGCCTCTTCCCTCTCCATTTCACTCAGCTCTTATCGATCAATAGCCAATCCTGGCTGCTGTAGGACTGAGGAAGAAGGAGTTGCGGCCAAATGGAGAGGTTATGAAAGAAGATAAAGTCTGCAATTCTGGCAGAGGGAAGATATTTGCTGAACTGTGGTGGTCAAAGTGCACCGCCATTTTCTGCTCTCACCATCCAGCTAATAAAAGAGAGATAAGAACAATCAGGTAACTGTCAATCCGCTGTAAATGGGCCTGACACAGAATGTCAGAATCACACACCATTCTTTTCTTGTGTCTTTGCTTTTAGTGAAATAAAAAAAACAAAATGCATATTAGACACTAATTATAATGAATCTTGAATTCAGCTTCTGCATTTATAATCGCTTTTGGGAAAGTGAGATACGTGCTATGATTTAAGATAATCCAATTTAATCTCATTGTTATGAACCAAGTTATTAAGCTCCATCCATCTCTAGTCATCTATCCATCTGTGTTGTTCACCCAATCACCAGTCTGAAGCCTCAAAGCAACAGTTCAGGTTGTATGAGGTGTTGAAAAATCACCGTAATGCACACACTTTAGTTTCCAGTTGAACAAGGCTGTCTAATGGTGAGGTAAATGGACCAGCCCGTTCTTAAGATACTTTAGATTTAAGAAGACGTTGATTTCATTAGGTAAACCTTTTTTAAGTGGCTAAAATCTGCTGGCAGCCATGTTATCAGTGACATGTATTCAGTCAAATTATCATTATATAAGAGCCTGGACTTTGACTTTACTTTGACCTTTTTTTTCTTATTTAGATTATTTGATCAGTCAATTTATCTGTACTCACAGTGTGTGGTCATGAACAGGCCGATCGTATTGCTCTCCATCATGGATGCTCTCCCCTTGATCAGGGGACCAGCGAAATTCATGGATTAGGACCAAAGAGGGATGGATGCTCCTCCAACCACAAGTGTCACTGCCTTCAAAGTCACATTGTTCCTTCACTGGAGAAAGATAGAGGTAAATTCATAAATGAGAAGGGAAATGAAAATTTAAAAAAAAGCAGTGATGTGTGAAGGAAAATGGAAAACAGAAACGAGAGTGAAAAAGACATTTTACCACAGTTTAGTTCATCGGAGCCATCAGAGCAGTCAGTTCTGAAGTCACACTCTTTGCTCTGGGGAACACACTCCCCGTGTGTCCCACAAACAAACTCTCCATCAGGGCAGCTGTGAGGCAGGACAGTAGAAGGTGGAGAGGTCACTGTAGGGTTAGTGGTATTCACCGTGGGGAGCTCTCCTAACACAGGACACGGTAGAAAACACAAATGAGAAATAGAAAACGGAGCATTAAAACAGTCTCTTGCGTTATGTTTAACACATTTACCTTCATATGGTAGACAGTCCAGGAAGGAGAGGTCATCAATGGCAATGTCTCCATTGAAATCATCTCCAACGGTACCTTCAATCAAAATCTGGTAACAAGGAAGGTCAAAAACAACAAGATGACTTTAAAATTTAAGATCAAGGTGCTCAAATGTATTTTTATATGGCAGGTCTTTCCTAAGTTTGTTGTACTAGTTCATTTCAAAACACATAGTTGTTTGTTTTTTTCACTTTTCCATCTAAAGAGACCACATGAAGAAACACTGAAATAAATCTTGTCAAGGACAAAATTCCAAGTTATACCGTTTACGTGTAAAAATGTAACTTACTTACAATTACAACCAGGGTACTCAGTGAGTTCATGAAAACATTTGATTTATAGTTGTAGGAAAAGGTGTTCATGGTCTTCCTCTTTTCCTCCTGCCCAGCAGCTCCATCTTCAACATCCTTTATCGAATATAATCACTATCCCTCCTCTGCCCATGATCAAATTATCTCAACCTTGACTCTTACTTTATCTACAGACTTTTCAACCTGAGCCATCCAAAGTGTTTGAATGTGTTTTATCGCTGCATTTTCGTGCCAGCAGTTCTTCTTGCTCTCCTGAATTTTAAGTTCTATCTGAGCTCTTTTTTTAAAGCAGCAAATCATTGACTGAAAAGGTTATTGCTTAAGATGAGTCATGAAAATATTTCTCTGGAAATCTTGATAGAATAGACTCCAATATTCACTTTCCAGGAAAATACAGTAGCTTGAACCCCAAAGGTATTACAGTATAAGACAATGACATCTGCTGATAATGCTACTGTGGAAAAAACATTCAGGAGTATGTTGGTATAACTGACAACCTTGATGTTAAATCATTTTTGCTTTGTCATTTCGTGGACCGCTGTGCAAGCAAATGGATGTGCCCGAGTCTTAGTTTAATTTATCTCATCTTTTTCACTTTTACTCCTTCTGCAGTCAATTATTATGACAAATAGAGCTCTTCCCTCTTCAAGGCCATAATGGAGGAAAAGGTCTTTAACGGCTTGTCAAGTCATACTCACTTATAAGTAATGACAGCAGAACATATATCTTGGGGGGATCGATGTCGAGCAGTAAAGCTAATAAACAGAGCTTCATCATGCATCGCTGAAGTGCACTCTAATCTCAAAACCCTTTCTTTTACTAGCTTTTTTATTGCCTGCCAAAAAAACTGAGGCTCAAGTATCCATGTCCTATCTTCAGTTAGTCTACTCAAGATGGCATAACACACATTTCTCTGAGATAGGGGTGTCACATGACTCAGAGGACATTGTAGTGTTAAATACATGAAATTAATAATGTAGGAATAACATTTAATTCACAATTTCCACATTATACACACACTATCTTGTAGAAATATTGAGCTTTCAATTAACTACGTTAAAACAGCGGTTAAAAATCATGTTAAATAGCTCCATATTCCAACAGCTATCATTGATCAGTGGCATGGTTTTCTCCGTCTTTAAGTATAAACCCTCCCTAACCCTCTTAGTATCTCACAACACAACATCCAATAAGGAGCCAGAACTCCACAAAAGAGGTGGTGCTCTCTGGTCCTGCTCTGACCGCTTGTCAATATGTTTACATGGACACAAGTAAAAGCCTGACTGTAATGAAAAATGTGTTGTTAAGACGCCAAACTAAATACTCCAGTCCGATATGGCCCATTCAGAAAGAAATTTCTTTTCACGATGTACAGAAATGTTCCAATCAAGACACTCAAGACTAGTTGGTTTATCATATGTCCGCCTACGTAATTGTGCTTTTGATTCATTTTTGTTAGAAATGGATAGAAGCATAGCGGGAAAAAAGGTTTGTATTGACACAGTTTCCTTATTACAGGCCTTAAATAAATTGCTGTGCAGGAAATTAAATGTGCTTGGATTTATGTAAATGTCCTTCTGCACTTTCTCGCTGTTTATTGAACACAGGAGCAATATGAACTGCTGATCTGGCAGCTTCATGTTGGAAAACAGAAGAAACAAAAGTATTGTTTGGTAAATTTTTGACTAATAAACAGAAATTAAAAATTACAGACGTGAGAGAGGAGGGAAATTAAATTGCAGAGGGGAAATATGTGTGAGCAGCGACACTGGCATTTGTTTACAATACAGGTAGAAGTGAAGCTGCTTCTTTTTTATCGTTACTGTTTGACAAAAAGTAAAATATCAACTATATTATATATGTTGTATAAGTTAACGTCTTCTTAAAGGTTATTGTTGAACTTATTTTTGATTACTGATGCTAAATCCACTCATTCAGTCTTACATAACAGACTATCTTCCAGAGAGGGAACAATCCTGGACACAACATTCAAATAACTGTCAAATTGTCTTCTATTCTTGTCCATGTATGATAAAAAAAACAAAAAAAACAGGAGAAAGCACAGAGTGGAAGCAAATACTAAGTGTGTCCTCTTTTATAAATAAATACACATCATGCATCACTTAATAGAGCAGTATTATTTACCTGGAAAGGGCGAGCACTGTTGAGGTAGAGAGTCTTTCTGTTCCATAAGTTTCCTTGGTCTCCATATCGTACCCACAGCATGAGACCACGTCCTGTGGCTGTGGTCCTCAGGTACACTGCCAGACGGAACACCTGGGATCCAAACATGTGGTAATGAAAGCGGAAAACACAGTAGTGGCGGGACCTGGAAGGGTCCTTGCCTTGCAGGTGCGTGGGTTGGAAAACTCGGCTCAGTAACACCGCCGTGTCCTTAAACTCTTGCGGGATAGATGACTCGATGTAGAGATAGTGGCCTAGGCTGGTGCCCAGTGTGTGGTCCTTCCAGGGTCCTGTGTTTATTGAGGGAGTGGGACCTTGGATGCGAGTCCAGTCGAACACATCTCCTCCACTCTGCTCCTGCTTCCAGCTGCACAGCCCGTGCTCGAAGTTACACTGCAGCTCTGGAGCTGTGACACATGACAGAAAATGTATTTCAAATAAAAAATATAATCCAACAATGAATGGTACACGCAACTGAGTAACAAAGGCCTTGATTGGAATAACAAAAATCACTTTGTTTTGCAGTGGAGAAAAGTAACTCAGGGGTGTTTTGGGGCCTCATGCGTGTATGTGGGCCCATCATCAAAAAATAACCAAACAAAAACATTAAATGCAATAACAATAACAAAAGACATGGTGAAGAAGCATGAAATCATGGAAATTGCTGTCTGAAGGGGGAGAGCTTGAGCGGAAGAATCTGCAGCAAATGGCAATGAGTGATGAATGATGATCCCTTAGTGAGAAATACACAAAACAAAAGACAACACACTCACTAACTAATATTATCAAATATTAATTTCCTCCTGTTTCACAGGAGTTTTTCCCTGGATGTTATGGCTGTCATATACAATTGTGGCCTCCATGTAAAGCCTCCATGGTCATGTCACAATATCATAGACAGTAAAGTGGATAACGTCACTGAAAGGTGACCTTTTGCTTAGCACAAATGTTACATATTAATTTACATTACATATAAGTTAGAGGATTTCCAACCATGTTATCCCTATAGATGGCCCCGCCCATCTTAGGACTCCAGGCAGTTGCAAGCTTTTCCTGCCCAAAGTGTGTTGTTGTTTATATGCTGTTTTTTTAGTTAGTTCGTTTTGTACGATTGAATTTTGGGTCGTATGATTGTGTTTCTATCTATTTTACCATCGATATTGGTGCATGAAATGAAATTAAATAACTTGTGACTTAAATAACTCTAAGTGGAACAGAAGAGACACTCACAACATCCTTCCTCATCTGATCCATCTCCGCAGTCGTCCACAAGGTCACACAGCTGCAGGTGCTCCACACAGGCTTTGGTGTGCACGCAGTGGAAATGTGTGTGCGGGGGACACTTGTCTACTGCAAGAGGCATCGAACAGTTTTTGAAGGTGATGTCATCCAAGGCGGAGAACCCATCAAACACACCAAGGCTGATCTTAGCTAGAGCAATCTGGAAGGGCTGGGTGATGCGTCCCAGCTGCACGGTCACCTGGTGCCAAAGAGGTCCCTGGTCATATAAAGTTCTCCATATGATGGTGTTGTTGTGGCTTTCGTTGATTCGAAGGTACATGTCAGCAGCCCCCACTGATATGCCTGAGTTGTAATGCCTGAAGCAGAAAAAGGGAGAGGCTGAAGCATAAAACATTATTTTTGATAATAACAACCCTGCAGAGCAGTGTGTGCACTCTTTCATTCCAAAAAATGTCCTCAGACTGTAAAAGTAAATCACATGCATATGCTTCCTGGGCATTTATAAATCTCACTGTTCCGACCCGTCCAATCATCCAGGGGGAAAAAAAGTAATTCGGCATAATCTTTTAGGGGCCATTAAAATGTCAAAACACGACCAATTCAAATACTTGTGTAGTAAGTAAGATGGATAGAGAGAGCAGAGCTGTAGCAGAATAGGTGTAGAAATGTAGGGAAATAGAATGAATGTGGTCATGTTAAGCAATTTTTTAAGCCAGGGAGTTCAACGACAATTGGTAAAAGATTGGATTAGTATTGATTCCACACTGCATGAAAATTCAATTGTTACAGCAGCAAAAAGGGTCACAGGTAAACAAGTGACAAATACAAAAAAATAATAGAATACAAGACAAAATATGTGATACAATAAGACAAATATCATATACTTAAAGACAAATGCAAATGGATTAAACAACACTAAGAATCCAGGTAACAGTGAGACTCTCACCAGAAGGTCATGGTACAGCCAGCGGCCGACTGTTGGAACCACGGTCCTCGAAGAATGGCTCTCGGATAAAGACTGCTGCTGTTCTTAAATATAAACATGAAGTGGCCTGAAGAAAGGGAGACAATTCATATTCAAACTATACTCAAGGTCTGCTGCTTGAGGGTGAATCGCAGACAGTCAGCAATTCACCTTTAAAAACTTTCAAACAGTTCATGACTGACAGTCAAGAGTTTCATTTACTATTCATTGGTGGTGTCGCTCAATGTCAAATGGGATTAGTTTTGCACACACAAATAAGATGGATGGATGGATGGATGGATGGATGGATGGATGGACGGTCACATCTATTCAGAAATACCTCACCCTCTCAGATTAATTGCGGAAATAGCACGTCCAGTTTTTTGTGATTACCATGGCAACAGTGTCTTGTTGATTACAGAAGGGGACAAAGGTAAGGCTGTGGCTCCCTATAAACACTAGTTGCTATGACTTCTTATTGAAAAACAAACAAACAGGTGTACTACATTTATTTACTTGCTAATTCCCTATATTTAAATGTTGTGTACATTTAGGGATTTAAACATCAAAAACAATAAGCTACGAATGCTACTTCTGGGAACCATTTGATGCCCTTCTTTCTGAGGCAATTTGCATGTATTTTAATGTAAATATTATAAATAATTTGATATGGAGATGGAATAGTGCAGGTATATAAACAGCATACTGCCCTAAGGAATTAGGGGATTAGGGGAATACTTAAAATACACATTGCAATCTTATATATCGTATATAATCTGTATAATTGTTTGAAAACAAAATAATGTAACAGCCACGGCTTGATTCAAAATCACAAAGAAAATCAGTCTGTGATTTTTACTCCCTTTATTTTTTTTAAGCAGTTAAGTGCCATGTTTGATATGGCAGGATAAATACGCAAAGTTCAAACATCATTACCTTTTGCCTTAATGATAATATATCATTTTGGGTAAAATGCAGATATTTCACTCATCCATTTTACTTAATTTCAACTCTTCGACACTCTAAATCAGCAATTTCATAACTTAAACTCAGTGTGGTACAGATCTGCTTGTCTATCTACTATAAGACTATTGATCCATAGGTCTAATTTCATAGTACACTAGCTCACAGGCAGTTGCTGTATTTTTGGGTGTCTTTTAAAATTGAATCAGGAAGAACAAGTGACACCTATAGCAGGGGGAAAACAGCATGAATCATATTCTGTCCAGAACTGCACAGTATGAAGTAATGGTGTGATGGAGTTTGAATAATTCCTTGGCTGATTTTCGCTGCCTTTCTGCCAAACAAGCCCCGTTTGAACGCCGCCACATACTGTACTGTACCTACACACTGTGGCAGACGAGATAAGACTTTGGACGGTCACAGTGAGATCATCTAAATCTTCAAACAGATGCTCCCATTACTAGGAGCGTGTCTGTCTGCGCTCCCAGAACACAACAGAAAAAATAGGAGGTTTCACTTTCCTTTTCTGTCGCTGCCTCGATAATCTCTATCTGGACCTGACAGAGCAGCCTCTCACAGCGTGCTCGTGTAACGCGAAGGGCAAAAACAACAGATGGTGCAGCTAAAACACTTATTTGGTGTCAGACTGCAACACGTTTTCTGGTTAAAAACATGCCTCAACGAGTTGAGTCTATTCTGGGGGGTTGATGTGAAGAAAAGTGACGAGGCATGAAATGCAGTAGCATGTGGTGATGCATAAGTCTGGGGGAGACTAATGGTGCTTCCGATTGAGTTTTTCAGTGAAAGATGTGGGGGAGACTGATGCAGAATGGTTGGTGAAACTCTTTTCATTGAAGCATTTCCCCATGAACTACTTTTCTTCCTTCCATATCTTTAACCAGATATTTTTGACCAAACACCCAGGACATAAATCATCCAATCAGCTCCTCACTTTTCTTTTCTTATTCCCCTCAAATCAGATTTAGGCACCGCCGCAGTCCATGTGTGGTGTGTCTGTGTGTTCTTTACCTTCTGTGCTGTTTGTGGAGTGGTCCAAAGGCGGTGCGTGGTTGTAGTAGTCAGACGGCACCTCCACAGATGACCCCCTGACCCAGTCAAAGCCATCGCCAAGAGTGAGCTCGTACCAGCCGCAGGACCCGTCCTCAAAATCACACACAGAGGCTGAATAGCCAGAGAGACAAGAAAAATCAACTAAGCACTGATTCATTTCCGACCTTACAACACACACAAATGTATTGTTATCAAGCTTTCAGTGCTGTCATGATTTTTCTCAGCACATGTGGTTGTAATGGAAAATCTATGTCTCTGACAAAGAGAGTTATTACTTTTGATTGGGATGTTGTGGAAGAACTGCTTAGATCAGTCATAAAATCAAAAGTTACACACATGTGTTACAACAGTAAGTACAACGATGGATGCCTTGTCCATTCAAAAACAAAAAAGGATACCCTCATGGGTATTATATGTGATAAATAACTGAAAACGAGGATCATAATAATTGTTCTTTTATCTAGGACAGGATGTATCAGTGACCAGCATACACTGACAAATCAGTTTGGAAAAAAATAATTGAAAAAGAAACCCAATCTTCGCATGTGTCTTCAGCCCATTCTCGACCTTCAGACAGATGAATATGAGTCGCCACACTGCTCTCGGCCAAATGTACAAATGGGATGTGGATTATTTGAACGCGTTACTTAGCAACAAGGTTCTTACGGCAGCTGGCTTCATCCTCTCCGTGGGGACAGTCTGGGGTGAAATCGCACACTTTGCTATTCTTGATGCAATTCCCACCACCACAGGCGAACCACGAGGGAGGGCAAGCGGTGGGAGGGGGCAAACTGCTCTCTGCCACAGGAATAAAAAAGAAAGAAAAATTTGTACAATCGACATTTTTAATGGGATTACAGTATTCTGTTGCAAGAGGCACTTTGGAGGCTGAGAGGTACTGAATTAAAATGTAGACCCACCAGACACAGAGCATTACATTGTTTATCACCGACTCCCATCATGTGATTCTATGGTTTTAAAGACACTCATGGGAGATTATGATGGATGAGGAGAGGGGAGTTTAGCTGCATCCAAAGTACACTACATTAGCTTTGTTATGGGGGGGGGGGGGGGGGGGGGGGGATTCAGTTCCACCATGAATTAATGATTATAAATCAGATATTTATGTCAATAGTACATCGAAGACTCTTAATTTCACTTTGCTTGTGAGGAGTTTGGGAAAGAGAAGTGAAAAATTAACCAGTTTTAATGGTTTACTGCTGGTTGTAAAGATAAATGGAAGATAAATGGAACCTGGAAACAACATGGTGTATAAATATGTTTGGAATGCATGCAGTACAAATGAGTAAGTTATTTTATTCCCAAAACATGAACAACATACAAACAACCTCACATGTGCAAATTTCAAATAACACTGACATGATGTGAATAAGGATGTATTAAAGAGGCTGCATCTTATTTTCGCATTCTGCCCATTAATTCAAGGTTATTTAATGTTGCGCTGCCATCATTTGCGACAGATTAACAAATGTAGATAAAGTGATGCTGTGAACCCCATATTTCAGTTCAATGAATTTATGCACTATAGGCTGAAGACTGTGGAATGTGGAACATAAAAAACCCTCTTTAAGTGGGATGCAGTTAGCAATTTGACACACAGTTTAGGCTACATATCAAAGCGATATCAATGTCTTCCTGCACAGATTCAGGCTAAATTAATGTAGCTTACATATTAAACCATGCCTGTGTAGTAAAGTGTTATTGGTATTTTAATGTGAAAGTCAAAGACACTGACAAGAAAAGAGGATCTGGAGCTGCTGGTGGCAAAGTATCAACTGACTACTTTTAAAACAGGCCAGAGACAAACAAAACAATGAGCTGGAAGATGAAGGAAACTGCCTCCTGCAACAAAGGGGACAATTTTGTCTGTCATCCAGTACTTAAAGAGACATTTCACCCGGTATCACCCAATTTCAACCTCATTGTTTCCCAGCAGAACTATAACAACCATTCTTAAATAAACCAGCAAGTACAAATTTGATTTTTAAACTCCACTCTGCAGTTCAAATCTCATTCTCTGGCAAAGGTCCACAAAAAAACGACTGTATTTTGGCTCCGACCACTGACATCAAACTGTGACATTCTGTTTCCAGAGCAGCTCTGTCTCTGATCAGAGTAGCTTTGATGCTCGACCAGGAAAAGAGACTTAAAATAAAGGCCACAGACGGTAGCCTAAATGAGACGCTCGATAAAGAAGCTTCATCGACTGTATTTTTACAGGCAGCGATCTGACACGGGATCATATATGAGATGGATCATTAAAGATGTACAGACGCTACAGTTGGAGCTAAAAATCTATATATGTCAATATGTCAGAATTCTTTCCAAAAACTGCATCATATTCATCACTAAGCTAGTGCACTACAGAAGACATAAATAAACCCACGGATTCAAATTCATTCTTATTCAGTGTGGTAAGCACTATTTTAATGATTTAGTTATTCTGTTGTGAATCACTTTCTGAGTGCTTTAGTGTCTCCCCTCTGTTATTAGTATTCAAAACAAGTGTGTAGCGGCCTGTTTATGCGTGGTGATATTTCAAAAATGTCAAGGTCTGAACCTGCCCTGTCTGTGTAGTGAAACATTATTAATGGTAGCAGTACCGGTCACAGTCAGACAGCCGGGACTGAAGGATAGGTCGTCGATGGCCAGGACCTCAGAGACTTCACTGTCGGGTGAAAACTCCCCACGAACAACAACCTGCGGGGAAAACAGGAAACTGTTGACATCTGTACATCGTTGTGACACACGTGCATGTCAAATACAAAACAGAAATACGGGGGAGAATTCAAAAAGATCAAGATAAATTAAACAAATGCTGGATCATGTCTCCCAAAGAAGAAAATGAATTGTGACTTTCTGGGCTGGGAGGATAAAATTAAACACATTAAAATGAAATTACATTACTGCTTATTTAGGATTTTAGCCAAAATCTTCTTTGATTATCCTCCAGAAAAAAGGTTACTGTCAGCAGAGGCAGCTCTACAAAATGACTTTGTTCATTTGTGTGTATTTCATTATATATGAGAATTCCAATGTATTTACTGTAAGAATGTCTAAAAATAAAAACCTATTGGATTTAATTGGATGAAAAATTAACATAATTAATAAAAACTGACTGAAATGGAAAATCTGAAAATAAAAACCCACGTAGTTATTCTGTGTCTGAGACAGGAAGTGGATTCATGGCGTTGAAAGTGAATGTTAACAGTAAGCTGACCTCTCTTTACCCCCGTACTGATGCGGGCGTTACTGTACGTTATGAAACAGGGAGCTGGCTGCGCTCAGTGACAGATGGTGACGGCTGAGAAAGGGAGACGCTGACATTGTCTGATAGAGGAAGGACACCAACAGCAGGCTTCATGTGCACAAGTCCAGATGGCCACTGAAAGGTCCAAAGGGGTCAGTACCTTCTCACTGCACATAAATGGCTCCTGTAGTGCAGCTCGTGTTCTGCTGTGATGACTTTATCAGTTTCAAGGAAATATACTGCTATCGAACAGCAGCTTAAAACCCACTATATTAGCACAATTACGTCATGTTTTACAAATAAAGTGTACATTATTTACCAGCTTGCAGATGCATCCGTCTTATATTTAATATAAATATGCCGTGTTAAATATTTAGTATCCAAAGCATTATTAATTCAAACTTAATTATTGAATTAATCATAAATGTGAATATGATCTGGTTTCTTTGCTTCAACATCTTGTCATTTACACATAATTTACTCCATTTATAAAACAACTAATTGATAAATAGAGAAAACATTCAACAGATTAATTGAATGTGAAAATAATCATTAGTTGCTGTCCTAATTATAATTTAATATACTCTAAGAAATTAATTAATTGTCTGACATTTTCTCCTCCACATGAGCGAGCTGCACACGGGGAGAACACCATACAGAGAGGCCCTTGGTCAAACCAGGATTCAAACTGGGGACCTTCTTGCTGTGAGGCAATAATGCTAGCTACTATTCCTCCGTGTGACACGTAAAATGTAATCATGGTAAATTCTGAACATTACAGACCTGAAAACTGTGATTGCTGGCAAAGTGAATCACGGTCGGCTGCCATGTTTCCGTCTGTGGTTGTTGTGAGTGTTTCCACAACACTGTGCTCTGAGCCAGAGGATGAGATTGAACCAGGACCTGCAGATCTCCATGTGTGGCCGCGACGTAATAATAGAAACTCATCTGTTGCATTTAAATGACAGGACGCTCATTCAATGATATTGTGTTGTTCGTGAATTTGCCTTGTTTTTTTTACTGTTAAGTATCTATCTGTTAAGTTACCTGACAAGTCTGACTGGGCTGGAAAACAGGGCCAGTCAGGTCTGCTGTGGTTCTGTTTCCTCCAACAGGTAACAAAGACAGGAAGTACGCTAAAGGGGACAGAGAGGAGATTGTGAGCGGTGCAAGAGTGACATAAATTCAGTATCAAAATGCTCTAACCTGATGTGTTGTTGGTGTGCTCATGTTCGAGTCCGGGGACTTCATTTGTTCTGGTCCATTCAGAAAACGTCTCCGAGCTTTGAGTGAATTCACAGAATCCCACCTCAAAGTTACACCTCTGATATCCAGGGCCTTCAACAGAAAACAGTAACAGCTTCACTGTACAGCTGCTTTCACATGTTTCACTTTAAAATGTGGACATTTTACCACCATTAATTCATTCAAATTCTCAAACACTAAGTGAAATACAAGAATATCCTATTTGACCGTACAGTTAATTGTGCAAGTATAGAGTATATACAGTATATTTCAGAGATGTGCCAGATGTAGATAGATCTTAATAATTTTGAAATACTGCCAATGAAAACTGTTTTCATAAATTAACTGTCCTTAACTTTAAACCTATGTGTGTTACACAAAACACAGACTTATTAAAAAAGAGGCATCTTCGGTATAAGCCAGTTTAGTTACCGGTATGATATGGTTCTTTTAAATTAGGTAGAATTGTGTAATAAGTAGCTTTCTTTCTTTTTATAGGCTTGATCATTTTGTGGAAGATTATCACATTAAGAAAATCAATATTGATCCAGCTCAGGCCAGTTCCTTTCATGTTTACAATCCCTTGAAAATTAGTTTTCACTAGTATTTACAACAGCAAGCAGCATATTAAATGTTTTACTGTCTCTCTGCCCTGTTTTGCTCTGTATTATCTTCATATTATCCAGGGTTACATGACAGTACATACTGTGTATTTTCCACTTTTACTCACAGTTTTCCTCATTGAAGCCATCTCCACAGTTGTCAGTAAAGTCACACACACAATCCTCACATGACAAACCCTGAGTGCAGGTAAACCCACGGACCCACTCAGGCGTGAACACCAGATTGAAGGCAAACAGCTGCCACACCAAACCCGGCAACGTCATAATCCTGTTCCTGTGTCCTTTAACTAGAACTCCTTATTATTTTCCCCTCCAACAAAATCCATTTTGTCATGCCATGGGCTTAAATCTCTGGTTGAGGTAGAGCTTTGCTTCACCGTGTACTATTCCACTTGGATCTTACCTGTGTGCGTGTACGTGATATAGGCTGTAAAAGGTAATAAATGGCTTTTATGGTTGTTGCTCAATGAACTCCCTTTGCTGGTTGTGTGTCTTCCTGTATGTATCATGCACCCATATCAGTGCAAGGAGAATGGGAATAGACAAAGGATTAAAAGAGAGGTTGCTTATTGACTTGGGTTTGAACCAAAGGATTCATTTATAGTAAATATATTGGGAAATATGCTTTGTTGTTAGATTACAGTATAAGTATGTGTCCCTATACTCAAATACGATCCATTCCATACTTGCTGAGATAGTTAGGGTAGGAGGCTAGTTAAGAGTCTGTGTAAATGTGCCCAATCATGGTGTTTGTTTGCAATGTAACAAAAAAAGGAATATTTACATTCAAATCCAGCGAGAACAACTGTTTTTATTCACCCAGCAAGGTGGAAAGAGCCTGCAGAGAGCGCGCCTAATGTTGTCAGCTAGATAAAATAAGATGCAACTAATTAATGCATTTAATATGCAACAGGGGAGAGAAGAGCCACAGTTAGGTATATGAGCCATTAACACAATAATACACGGTGAGTAAAAGGGCTCAGTTTACAGTGAGTAGTTTCACAGTAATCAATAGGACAGGATATATTAGCAGTAAGCCAGTGCAGGAATTAAGTTGTAGTTGCTGTAGTTCAAATGAAATGAACCTTGAGAAAAAAATGAAGGCTTAATGGTCCACAGTGGATGAGCGACCAGTGGAACAAAGGGATATTGTTTCTATTGGCAGTCAGAGCAGACATCATGTTAAGAAAGTGCTAAATTGTGTGTTTAATTGTTTTTAAATCCCACTAATTAACTATTTGAAAAACAGTCAAGTTGTAGAAAACCATGGAATGGAAATGAGTTTGTGGTCAGTATATTATTTCTTGCTAATGTGACAGAGAAGTCGTCAGGTCGTTACAAAAAAAGGCAATAAGGAGTCATTCATAGTGTAGGTTATTTGGATCATACTCACTCACTTATTTTGCAGTCAATCTTATTAAAATTCACAGACACACTAAAATTTCAGACAGCACAAATCATGCTCAAAGCCAATAATCACCAATTACCACGAAATATTCAGAACATGTTCAGGGATCGGGGGGGGGGGGGGGTTACTAATTAAGAGGGAAGAATGATGTTTTAAATGAATAAAATTAAAGATTTAAATTAAACATCAAAAGATTCTGCATGTCATTAAACTATGGAAAAAAATGTGAAAATATAAAGATCATATTTTCATGGGATACAGGGATGATATGGCGGCGTGATAGTCACAGGAGGGTGTTAATTAATTTCTTTAATTAAATATGTTCAATATATTATTTATGTTACTGAGTAGCCATTTATTTATTAATTCATGTTCAGTTTAAACTGGCTCTTTGATGCGTTCTTGTTTTGTTTGGTCCATCTGTCTATCTGATGATGTTCTATGTGAAGGAAACGGGATAAAATATAAATATAAATAAAAATAAGGGAGAAGGGTTGGGATTTGTCTAGACTTCTTCCCACTCCTTTTAAATATGTGTCAACTCGTGTTAAATTTAATTGATGATTTTCCGATTGGATTTGATTTCAAATCAAATCCAATCGGAGGTGCAAGAGTGCAGAATAACACCGTCACAAAATGCACATTACCGCATCACACTAAAACATTCAGAGCAGTTAGAGCAGCCGAGCATTTTCATACTCATACTTTTAGATTATGTTATGTGACGGCAGAATTAGTGGGTGAATGCTGAAAGGTCCACTCACCCCCGTCACTTTACCAATCAGTCGGGGGACAAGGACGGCCTTTGGATCCGAGAAAGGACGTCATTTGTAATCTTCCACTTCAAAACATGGAGCAGACATTCTGGCGGGTTTGACTGTCAAAGACAAGATGGCAGCCTCTGTAAAGCGCTTACCTTAAGTGCAAATAAAAGGCTACAAAAATCATACTATTTTATCTACAAACAGTCACACACTTTTATAAACATATACATATTGGTACTATAGTCAATATGTGCCAATAACTGCTCAAAAATGTTACTCACTGGCCCTTAACTCTATACTAATCTATACTGTGAGTCTGTACAATGGGCAGCAGCATTTGTCTTGTGTTCAACACTATGGTCAAAGCACGTTGTTACACCAGAGTAATAGAGAGTGGGAGGTTCCTTTTACACAGATGCCTACTCATGCAGGTAATGATATCCATATTAATGGCATGTTAGCATGTGCTGGTGAAAAGAATGCCATTATGTCATCCGTTCTGTAAAGAAACACAAAGACGTTTTAGTTTTATGGCCGTGAAGCTTAAAAAAAGGTGTTTGACAGGTGAGTACATGCACGTGAGCACCAGTCCAGACTCAGGCAGTCAGTCCTACAGTTGTGATATTTCCAATTGCACCTAAATAGACAAACAGATTGGCTTTGTATTGTCTTCAAGTAAAATCCTCTCCTGCAGACAAGAATTTGGCAAGATTTTAATAGAGCTTCCCTCCACTCTTCCACTCCTCTTGTTAATTTGAGATAATTCCTCCTTACAGCTTGTCAATTCCGCAAAGCTCTTGTAATTCAGCTCAACCTTCATGAACAAAAAGGGAGGTCAAAGCAAAACAGCATTTTCAGTGAGATAAATGAGACAAATTCATCACTGAGGCTCCAAGGGCTGATGACACCGGTGCAATTATTTGTCAAAGATTTGACACGTCTGTTTCAGATACACATACACATGTATGATCTTGTCTTGTACATACTGAAAAGAAAAAGATGAAATTGTGTTTTTACAAAGACTGATTGTCTTTGACCTTGTTGTGCCTCTGACTATGTGAGTTATGAAAAGCAATAGGTTACTGTAGCACCATGATTCTTAATCTTAATCCTGGTCCTGGGCATGTTTTATTAATTTTCTTGCTCCAACACACCTGATTCAAATAAATGGGTCGTTATCAGGCTTCTGCAGTGATGAAAACCCTAACACATTTTTGGTTTGAACATTTTAAATCCACAGGTCACAGACAAGGCAAGACACAAACATTGAAGCAGAGTTTCAGTGAAGTGTACATTTTACGTCCCTGCACATCTCCATTCAGCAGCAGTACAAAGGACTGTTCCGGGTAATTGCAGTTCTATCAGAAACGGGGCTCTACAGTGGAGAAAAAGAAACCAAACTCAAGTTCTTGTTTTTATAATCCCATTTCCTCAACTGGCGCCTTGCGACGCTGTGGTAATTAGAACGTATTGAGAGTGATTAACATTTTCCCATGTTCTGAATGCGGCCAATCTGCTTTCACAATCCTCCTCGAGCTCTAAGTCCAAGTGCAGCACCTGCCGATTCCCTTCCAAACTGAATCCAGTAATTCACAGCCAAGTGAAGTGAGGGTAACAGCTGGGCTTTTCATTCTAACAGTGTACCTGTAGGTGATGCTTCGCTCTGCACCTGCAGTCAACACAGCGAGAGGGGGAAGCTCCTGCAGTGCGCGGTGGCATGTGTCACAAAGTGCCCCAAGTGTTGACAAATTCACTTAATAAGAGGAATATGAGCCAGAAATGGAGGCTGCATTAAAAACATTTAGTAATACACGTCCCATTTGCCTAATCTTTGTCCTGTCACAATGCCGCCAGCACCTGTCAGGATTTAACAGCCACTTTGCCAAAATATCATCCACTAAGTTGCTTTGAGGGAGTCAGTTAACACCTGAAGCCTCTGCAGGTTAGATTTTCTTTTTAAATGTGAAATATCAGTGGAGAAACAGGCCACACGGTTGGTATACTGGTTAACACTCTGTGGTTTGGATTTGACAGACAGAGGTATCAAAAACAACGAGGAAGGTAACAGCAACACAGTGGGGAGTACTAGTAGAGTTAACCTATATATTTACCATTACAACTACTTAATAACCGATGTGTTGTGAATAATAAACGACATCAGATTATTTGAAAGTCTCGTTATCAGATCGAGAAAAGAGGAGATTAGACAGAAGGAGAAGGCAGTGATAATCCAGTAACATTTAGTTTTAGTAAGAGGCCTCTTCTTCACTTTGATCTTTAAAGAGACACTTCACCAAGAAAAGATATAGTTTGTTACTAATTTTCAGAGATAAATGTGATCATAAATTGGCCACTCTGAGACACATGTCTCATTCCCAAAACAAGACTATTAGTAAAATTTACTATTAGAAAATAAAAGCCCTATGCTGTGCTTCACTGAGTTTCTGTTAATGATAACAATTGTAAAGGGTCAAGGATCTTCAATAAGAAAATAAATAATATTCCAGCGCTGTGAGAGAATGTGAAATACACATACACAGCAGCCTCACAAGGATCTTAAGATTGTTCTTCACTTGATCGAATGGAAAAAATGGGTGAACCAGCCCTTTAAATAGTCTTCACAAAAGATTAAACTGATGCTATGGTATAATAAATATGATATATAAATATATGACAGCTCTAACCTTTCGATATTCAAGTGCTGCAGTGTATGAATTATAAGGAGAAATCATCTGGTGTGAATGCATGCATGCGCACGTGTGTCAGTGCGTGTGTGAGGGAGAGAGACCGACTCAGGGCAGGAGTTCATGCTGTAATTGAGGCATTTACATGCATACATCACAACGACAAGGTAGTATTGAACATTTATGGATCAGCCCGCAGCCAACTGTATCCTGCTCGAACACAAGCCATCTCTTTTTAATGGTAACAGCTTCAAACATATGAGGCACTGAACCATGTTTGTAGTTCAGGGTGACAGCTGACAGCTCATTTTTGACGTCTAATGACATAAAGGACCAGCATGAGAGGAGATGTTACACTGCCCAGTGTAACAATCCTGTTCTCTCACTCAAACAGGCACTTAAATATCTCACCAAAGTAAACTCCATCCACTGAGAGAAACATTTAGTATGTTTGCAAATATTATACATCACAAATATTACTTTTCTTTCTTGTTGGCCATTTTTTAAAGTGTTGTATGCCCCAGGGATCAATGCTTGGCACGGTCTTGCTCTCTGTGTATACGGTCCACCCTGCTAGGGCAAGTTGTTATGAGACCATATCACTGATACAGTGTCACACACTGTGTCCTTCTTTTAATTAAAGTACTGCTTCACACGGGTCTACACAGCTGGTGCCATAAAAGAAAGGATGTGTCCAACATTCCTGAAACTTAGTTTGGACGAAATAGAAACTGCTTCATTGCAGAGATACAGTATTTGCCATCTTGAGCAGAGCCATTAAAAATACAGTAGTTACAGTGCAAAATATTGTAAATAGGTTTGTTCTTGTCTTGTGTTGTTATCAATTTCGTAAAGGTGATGCTCATGAGACTATAAGGCCTTCTTTATCTATGTTACCTTTAAAATCAGTTTAGACATTTTACCTTTCTACCTGCATAATTTTAAATTTCAAAAATTATTTGAGTGTAGTATGTAATATTTTACTGACTTTAACCAAAAAAAGAACAACAAAATAAAAAGTACATGAAAACAGTTTATCTCGACTGATGAGTTACTTGCACATGATTTAGTATTAAATGATGCTGCAGCTGAATATTTAACAGCCCCTCTTTTTTACCACATAAGCACAGAAAACATAGAAAGACATTTTCAGGCACGGCCCAATGCAGTAAATAGGCAATGATGCAACTCAAAATATCTCAGCATCAGTTGGGGAAAAAAAAGTGTCTTTGGTCGACTGGTTTAAATGTCATGGGCGATGCACTGTATACGGAGCCTGCAGGAAACCCTCTCATGTAGACGCAGAGTTCTCAAAGTGCAGGGCTTTTGATCGGATGCTCACTGTTGCATGCAAAGTTCAAGGGGGCAGAGACCATCAGCGGAGACAGTTACTCAACACTGTTACCCAACCACGAGAAGCTGTTTCTAACTTGTCAAAACCACTATATCACTATTCTCTGTAGCATTTATCAAGGACAAGCTTTTTGAATATGATATCGAGGGTTCCAGTGTTAACTTCTACCAATGACAAGGCAACTATTTAAATGGTGACACTAAAGGATTGCCTTCACCACCACTTTATTCTCTAAATTATTAACTTTTATTCCCATATTTCACTTTATCATTACCATTAGCAATTCTCCTGTTACCCATTTGCTTAATTTGCTTTACAATTTTCAGAAAAATCAATAAGACTTGGAAGCAAGGAGCCTGTACAATATCTACAGCCACTAGAGGGAGTTACAGGCTTTAGTTTTGTACTGACTGTAGTGTACTAAGTTGTTTTCTTTCTTCCAACAGTTTAAATTACTACATGAGACTTTGAAATAACTGTGGATCTTACTAAAGGCAACACAAGAAAGTGACATTGGTGCTATTTCATTACAGCCATATAAGTTTAATTTGAAATTTGTCAACCTTTCTTAAACGCAGAGTAAGACGCACAGACACAATTTAAGGTTTGGGGTTTACAAAGGTTAAATACTTGCTGATATTTCTGGGGACAGAAGGGAAAATATCCGACATTTTCCCCAGACTGCTAGTTAAATATGTCCAAAAAAACAACAACAAAAGGGTGAACAGATGGGAGAATTTGGCTTTGACAGCAAAAAATGCTAGGAGAACAGCATCTATAGCATTATGCAGAAGCATATAAATGTAATATCCAAACAATGTAATTCATATGCATTTTTTCTAAGTGTTCTTAATGCTATACAATTGTTATATTTTGCATGTTGGATACAAATATGCAGTGTAGGATTTTGTATGTGTGGCTGAAGTGTAGGGCGCTTAGAGGCATTCTTGTAAAATGCTAATAAGGCCGCCGAATGTATAATAAGACGAGTTTAAAGTGACAATGTTACAGAGAAAACGTCATAACAGTGTCAACAGTGTTGGCTGCACAGCACGTGAAATTAAATTTGAGCATGAATTAATCAGTGGCCCAGATGATGTTATCATTTATGAGAGAGAGAATTGTCAGGAATCTATAATTCTGGCGTTGAGTGGGGAACATGCCGGATCCATAAATGTGGACGTTATCATTGAGGACATACAAACTGCAGGAGGGACGATGTGTCAATTAAACAAGAATGATAACAACACAGAGAAGATCGAAATCGGTTGAGTCTGTCATAAAAGATTGCTGTCAAATGTTAAAAACTGAGAGGGGAATAAATCAATACTGAATAATTATTACAATAGTACACCGTGTAGGGAGTGTTATTTTCAGTTATAGCATGCATCTCCTTTTGTCTCATGTTAAACAACATAAAAAAACATCATGAAAAAAGTAGCGTTTCATTGACAGTGACAGTAGAACAAATCACTTTGGTATCAATTCAAAATTTATCAAATCGTGACATGACGGGAAAAGCAATCCAAAAAAGTCATCTTGTTTAATAAGCCGGTCACTTAACAGTCGACGCATTTGAAAATAACAAGCCAGATGCACATACCCGACGGGAATGAATGACCCTAAGCAATGTAAGTGAACTGAACTTGGGGGAGGCTGAATCGATTAAGGATACTTCATCATTTCCAGTCTCAATATTTCTCTATTTTGCTCACAATTACTATGTACACACAACAATGCCTTGACCTAAAATAAAAATATCAAGGAACTGACTGAAAGCCAGACCGTATAGATACAGTATAGTCGAGAAACCAGTGATCCCCACAGAATAGACACCATATAACATAATAAAAATAAATAAAGCCAGAGGCGTCTCTGCTCCTGGTTGCAGTTTATGAAGATTATTATTGTGGTGATGGAAGTGATATTAAACTGTTTTATATCAAATGCAGCAGTGATGAGATGCACAAAGATCCATGTAGGTCATCTGAGAAGACTGTGGCAATAAATTAGGTTAAAGTATGTTTATACTCCCTCTCTCTATCTGTGTGTGCTTGTGTGTGTGTGTGTGTGTGTGAGAGAGAGAGAGAGCGAGAGAGAGATCAGTGTTTACTTTTGCCCTCTTTGAAATGAGTCCTCTAAGCCAAGCCATTTTTTTTTGCTAAGACATAGTTTTAAAGTCTGATTAGGAAACAACTTACCAGTATGAGAAGGATCAGAATCGGTTCTCTTGCCAAGTTACATAGAAGAAATCTGCTGTGATGCAGAACAAACAAGAAGAAAGTAACAAGAAAATGTGAATTAAAAACTAAAGCAAGCTTAATTAAGAAATTTGAAACAATTACTCTTCAAGAAATAGCTAAATGAGACAAGACTGTACTATAAATTAAAGCTAAAATATACAACAATAAATGTAGAGTGTATACATTATATCATATGAACATCTAGGATATACAAAAACAAATGTATTAGACCACCACCCAATGCTAAATCTGCCCCAAATTAACAGCATTGGAAATTATCAAAATAATAATACCATTACAGAATGGTTAATACACCAGTACATAGACGCTCTTTAACAGAAATTACATTTCTATTGTAAGCACATTATTATTTCTTGATTAAGATGTCAAATGATATGTAATTACTTTCATTCTTGAACAGAAACATTTGTTTTAGAGGTTGAATGTTATGCTTGTTGGGATTTATGTCTGACTTCTCAGAGAAGAAGCCCAATTCAGTTTGTTATTTGCCAAATAAATAACAATCCTATAACTCCATCTAGTGGTTCACTGCCACACTTATTGATTTATTTCACCATATAATGTCAGCGCTACTATGTGTTGTGAAAGGCAAACACTTGGTGAATGGTATAATTTAACAACACAAGCAAACTGAGACATATTATTTTCTTGTAGCACAAAATGTAAACACTGGAACAAACTGAAGAAACACCTAATAAACTTAATAAATAATCAGGTGGACAAATTGTGTGAGAGATACAAACTGTGTGATGGATAGTGTTATACATGTAAGATGAGATGATTAAATGATAAAAATGAGGCATCATGCAAGACCTTTCAGTCAAGCAGCTCAAACAGGAGTTAGTACAGCATTCAATGATTAGCAGATGATGTGTATCAATACTGAAGCATAGTTAGGGTTAAACCTGGCAGCAGCACTGACAGTGTTTTGTCAGCATGACTGATAGTAGAACTAAAACTGAACCCCTGAACCAGTTTGGACTTACATAAGTACATAAGTCAGAAACACTTCCTGGTATTATCTCTTTAAATAGAAGTCTCTCGTTTAGAAAGAATACATTTGAAACCTTATATTTAAGTTAACTTTGGAGTTAAGTAGTGTGTTATGGTTAATTATGAAGTATTTATAAGTAGCTGTACGTATTTGCAGTTATAAGTAGTTATAACTGCAGTAATATAGGTAAGTAAGCAGATATAAGAAGTTATAAGTAAATGTGAAATAAATTGAATACAGATAGAGGTTCATTATTACCATACATACATCTCTTATAAATAACTAATAATTTAGAGAAGTGTACATTTGTTGGATACAAGTGTGTTAAATGTTGATAATCGTGGGTGGACTTTAAACATGAGCGTCATGACGTTTGGCCTTTACGTCATACGTCAAATGCGTGCGTCAGGCTAAATTTTAAATACTTCTCCCCAAAGCTACCAACGCTTGGTTCATGGCGTTTTGTGTTTCACGCGTTAGAAATTTCCAGTCGAAGTCACGTAGTTTAATCCTCTGTTAACCCATGGAGCTATCGGGTTATCTTATAAATTCTTTTTTTGGCGTTTGACAAGACCAAAGAGTCAAATTGCCATCATAAAGCTAATCTTAGTGTGGAAGCTAGCAAACTTCCTCTTCTCCAGGGAATAAGAGGCAGCTCTGTTTCTTCTTCTCATCTGTGTGTTTCATCACTTACAGCTCGTCGTGTTTTCTCGCTGACATGGTGTCCTCCTTGGTGAAACTCTGTGCCCGGGAGGTAGTGAGTGACCGCAGCTCGTCACCCTCCTGGTTGAGGTGGGTGCCCAGGGAGCTGTTCAGCCCGCTGCTGGAGGCCGCCTTCAGCAGCTGCAGACCGCTGGCTGTGGGTGAGCTGGTGCAGAGGTGGCCCGAGCGCAGCCTGCGAGTTGGAGGATGGAGGAAACAAGGACAAACCGCGCCGAGTCGACTCTGCGTCCAGGCTCTTTTACTGGCAGTTGTCAGAGGATTGTCGGACCAAAGGTAAGTTGCCTGCCAGAGTTTTTAATCATTTTTTACTGCAAATAAATACCTTTCAATAGGTAAATGAGCCAAGATATTCCTGTCTAATAACTGAACCCGGCTCTAATTCATGCATGTGCTATCTAATAATCTTACATTAAAGGCATCATTTAAAAAAAGAAGTAAAAGTGTTTGTTTTGATAAATAGTTATATCACATAATTGCTGTCAGATGCTCTGAAGTCTAAAAATGGGTGAATGTTTTTAATTTTCTGCTCATGTTTTAAACTAGTTGTAAAAGTCAGTCTTTAATTAACTAGTTTTATTGCAATAATTGTCAACCAATTGAAAAATCTTTGATTTCTTTTTGGCCATAACACCAGTACTAATCTACAGTGTTGCAACTCTTAGTAAGCAAATACAGAATTGCCTCTATAGTGATTAGAGATGAAAACAATATTCTTTCTGTATTATCAGTAATAAATCATACCACTTCCTGTCTTGCAGATGTGCTCTGCAACTACTCGACCTCTGTGGGCTCCAAGGAGATGAAGGAGTGACAGGAGACCCGATGGGTGGCTGGTCTCTGACTGTAGCTCTCTGCACCATGGTGGTTCAAGCCCGAGGTGGGGCTCATACACCAAAGAGGAGAGACGGAGAGCGTGAAAGAAAAAGGTTCTCGGCCCTGGAGAGAGAAAAGGACTTGAAAAGAGAAAGGGGAGAACCAAACTGGGATGAGGCAAGCAATGACAAGGAAATGATGGCATCATTGAGAGGCTTGGGTGAAGATGAGAAAGGTAGAGGAATCAGGAGGAGGATGGAGATAGAGAGAAGAAGACACAGCACATTGGGAGGATTAGTGGTCAGCAAAAAGGACAACGAGGAAAAAGACCCAGGAAGTGATGTGTTGGTGGACGTGAGAGCTGATCTCTTTGTTAATTCTCGCTCTTGGGAACGTGTCCGTGTGGCTCTCAGCACATCAGGGCCCCTCAAGCTTCAGTGCAGGTATCTTCGTGTGGAGGAAATCTCTGTGTCAAGTATCAGGACTCTGCTGGCCCTCCTGCCCCGCCAAGGTCTCGTGGGCATCGACGTTCGTTACAGCTACCTCGGTGTGGCTGGTTTAGCCGAGCTTCTGCCTCTGCTCTCCACCTTCCCTGCACTGAATTCCCTCCAAATGCACTACTGTAACTTAGACTTTCGTCGGGACCACCCAGGACAAGAGGAGACACTGAGGGACTTATCACAGGGTCTGGCACAGCTAAAAGAGCTGCAACGCCTCAGCCTCACTGCTGTGCGCCTGCCAGGACAACTTTGCGTGCTGCTCAGGTTTGGGGTGGATTTCTGTTAAACATGAACAGCTCTAACTTTGCATGTACAACAGGGTTGCAAATATTGTGCATGCATTAGACTGAGTTAATAAACAATTGTCATTCAGTCGTTAACTTTAACTTTTAAATGTATATTAGGAGCACATAAGTAATGTGAGACTAATAAATGGGGTTGTTGCTGTAAAAAGCTCCTTGGGTTACCCAGTCAGTCTGGCAGCAGAGAAATGTCATGCCTATGTTAGTGCTTTGGCTTGTGTGCGCCCTCTGTTTGTATAAGTCGTAACTGCACCATGTGTGAGGTTCTGAGAAATGACACTCACGCCTAGTCAGGTTATTAATTCATTCATTCTTAATAGGAATTTTAATCATCTAACGGTGTACCTAATGTACACAGTGAGCCAAGTAAACGCCACAGTCGTATCAATATTCTCAACTTTGATGTTTTTCCTCCACAAATAAGACAAGATTCATACTCAATATAAATGTATATTTGTCGATATGTTAGTGTAGGAAATAACGTTTTTTGTAATGATATTAAGATTCCTGTCTTTCCCTTTTTTTGTTCCAGCTCACTTCCTCAGCCTCTGAAGATCCTGGAGCTGCCATATCTGAGCCTAACTCCATCTGACCATGCCTATCTGTCCTGCAGCCACCACGCCTCCACTCTGCAGCAGCTGGATCTCAGTGAGAACTGTATGGATGAAAACATGCTGCCCTCTGTTCGCCGTCTCCTCTCCCAGGCCTCCGGCAGCCTGCAGCACCTCTCTCTGAGTGGCTGTGGTCTGACTGACGGCCTGCTGGGACTCCTGCTGCCCTCACTGGGAGGCTGCTTGGCCCTCAAGAGCTTAGTTTTGGCTCTGAATCCGCTCTCCCTGTCCGGCCTCACAGAACTGATGAGGACGGCTGTGAGGATGCCATCACTCCGTCATTTACTTTACCCTTGCCCACTGGAGGATTTTCAGCCGGGCCTTCCTAACCTGCCCTCCAGTGCCCAGCTCTTAGACTGGCCTTTTGATGAAACAATAGACATCCTCACCACCATCAACCATCTCAACAGGCTGCTGATAGATGCTGGACGCTCTGAACTCTTCCTGACCTGTGATCTGCTCAATTATGATCAAGACTGGGTTGAATAGAGCATAAGTGAGGGGCAGCTAATCAAGCCTGACAATCACTGTAAATCACTGAGTTTCTTTTATCTGTTTATCAACATTTGTGCTGTTTGAAGGATTTACATATTCATGTATGCCTTTTCTTGCTTTTAATGGATACACAACTCCTTACCATAATCGGTAAGCACCAAAGAAAGTATTTACTTATTGTTGCCAGCATGAATGGTAAGACAACATTTTGGTGGAAGACCTAATAAACCATGTTTTAATAAAAAGGTGCCATGAGAGTGTAGTTACATATCCACCAATGCTGGTTTTCTGCCAAAAACTAGTTGCCTGGTCAATCTCTCTACCTTTATGCCTTACGACTCAGAGTCACATTGGAGGTTCACTTCAAAAAGATACCAAAACAAGGGATGCGACTTCCATTTTGGGGCAAAGCTGTGCTCAACAAAGACTTATGTGATTGTCCACAAAAACATCATTCATGTTCCTTGAAAGGGACGTCTTTTTTTTTCTGAAAATCAATAGGTGAGAGGAAAACCAAAGAATGGACCAGGAGGTGGCAATGGCAGAAGAAGCCAAATTTGGCTTTGAACTGCTGATCTATGCACCTGACTGTCTGTTTCTTAGGTCACAATTTTCAGACAGAGGCTTTTGAGGAGAATGTGGAGGAGAAGATGTGGACCAAGTCGATTGATTGAACAGTGCACAAACAATCATTCTCCTGTCAGGTTATCTTGTTGAGGACAGCATATTTTTGAAGTAGCCTCATATTCGATCAGTTCACCTGCTACATGTGGGTATTCTAGTACAGATAACCAACCACTGGTGCAGCAGCCAACATTATTGTGTACTGTATAAGAATCTCCAACCACTGTATTTGACAAATATTATTTATATTTTTCCTTAAACAGGTGGGTGTTTTTATTTTTATTCTCCAGGTAATTTACTCTTGTGTTTGTGCTGCAACGGTATATATATATACAGTATATATATAAAGTTTGTGAGGCAACTATTGCTTCATTGCCATACTATATCAGTTCACTCATCTTTTGTATGTAAGTCAAAAAAGTATTAGCGTTAGCAATCACCCTGTACCACATGAATGCATTCACTTACTGTCAGATACAGAATAAATCAAAGCAAAGTTTGAAGAGACTGTAAATCATTAGTACATTTCTACGTACTGAAAATACAGGTGAGCCTGCAGAGATGTCTAGAGATTTGTTTACTGTTTATTTTGTCACTAAATGACTCGATCTTTAACCTAAATGTCCTGCTTTATGAGGCTTAATTGGCCTTGTGTGAACTCATTTGGCAGTGGTTTGAATGTAACAGATATTAATTTACATTTAAAAGTTACACACGTCATCTGTAGTACTCCACGCAAGACTGCTGTTGAATAAAGTAGCGGCGAGGTGAGGCCCTCTGCCAGTCGTCGTCCGAGTAGATGTGAAACGGACGCAGAGTGATTCGAGACAATGGCAAGGAGATGAAATGTGGAAAGTGTGTGAGGAAGGGACGGTTTCGCAGGGGAGGTAGAATTATCCCTGTAATAGCAAGAATCATATAAAAGACACAGGTTACAGTATAAGCGATCTGTCAATTACATTCAAGCTGATGTGTGTGAAATATTACCGGCTGGCTTGCGTATCCTGGTCATGCTGTAAGTCTCTCCGAGACGAAAGATCGCTTGAGACCTCCAACAAAAACGGACAAAGGAAGTCAATGAAACGTGTGGAAAAAATACCATAAACAGGAAACTAATATAATATTTGTGACTTTCACCTACTGTTCCTTTAGAGGGAGAAGTACAGTGTTGTGGTGACCAGCAGGTGCAACATGTAAAGTCTTCCTGTACTCCTCCTTTTGGACGGAACAGAAATAGTTCAGCACGTCCACCGCGGTGAAAGACGCCGGCTTGCTCTTTACTGTACTCGTGAGGTGCTGATACCTGTTGTGTTTCTGGCAGCGTGGACAGAGAGTGTGAAAGCAGTTAATCACCAGCCTAAACCAGCTCCTAATGTACTGTACAGGTCTCAGTACAGGACGAGTTGATACTCTCAGTTTTCAAACACCTGTTCTGTTCCTTCGTCAAACTCAAAAATACACTGATGGATGGCGATAATGATGTACTGTATGTGTCGCAAAATGTTAGGAGTTACTTTGTATTTGGAGATCCACGACTGCAGCCAACACTCTGCTCTGTCATGGAGGTTTTTCCACGTGTCAGCCTGGTCCCGCAGCTCCAAGTCCCAGGTGTCCAACTCAGGCCAAAGCCACTGCTCTGCCTCATTGACACCTAATGCAGTCAGAGCGCACACCACTGTTTCCCTAATGAAACAACAACACCATTATAAAAACAACCACTCCTTTCAGGACGTTTAAATGCGACAGTTATCAACTCACCAGAGATCTAGAGATTTAAAGGCGAGGAGAGTGAGGAGGTTTTTTACAAGCTCATAACTGACGGATTTCAGATGCACCAGCAGATTCAACATTTCCACCAGCACCGTCTTTTCCAAATGTGACTGAAACAAACAAATTAAATCTTCGTGACGTCATAATGCACTGCCTAAAAAGCTGTGATAATCTGGATTCATGGACATACTGTGTAACCGTACCATGTGCGGTCTCACAAATGTAGGCACCAAGTCAACTAGGCCGTGGTAAAGCTTGTCTGTGTTCTGGAGGAGTTTCTGACCGTGCAGAGTCTGCAGAGCAGCAAAGATCTGCAGTTTGGATGAATCGCTGCAGGCGGTGAGGCGGCTCAGCAGCTCTAAGGAGAAAGCTTCTGGAGACAGGGAACTCAGGAGAGTCTGCACACGAAACACACACACACACACACACACCTGTCAAAACCAAAACTTGAAACAACCTTGACACTGTGTATTGTATATATCTTTATCTTTTTAACAAGGTACTGGTAAGATGACTCAACTTTTAATGACCTACCTGAGGAGCTAAGACTCTTATTATTATTATTATTATTATAATACATAAGGCATCATCGTATTATTTAAATGTTGATAAAACAATAATCTTGGAGAGGAAGAAAACACAGAATGATAAAATGTCAAACGATACACCATGAAATTCACAGAATTCAGTGATACACTGAGCCACATTCGTGAAGTATTCCAAGCTGTTGGAGCTGCATAGTGAAATTTAGCTTTTATTTATTTTGACATTTGATGCTCTGAGTTTTGTGATTTAGCTCTGCCTTTGTCTGTGAAAGCACTTTATAAAGTGCGAAATAAAAATAATACAATGAATCATTATTACTGTTTTATCAGGGAACACGTCTCTGAACCAGCCTGCATCTGCAAACTGCTTGAGGAACGCTTGCACTTCAGGTGTTGGTTCTCGAGGAGGCAGCGGTGTCGGAGTCCTTGGACGAGGGCGAGATGGAGGAGAAGGTGGAGCAGGAGGAGTTTTGGGTTTGGGTTTGGGTTTGGGTTGCACTACTGGAGGAATGATCACTGGAAGCTGTACAGAGTCAAGTTACACACACAAATGTTATAGTTCTTGTGTCGTGTTCTTGTGTCTCCTGTAAAATGTTCATACCTCCTCAGTCTTGTGTACGACTCTCTCAACAGGCTGTGGCTTGACTTTGATCTGGGTGTCTGGTTTAGAGA
The DNA here is from genome assembly GCF_958295425.1 of Solea solea. Classification (NCBI taxonomy): domain Eukaryota; kingdom Metazoa; phylum Chordata; class Actinopteri; order Pleuronectiformes; family Soleidae; genus Solea; species Solea solea. Next base: position 34,979,199 of record NC_081134.1, on the reverse strand, counting down.
TCGGTGCTGGAGTCTTTTTCTCCTGCAGCTGCACAGTGAGGACAACATTTGCTTAATAATCAATAAAATACTGCGTATGTCAGTAAAATAAAGCTCCAAAAACTTAAAATGTTAACAGTTTATACCTTCTTTTTCTTCACAACCACAGGAATGATCACTTTAGGTTCAGGGCGGGCGTCCTCTTTTAAGGGAGTCAGGTTACGCGGCTCATGATAAAAAGAAAATCTATCTGGGTCAAATGTGTCCTCCAAGTAAATCTGAAAACATAGTACATAACACGTAAGAATTATATCCATGGTAGGTAAAAGGTGATCGTGAATCTAATTTGACAAACATCACACCATTCCATTAAGACCTGAAGAAACAGCTTGAGTGAGTGATTTCAGGAGAAGTTCATACCTTATTATTTAGGGGCAGGCCATATATTATATTCATGTAACGATCGAAAGCTTCTTTCTTGGTTTCCTTCGTACTTGGAGGCTTCTCTTTTCTGCACTTGACTGTGCCATGTAGGAGGGCGGATAGGTCAGCCCAGTGCTCCTGGAACAAGGCAGGCAGAAAAAAAGAGCAAGAACCTTTTTTCCATGAGACAAGATGAAAGGAGAGGAGTGAACACATGCTGCTTTTGCCTGAAGAGATCAATCAAAAGGCATATGAAACATTTAAGACAGGAAGTCTCTTTCTAACCTTTATGTTTTTGAACCTTAAAGAGAGTTTATGAAATAGTCAATCATTTTGTAATCTGAAATAGTTTACATAGATTATTTTCTGATCACACAATCTATAGTCAAATGATTGCAAAGGCAGTAAAGTTAAGGTTTTTAAAAAGAGATCAGTAACCTGTCTTACCTTGCTTGCAGCTTGATTCACATTTTCCTTAAAGAACTTCTGCTTTTCAGGTGTTTTCACATTTGAGGTCTCAGACTTCTGAGACAGCAGACTTGGGAAAACCACTGTTTTTGTTGTTGTGCTCGCCTCACTTAAGGCCACCATCTTCACAGATGCTGCATCCGATTACCTTTCAGATAATTTACATTTCAAGGATTTTCTAGAAAAAAATACATCACACAAATGTATATTGATTGCATGTGGTGGTGTTATTTAAAAATTGAAAAAAAACAACAATAATTCCTAGCACGTGGAACCACCTGGAATCACCAATTAATTTGATTTTTGAAGAGATTTTTGAAGAGGAAACATATTCTGAACGTTACAGCATTAAATTTTCTATTTTATTAAGATGAGAAAATATACTGATAGTGTGCTCTATCATCTGTCAGTTTTATAAACACAAATGGGACCTCTCAGTGCATTTAACTTTGGGAAAAGTAATTAATGTTATTAGTTAGCATAACAGTTAAGACAACGATCCATTAATTGAGGGGAAAAAACGTTACGACTGATTAAAAATCACTCGACGTGATTTAAAACACAGAATTAGCTTAAACAATGACGAAACTAAAACTTTAATGTTGTGTTTACCTTCCACTGAGCAGTAGGTTTGTATCCCGGATGCAGCTGTGCTGTACTTTATTAGCAAATAATTAACTAAAAAGTAAAAGGTGAGTTCCTTCTTCTGTGAGATTCTTCCGCTGAAGAAATCAGTCCCTGTTGCTACGCAACGAGTCGCGACCGCACCACTTAGACTTCAACCACACACACAAAAAAAATTGATCCTAAGAAAGAAGTAGTTCAGGTTATGAAAACAGCCTATGCTCTTTGTATTCTTAACTATTACCCATCGAGTAAAGATATTTTGGGGGGATATATAAAATAATATCAAATTTGTGTTTACATTTGACTCATTTAACAACTTTAATAACCAAACATTTCTGACTGAATAATTCCACTGCTCTATGATCTATAATTATCATGTTTTTATGCTAAATACTCCTTTGCAAAAACAACTGGATTGTCTGCAAATACTCAGGTCAAAAAAATGTAATTTTGACAATCAATATAAGTAAAAGAGTATATAAATCAATTCTTTAGATTTAGAATCTGTAGATAACAAATAAAAAAACAACTGCATACATACAATATATTCTCGGTTTATTGTACAAATATTAAAATGTGTTACCACTATACAAATAGTTCATATTAGTCAAAAGGTGTTTATATTTACATCAACAACAAGATTTACATTCTATACGTTTACATGAAGACATGAAGGACACTAAAAGGATTGTGGAAGATCTTTGGTGTTAAGTCACATTCATTTAAATGCTAATGTGAAAAATCAAAGGTAACAACATGACATGTCCTAAACTAAAGTGACACTAACATAATATAATTTGATCTTTAGGCTGTTCAGGAGTTTGAGATGCAGGTCTTCAGAGAGCTTCCGTCATCATACTCTCCAGCTTCTCCTCCTCCGCACACGAGGACACAGTAAAATCTCTGGTGAAATAATGCATCTCTATACTTCCCGACTCATGTACAAGAGCGAGTCCGGAATATGTGTTTTGTTTTCCTGAGTCTCCGAACACAGTCATGGCCGTCACCCTGTCAACAGAGAACACACACACACACATATTAAACATATTAAAAAACTAATGACTAAAATGACTGAGACATTAATCCCTCCTGTGTCTGGTGTTACCTGTCCGCAGAAATCCTCTCGGTGATCACAGGCTTTGTGTCGTTTTTCAGCAGGTCCCATATGTGGAGGTTCGAGGCTGCATCGAGCACACAGAAGACTGTCGGCCTGGTCTGAGCCCACTGCAGTGAAACCACACGTTCACCCGCTGTGCTGTGGCTCCACTCGGCCACAGGCTGCTCCCGGCTGACAACATGCAGCCTGATGCAGCCGTCCCCACAACCCACCTGGAAGAAATGCAAAAAAGGATGAGTGTACAGTGTTATCAGAGCATTGTGGGCCTTGAAGTCATTGCAGGATTATACGATTTCTCCCATTTGCCAAATTTGTTAAAAGAAAGAGCAGAAGGGGAAGACGAGGCAAAGGACGGAGAAGAAAAAAGGGCAGAAATGCAAGTTTAACTACCATAAAACACCAAGAATTAAATATAGAATAAACATGATGGTTTCATTTTGTTATTCACATTTTAATGATATGCGTATTTGTAAATGTAAAAAAAAAATCACAATTATAAAGTTGTAATATGTGTTTAGAAGTGTAATTCATCCACGTGCCTTGAAAAAGGTCAGTAAATATAACTGCAAGTCTTCGGCTTTGTTTACTTTATACAGGATTTAATTTCAAGGACTTTTCAAGGACTTTCCAGGACCAATTCCCTCAAATTCAAGGATTGCAGGAGGCATCGTAACAAACAAGGTCATGTTGGCAGCAGGAGACATTTACCTAAATATCAACCACACTTCTTTCTTGCACTTTCGATGGCCCATGTATATTTTGGCTGATTTTTTAAATCTTTCAAGAGCCTTGACTTTTTTTTCAAGGTTTCAAGGTTATATTTTTTTGTTGACTTTACTCACAAATTGGATTCACACAATTTTGTTAAAGTAAACTTTCAATTAACAAGTTACTTTAACTTGAATTAATATTATATGGTTATTGGAGGCTATGAGAATTATTATATTTATTACTATACTGTATAAATAAACTATGTTGAAAACTGTACTCTCACCAAAAACAGATTTGGTCTGAAGGGGGAAAAGTGGATGGAGCTGACATCCACAGGTCGGAGTCCAGCCTCCTGAAACCTGTAAAACTTTGGCGGCGCCTTCAAACCGTGACTTGTTCCATGTCGCACGAGACCCTTGGACAGAAATGACACAAGGACAACGTTACATTATTAAACAGGGGCAACAATTCATGAATAGCTCATGTGTTTATTTAGAAATGTTTATTCGGCAGTAAACACTGCGCTCACCATATTTGTGCCGATAAAAAAATGATTGGAGTCAGAGGGAAGAAACTTTAAATGAAGACTCTGTAATGCCCCAATTTTCACTGCATCTCTTGATGAAACCCTGAGAGCCAGACGGAGCCAGCAAGGGGTGGGGGGTGGGGGGGGGGTAAACCAGAGGTCAAAGGTTACAGCATTCCCATCCAAAAACAAACTGAAAGATGACACTACAAGCATCACATTCTCACAGCACAGATTTGACCACGCCATCTAATGTCGAGGTGACAAAAACAACCGTACATAACAAACAAGATCATATGACCACGACAGAGCAGCTGTTTTCCACCGGGAAAAGATTTTGTGGGGTATTTTGAGCGGCGGTGCCTGGCAGTGACGAATGCATCAGGAGCTATTTATCAATCTCACCTCTCAGCAGTGTGGAGGGTGGAGCTGTGAAGCAACTTTACTTTGCCCCCAGGCCTGAGTCCTGGAAGAGAGAAGGAGAAAGGTTAAAAGCTGGCGCCACATACGAGCGATAGATGAGTACGTGCATGGAAAAACAACACACAAACGACACGCTTCGACATGTGACTGTGTTACCCAGGTCTGTTGATGATCCTGCCTCACTCGCTTTTGGGAGTTCCACTACCACCTGCAGGACAGAAAAGTGAACAAATCCATGAAGGTACATAAAGGTCAAAGTGCCATTTTCAGCTTCAGTTATTGAAATAAACACTGACAGTGTGACAAGAAACATGGATTCTGTCATTTCCTTTATTCCTGGTCTTACAGGAATTTATTTAGATTTTCTTTGACATTGTCAGAAGCCACATTTTTCCTCATTTTCATGAATTTCTCAAAAATAATGCAGAGACATCATTACGGAGTAAATCAGACATGTAAAGTGCTGATATGTAAGAAGATATCATTGTTGAAGATGAAATCACACTAAAAGGTTTGGGACTGTAATTGTAAGATATACAGTTAATATGGAGGCAATAGCTATTAGCTGTTCTTTTTTGCAACTATTGAATTACTGTGATGATATAGACTGAAGATCTGTGACTTCTAAGTGAAGGAATTCAAAAATAAGAATAAGATAATATAAGAATATCCTCAGTGACAGTTTAAATCTACAATGATGTGTGTATCACGTCAGTTTAGATTTGAGTTTTTGACAAATCATTGGGCCACAGTTGTTTTTCCGAGTACTTCTTCTACTTTAGCTAAGTCAGGATGTTTGTATCCGTTTCACTCCATGGTTTTCCCATTAACTCAGTTCTGCCAGTTTTGAAAAATCTCTGGTGGAGAGAAAAACATGTATCCACTTTGTTGCCAACCTACCCAGAAATTCAAAACCCCTGTTTCGTCCAGAGAAGCCAACTGGAATGACAATCCTGACGACTCTGAATGAAGAAACAGACAGAAACAGACAACAAACTGTGAACGACAACAAACGCGTGGCACGTTTAGAAAACCACACACCAGATCTTAAATGAATGTGTTAACCATTCCATACCTTCCTCAGATGCCAACAGTGGGATCTCTGGCCTCAGCCCCCCTGCTGCAGTGGAGGGGACGACTTCTACAGACGACACAGATGACAAATGTCCCGAGCTGGCCATCACTGCATCTGTGTGGATAAGATGTCGAAATAAAGTGAGTGAATCAGCACACAGTGAATCATCACTGCTGTTACATAAGAAAATAAGCTAAGTCCTGAGTTACTGAGCATAGTAAAAAAAAAAAAAAAGGTGTCTGAAAGCAAGACACCTTGCTTTCAGACACTTGGAAACTTGGAAACTGTCTTATTCCACAATCACCGACATCCCTACCAGTGGAGAAGGTGGGCTGTCTGAAGGTCCATTCGTCTTCCCCTATCTTCAGGCAGTAGTGGTTAGCAGCGTGTTCCCTCAGGTCCCACAAAACCACAGAGCCAACTGATGTACCTGCAAAGACCAATGTGGCCTTTCCAGGGCTGAAACAGCAACACTGCACCTGGAACAGACGGATTCAAAGAGGTTACACTGTCTTCTGTGACATCGACTGGATTTTATTTTGGAATATTAATAGAAAATAGAATAGAATAATAAACTGTCGTCAGTCATAATAATACACGTAAGATTAAACAAAACCTGATTTTTTTTTTATTTCAAAGCAATAAAAAAATTATACAAACACATTAACGGGATGACTATTCCACTTCTGTCAATAAATTGTAACTAAATATGACACACAGGACCTTTAAAAGTCTCTATATTGGTGTAAAAGTAGGTTTAAAAGTTTATTGCAACTTTAATTATCAGTATTTATTAGAAATAATTCTGCTCGTGCTCAAAAAAAGAATCAAAAATAACACCTCAGATTCATAGACCAGGACCCTCTGAGGCCGAGATGGCTCCCAAATGTTCCAGATGCAGATGATCGTGCAGCTGTCGAGACGCACAGCGCTCGGCGTAGTTGTAGGCGTGTGGACGGACATCATGGTGTGGCTCTGGACTTGAGAGAAATGCACCAGGCTGATATGCCGACCTGGGATCAACAACAGGAAGGTTAGTAACGTGGTTAGTGCTGCTGTGCATGTGCCTCAATCCAAATAAAGGTAAAAAAATAAAGGTAAGATGCTTTGGGACTGTGGCGTGTACCATAAAGAAAAGACAACTGCGTGTTGAGCTGTGAACTTCCATCGCTGAAAGAAAGCGCATCCGTTTGATTCCTCAGCTTCCTCAGGGATTTCCTCTCAGCTTGATTCTCTTCTAGTAGGACAACCATGACCTAAATTCAGTCGCAACATAAAACAGGATTTAGTAAATTGCACTAGACAAAAAAAAAAAAGAGTCTCCGAACATGATGCGAGTACAGAAACTGTAGATAACCTGTGAGGCTGAGCGCAAAAACGCTGCCAGACGCTGGGAATCAAAGTTGATCTCATTCATGTTTTTGTCCCGTGCTTCCTGAGAAAGGTTTGGATCTGAAAAGTCACGGTAAACATCGTTAATATGTACATGCAGAGTTCATGAGAGAATAATATACTGATGCTTCCTCACCGCCACAGGATCCGCTGTACTCCGGGGGATGCTGCGTCCACTTCTCACACACCTCTATCTCCTCCGTCTGAATGTCTCGATCTGCGTTGTCCTCATTACACTGCACATAGGCCTGTGAGAGAAAACAAATGTTTTACGCTCTTATAACCTGTAGATATCTGTTTGAGGACAGGCAGAAACAGCTCACCTGTTTGGTGTTTGCGTTTCCAAACGTCCTAATATACATGTCATATTCGTTCACGGGAGGGAGATCCAACAGGGAGGCTGTCATGGAGAAGTCCAGATCAATCAGTCGAAGCAGCTCTGTGCTGCGTTTCCTGTACACAAAAAATAACAAAAAAAAATATTGAAAATACCATTTAAAAAATGCTGTGCAGAGCCATTTTCCTTTCAACATGAACAAGTGTTCTCAGTGAAGTTTACTTCTGTTTTGTCGCAACTTTCTTGCTGACTTCACGTTGTTTTGCAGCGACAAAGTCAATAAACCTCCCGCGCTGAGAGGCTCGACTCTGGTTCCTTTCAGACCCTGTAAAATGAGCAGCAAGAGAATATTAAATTGTTCTTAAATTTTAGAACAAATTGTCTTCCGAAAAAAAAAATATATACAGATAAAAAAATACCTTTAGACAATTCAGGAGCGTCTTCCTCTCCTCTCTTCGTACCGTGACCAGACTGAGCTGTTCCAACTCTCTCGTTCTCTTCGTTCATTGCTCTCTGAATCGCTTCGATCTCTTTTCTCTTTTGTGTCGTTAGTTCGTCTTTTTCTTCTCCTTCTTCCACTTGTGGAAACTCCGGCTCTTTCTCGTCCTCACCTTCACTCGGATCAATGTCCTCAAAATCTTCCTCATAATCCTTTGAAGAGAGAAACGACATCAATCTCTTGTCACATAAAGAACATGTAGTGCAATTTCTCACAAAAAAGATGCTGTGAGCGTTAAGATAAGATAAGATAAGATGAGATAAGATGAGATAAGATAAGATAAGATAAGATAAGATAAGATAAAGATAAAGATATAGATAATCCTTTATTAGTCCACAAATTCATGGTGTCACAGCAGCAAAGACAGTAAAGGTAATAAATAATAAACATGCATTTTCACATCTACGAATGTACAATAGGAGTTAATAGAAGTTATTGACTATTAAAATCACGGTATATATACATTAAGTAACCAGAATATAATATACAGCATAAATCTAATTATATATACAGTGTAATCCAGGATTATACTTGAGATATTCACATCTTAAAGAATAAAATGAACACACTTGTTAAAAGCTCTGACTACTTACCAGTTTCTTAGATTGTAAATCGATTACAGCATGCAAAAATCAACACAAAAACAATATTAAAAATAATAATAATAAAATAAAATAAAAAACTTTGTATTCAATTCTGTAATTAGAGAACATTTAAATGTTTGCTTTGTTTTCACCTCAAAATCGTCTTCATACTCCTGGACAGCCAAATCTTCATCATTGACATCCTTGAGAGTGTGATAAAAAAATACCTACATTAGTTACATTACACATTTGAAAGTGGAAAAGAAGCTTTGTGCAGTTCTGAGTACAGACAGTAGGTGGCTCCCAGACCAAACAGACACAGATTCCCTTGTGAGAGCAGCCAGAATGTTTTTTTTTTTTTTATATTAAAGCTTGTAGCTCTGAATGAGATGCTGCAGTATGAGGTCATTTTGATTTAATACAAGCAAAGCAAAGCAGCTGAGAAATGGAGGGCCATTTTGCACATATTATTATAGTTGGCCAGTTACCAATGGAACGAGCAAACTACATCACCACAATTAAGAACAGACCCCATAAATACAAGAGTAGATTTGCTGTAAGCAGGGAAAACAAAGTGATCTCACAGGTTCTTCCGTGTCTCCTACATCTTTCACAATAGATGTTTGGTGCTCAGAATCAATCTCAAAATCCTGGGTTACAAATGTGACATTGAGGAGGATAAAAAAATGATCAGAGAGTCTGTAATAATAGAACAATGTTATGATGGATAAACAGGAAATATATGGGTTGACTAACCTCTGTTTTTTCCGTATTAGTGTCATGTCTTTGACTTTTCTCAGAGGTGTCTTTCTTAGAGGTGCTTCTGTCTTTGTGAATTCTGCGCGCGTCGTCGTCGTCGTCCTCCTCCTTCCTGCGTCGTCGCTCGCTGTGTTTTTTTTCCACATCGTCTTCCTCTCTGTGTCGCCTTTCTTTTTGTTTTTCCCGTTCTTGTTGTTGTTGTTGTTGTTGTTGTTCCCTGTCTCCACGATGATGCCTTTCCTCTTCACCTGGCCTTTTTGAGTCTCTGTGCTGTCTGGATTCAGCGTCATGCTTCTGCCTTTGGTCCTAGAGAGCAGGAATAACAATGTAACCGTGGGATGTTGACAGAAAAACCTGAACAGATCCCACGTGGATCTCAAATACAGCTAAAACATTCATTATTCTTGATATATGTATAGTAATGATGGACAGTAATGCAGATACTTACATCATGTCCTCTCTCTTTGTGTCTTCTTTCTCTGTCCTCTTTATGTCTCTTATGTTCCTCTCTGTGCTCTAAAACCAGAAAAAGACAATTATTGATCCTGTATTGATATATCTATCCTGTGAATATGAGTGTGTTCACACATGTGAACAAATGTTTTACATTTACCTCTCTCCCCTTTTTGTTCTGCATGCTTCCTGTCTCCGTGTCTTTCTCGTCTTTCTTTTTCACGTTCGTCTTTGGGTCGCTCTCTCTCCCGATGCCGCTCTCTCTGTTCTCTGTCATACTTTTCCACCCGATCTCTTCCTCCATCTCCACTCTCCTCATGTCTCCTTTTCTCCCTTTCGCTATGGTGCTCTCTATCCTGTTCTCCCCTCCTTCGATCCTTGTCTCTCTCCTCCCTCCTTCTTTCCTTGTCTCTCTCTTCCCTCCTTTTGTCCCTCTCCTCTCCATCTTGTCTCTCTCTGTCCCTTAACCTGTCTTTCTCCTTATCTCTGTGCCTTTCCTTGTCTCTCTCTCTTTCATGCTTGTCCTCTCTGTCCCTCTTTCTCAAATCATCTACTGGCCTGTCTCGTTCCTTCCTCCTCTCCTTGTCCCTCTCGTCTCTTCTATCCCTGTCCTTATCACTTCTCCTGTCCCGTGAGTCCTCTTTTGGCTTGGCATATCCATCTTTTCCTTCATCGTGTCTTCTCTCTTTTGTACTTCCCCTCTCTTTCTGCTCGTCCCTCTCTCGTCTGGACTCCTTCTCTGGGTCCCTGCGGCGTCTCTCCACAGATTCCCCACCACGGGGCTTTCTCTCATTGTCGTTTCTCCTCCTGACATTTTCACCTCCTGGCCTTTCACCCTAAGGAAATTAAGATATGCAAGTTTTTCAGTGAGAAATAGTTCTGCAGAGCGTTAGAACTCTCAAACTAACGCTGCAGTGCCTTTTGGCTATGTGGTCATATTTTAAGAAAAAAAGAAGAAAAAAGCTAAACAAACGAGTGTTATTTTGTGCCTCCAACTGATATTGGTATCTGAAAATGATCAAGCCTGTGATACTAGTGTTGGTATCCGACATGAAAAAGTGGTGTAGAACCACAAATAATTCATTTTAATTATAATATCTAAAGAATAACACACAGAAAAGCCCTACACATTCTGCAGTACTATTCCCTCACTGTACATTATCTCTGTTGTCTGATATAGACTGACTTTATTTAGCTTTACATAACATAATGCAAATATATGCTTGTGGTGATTCATAACTCATCAATCTCCAGTGAAGTTTGCTATATAGGTAAAAAATAAAATGTTGCTATTCAGCAGTAAAAAAAGAAAAAGAAACTAGAGTAGAGAGAGAGAGAGAGAGAGAGGGGGAGAGAGTCTTGTCTTGGTCTCAGTTCATGTGGTTCTGACAACAACACTGTCTCAAGCACTCACCACTATGTGTCTTTTCAGCTCGGCTGGTCTCCATGTGTCCTCCATAGATGGTTTCTGAAGAAGAACATTATCTTTCATTTTCAATACATGACATTAAATGACAGAAACAGGGATTTTCAACGACAAAAAAACCCCACATCATTCGAAACCATACGAAACAGGACGAGAGCGTTTTTACTAAGTAGTAACTTTCAGCAACAAAAACATTAAACGGTCGCTAAAGTTCAACATTAAAGATACAGCGCTCACCTTATCACTGTGCATGTTCTCATTTGGGTTTGTTTACGCTGCTGGAGTTTCTTAATCGCCGAAAACTAGCTCATATTTTTGTAATGACGCCGCCATGATGGTGAACAACCACCGCGCACGCGCAGTCAGTTGAAACCAAGGAGCTCGCGTCTGTCACTTCAGCCTGACAACAGGATTGCTAATCAAGAGCAGAGCAATCGCTCGAATCAACACCCAGTTGCCATAGTAATATGATTTTCTTTTTTAACCAAACCCTGTTTCAATGGCTGAGTTTTTTTTTGTTTATCGACTGTGACATTTTAAAAAATCGCATCTCTGTTTCCCACATTTGTGCAGAGGTTCATGTGTACAATGCAGAAAGTATTTTAAAGAGACTGAGGGATTTATCTGCGCTCGTCATTTCTAATAAACAGATGCTGTATCTCAGGGGGGTCAAACTCATATGGGAAAAAAACAACTGTTCAGTTGAAAATATATGTGTTCCATCATGACACCAAAATAACAAGATATTTCACAGCATTTCAACATAAAAGTGTTTACTTTGTTATGGGATGATGTCAAGTTCCCACCAAATATACTGTATGAAGTGGACTGTATGAAGATAGATAGATAGATAGATAGATAGATAGATAGTACATAAAACAACAGAATGGCATGAGCAAGACAGCTTTTAATTTTGTAATGATTTTATTTTATCACTTTATTATCCATGACCTGCTTTACCACCACTGAGCAGCAGATGGCGGTATTTGTTGTCTTTTGCTGCAGCGGCGCGAGCGCACAGCTCAGAGCGCCTGTGCGTCGGTTTCGGCTCATTCCTTCGCTGCGTGGTGGCAGAGAGACGGTGAACTGGACCAGACTGGCTCGGAACCCTTAACACTCGCCCAGTTAAAGGGATGCCGTTATTAGACCTAAGCGTTTACTGAAGTGAAGTCAATGTCAGTGATTCCTCCGCTTACAATGGGCTGGTGTGCTGCAGGTGAGCCAACGTGAGAGCAGCCTCCGCGATCAGAGGAGCCACGAGACCGAGACAGTTTGGAGGAAGGGGACTCCGGGGAGACAGGGACATGTCAGGAGACAAAATGAAAACTGTGAAAGGAGCCCCTTCACACAACGCTTCACCCAAAGAGAATGGACACCAGGCGCCGAGTCCGGTTCCCCCCAACGACAGCTCGACCCATCCGTCAGCGGCGAACAGAGCCGAGGATCCGGCGTTGACCTCCACCGGCGAGCTGACCCACACCTGGGTGCACTTTGCAAAAACCTTTGTTCTCATTTTCCCCATTTACGCACTGGGTTATTTCGAGTTCAGCTTCAGCTGGCTGTTGATTGGACTTGTTCTGTTTTTCTGGTGGAGGAGGAACACACGAGGGAAGCACAGCCGCCTGAACAGAGCGCTGGCTTTCTTTGAGCACGAGGAGACAAGTGTGAAGCACAGCCTCACCACCTCTGATTTACCACCATGGGTAAGTAAGCGTGTCCAAGTGTCCTTGTCCACACAGACATGCTCTGCTTCTCCACTGACTTGTGTGTGAGGTCTTATGCGTAAAAGCAGTTACTTGTGAGTTTCACAATCAGCTGTCAAGATGAGGAGGAGGAGGAGGAGGAGGAGCAGCAGAGGAGTCGTGGAGCTGTAAAGCTGTGATGGAGCAGCTGTTCCTCCCTGCAGTGACATTACACTGAGCCCGAGTCTAAATACAGCAGGGCACAATGGTAAACCAGACACCACACTGGAAAGGAAACATGTCCACGGGCTCCCTGTTATTTTGGGATTCACTCTGCTATGTCTCCTGTAGTTAACTCACTCTTATTGCTGTCACACCATCTGGGCAAATGACACACAGTACATACAGTATTCCAAAAGCACAACTAAATTACTTATAATACAGTAACTTAAAAGACATTTAAAAAAAACAATTAAGGAGGGTTCCTTACCAGTGACTCCACAGCTGGTATTAACCGATGCTATTAACTGATGCTCCTTAAAACAGCTTGAAGATTATTACCTCAACACACCAGAAGCAATTCACTCAGGCCTCTTCAGTAAGATTCACAGAGCATCATTAAACGCCACCTGTAGTCTCTGCATGGTTGTTGTTTGGGAGAATTCTAAAATGGAGGGAGGGAAAAATAAGTTTATATTTCACCCAAGAAACTTGAACATGCTGTGTGCAATGCCAACATACAGTCATACAGTTTTTCACTTAAAGAAGTTGTACTTTGTAAAGGTTTATAGGCTGAAATGTATTATAGCGTGTCTATTAGTGGACAATCACTTCCAAATAATAAAAAAAAAAACACTTGGTATTTCAAGGGCCTTGTCTTATATAACTAGGGCTTATTAATTATTGTCACATCTTATTCTACAGACTGAAGTTTGTCACAGATCTGCACAAATATCACACAGTCATCATTTCAAATATGGTTTTTGAATGAGAATTGATATCGTGAATCATATCACAATCGCAATTCCTGTCAAAATAATCGCACTTAGTTATTTATTCAAAATCGTTCAGCCCTAATACAAACCCACTAGAGTGTGTGTTTTGTTTTGAGGCCAAAGCTCACTATGCAAATGAAGAAGAATGACATGACGTCCTTGTTGGTATGCGAAGGCCACCGTAGTTTCCTGACACACTTTGAGACGTGAGTAGAGTTACAATCCTTTTTTACGATCTGCAGTGTCACTATTAGATGTCATGAATATTCATTTTAAATATCAACATTATTTCTTAGATGTGGTAATTTTTGTGACATATTTAACACAAGTTAATTGTTTCTTCTGTATCCTTAAGCTTTCAGAAAATGTGTATAAATATAGGAACATTCATATAAAACAAACGCATGTTTACTTGTGTGCATTTTCTGAGAGCTTAAGCTTATTGAGGAAAAACTAACTTATGTGAAATATGTTACAAAAAATATGTATTTTACCAAAACTGAGAAATAATTGCTTTGAAAAAAGTTACAAACTACAAACTTACAAACTAAACTGTTCTACTACAACAAAACTTATGGAAGGAAGGTTCCACAAATTTCCCCAAAAATGTTTTTAAAGCATATTTTCACATTTATCCCAGAAATATTTTGAATCAGAACAACACAATAATTCATGAAAAAACAAATATGTAGCCTGGTTTTTGTATTCTAGTTAAGTTGAAATGAATACAAGTCATCGTCTTTGTAGAGTTTATACAGTGACTATTAAATAGACATTAGTATTCTGTATTCATTGATCCATCCCCAGCGCACCTGCTGACTCCTGCATAAGTTAACAGTAGAGAACGAGACCTTGATAAACTGACTTATTTAATCTTTTAGCCCTATATGTATCTTTAGGGGGGGGTGAAGATCAGAGTGAAATGGAGCGATTTCCCTTTACAGAATCTTATTTTATTATCTCAGGGGTTTGTAAATCACTGACTGTGAACACTTGCATGCTTAATAAAATGGAAGCCAAGAGCCAAAATACAGCTCCCCTGAAGCACAAAGTAAACTCTGAGTCTCGGCTGCGTAACTTAAAACTGCAGGAGAAGTTTATTTGATACCAGCTCTGGTTTGTGATGTTCAGCGCGCTCTTGTGTTTCGAGATCAGCTAAAAGCATATTCTGCTGACACATGACTGAGGATGCATTGGGGCTATTAAACAGGGCCGGTGCAACCAGACAGGGGAGAATAACAGTAAGTAGGCATCGTTGAGTGACCTCATTCCTCCCTCAGATTCTTTATGAGTGAAACAGCAAGTTAAGCACAAGCTTTTGATTGCAGTTGTCGATGATTTATCCAGTTTATTATTTTTAATTTAAAATTTAATTTGTCTTACAATGTTGTCTTATGATTACATAATCATTATCAAATGAGTTTACACAAGGCTGGCAAAGCCTATTAGCTTCACACACAACTATCTCTTTCTCTCTGATCACTGCTTTTAGACAGACATGGTTCTGGCTCTGGTTCTGGCTCCGCTCTGGAGTCTCAGAACCTTGGTGCTTTCTGGAGAACCAGTCCACGTTCACACAGTGAAGTTTAAGAGGAACCAAAGCGGGACGACGTTATGTAAACACAACACCAGCACTTTTTTCTCCATACTTCCTCTACTTCTCACTCTTCTTCACAACCCAGAATATGACACGCCCACTGGTGATGTCACGGTTCACGTGGAAGAACCAACCATTTTTTGTTTCCAGCTGAAAACCAACTTTGGTTTGGAAACCGGTACCAGCACAGAGCCCTGTCGGTGTGAAAGGGCCATGAGTAGGGCTGAAAAAATAATAATCACGATTATTTGGATCAGAATTTAAATTACGATTATTTCAAATAATGACTCATTGACTTTGACTCATTGACTTGAAGCTAATTGAATTTATTGCACTTAAAAATGTGGATCTACTTTAAAATAACTTTAAATTATTGTATGTTGTATATCTTTACTCACGCTTCATGTTTAACCCGTGACATTCCACTGAATGCCTGTGTTCTGTGACAGTTACAACATTGAAAGTGTTATTTTCAGAATAAAAGCCCCCTTTTTGTAATCTTTTGGGGCCATAATTGTGATTAAAACATACGTTTTGATTTATTGCACAGCCCTATAGCTATGAGTTTCAGTTTAGATCTCATGTCGCCCGCTGACACTCCTGCACTGCACATCCTGAAAGATTCCTAAGGTTCTGATACGTTGACTTTTTTCACCGCAGTGAGCCTTAAAACCAGCTATTATCCCATGCCTAATCTTGATTTTACACACCATATAACTGTGCATGGCTATCATGGGAAATTACTCAGCATCCAAGGCTTTACAGGATCAGCATGCTTTCCACTGTCAAGCTGAGCGTGGACCAGTGCTTTAATCAGGGTGGAGATTTTCCCTATAGCTGGATTAAAATCTTTGAAATCTTGGCCAGTGTACCAGTTTCTCTCCACTAGGCACAAATGAGTCTTGACAGAGATGGCACTGCTTTCACAAAGCCTGTCTTTATTGCCCTGTGCCTGTTCCCAAACATCTGTAGCCAAAGTGCACTCCTCCTTGTTCACCTTACATCGCCAGCTGTATTCATCCATCCAGGGAGTGAGTCATTGGCTGGCCCGTGTGGAGCAGATACTTAAACTAAATAATGTTCTATACTTTATCTTAATGTCACACAGGAAGAGAAAAAAACCAAGGCTACGAATCCCATTTTTTTCATTTGAACACTGTAGTTCTCCCGACCTTTATCAGATGAATGAGTATCAGCCCTGCTCTATATACAATGCTCCTCCTTTGCATAAAAGTCCTGCCACAATTTCCTCTTTTATGAAGATAATAATGACAGTGGCTGCCCAAAAGCATAAAGTTAAATTAATACAGAAACATTTCTCATAGTGCCAGGATTATTATGTTCATAAAAGAAGAATTTAGGGCTGCAACTAATGATTATTCTTGTTTTTCCTCAAGTAATTAATTGGTTGTTTCATCCTTAAATAGGAGACATTTGTGTGAAATGTCGAACGGTTTTCACCAGACCTCAAAATAATAATGATGTTTTGAAGGTTGAAATTTGTCCAGACACTGGATATATATCAGTTTATTGTCACAGTTGGTGAATGGCAAACATGAAAAAGAAGCCATTCTTCTTTATTATGCCACATATATACAGGATAAACAAAACACCTAAAACACACATCGATATCCTTTGTTTCTTTGACAACAAAGTAATGAAACATTCACCAAACACATTAAAATCACGCAGAAAATGTATATCTATTATATATATATATAATATATATGTATCATATTTGTATCACACTGGTTAAGGAAAGAGAAGCCAATACGTTGCAAACTTGAGGGATAAGGTTCTCGGCTTCTTAATGCACTCCTGTCAGCGAGACCTACGAGACCCAGGCATGACTTTTAACAGTAAGCGTTCTGTGCCTGAAAAGAGATACGACTGTACATGTCAGCTGAATCAAACACTGTCTCTGCTATGTTTCCTTTTTTTTTTTGTTTGTTAGGGAGGGAGATGGATGACATTTAAGGTGCTTTATCTATAATTTACTGGTTGTTTCAGTTTTTCCAGACTCAGTGTGCTGAACGTTATTTTCACTTTCAGGTCATAAAACTGAATGCATTTTCAGTGTCGCACCAACTGTGGAATAACTAATAGTCTTTGCCCCCTCTTCCTGCTGCATACCTGATTTTTCTAGAGCAGCACTTGTAATAATTAGCCTCCTGTTTGGTGAAAACATCATTCACTTCAACGCAGCTCATTGTATCAGGTGTAATAATCATGTTTAAACAGCGTCTCCTCCTGTTTTATTATCACCCCGTAACAGAAAGTGCAGGCCTGGTTCTGTCACAGTACATTGAACTTGGTGTTCCCTGTCCTGTCGCTGCTTCATCCACACTGTGACACCAGTGCTGTGTAAGCGCTTCTGTGGCCTCAATAAATGATAGTGCTGTCTGTTGTAGCTGTCGCACAGTGTCATATCTCACCAGCAGTCCAGCGTGTGCTATCTCTTAATCTCACTGTGTAGATTAGGAAATAAACCCTTTGGATTCAGCGTGATGGAGGGGCAGCCTTCTTTATCTGCTGCTCATTAAGGTGGTGCGTGTGTGCATGGCTGCACATGCCTTTGCGCATGTTATTGATTTTTATTCCAGGCGATTCCTATAGCTCAAAATCAATGTTTGATTTACATTGCTCGTCTGTAGAGATTAGTCAAAGTGCAGTCTCGCAGCACAAGGATGTGTGGTAATAAACCAAGCAATATGAGACATGTGAGATGTAGTTTGGATTTATTCATCTTAATTCTATTCATGCCATACCTTTTAGTATCTGCCTAATTACAGAAGTAACATGGAATTCAATTTGTGAGAAAACAAATTCAATGCTGTGAATATTAATCCAACTTCAGTCATGTTATTCCAGCGAACACACACATACACAAAATCATGATGTAAAAAAAAAAAAAGCATAAAGAAAGGTCATCCATCAATGCCTATTTTGTAAAGATGGTTGGTATATTGAATTACTATGGGAATGTAAAATGCCAGGCTTACAGAAATATTTCAAAAGGCCATGACAAATTTGTCAGGCACAAAGGGAGGTATTTATAAATTGCCTCCTCGTTGATCTAATGAAGGATTATTCAATCAAGTGTGGCAACTACGGTGGCTTTCGCAGACCAGAATGGATGGCATTCTTCTTCATTTTGTGGAAGCGAAACAAGAAGCCCACGCTGTGGCGACACTTAAGCCTCTATCACACTAAAATAAGGACATACCTGGCATTTTTAAACCCATTACAAAATGGCGATTAGCGCCATTCCTGTTGCGGGTGATGGCTCTACCTTGCGGTGTTTTTTTGCAACATCATGTGCCAAACAAAAAAATATTTTCCTCCAAGTACCACCAGAGGAAGTTCATGTACCACTGGTGGTACACGTACCACAGTTTGAGTACCATGGGTTTAGATGATCTGCATGCATGTCAAAAAATAGAGCAGACAAAGGAATTCTAAAGTTCACCTCCCCAGTGAATAAAACCTTTAAATCTGTAACTAATAAGGTTTTTTTTTCCCATTAATTTTCTGTCAATAAAGCCTCCTAAATGTTACACACTGGACCCTTACAACTCTCTAATTGTGCTGGCTTTGCTCTGTCAGGTTGACAGGTGGTGTTTGTGGAGTGTCTCAACAACTGCAATGACTGTTATTTTGAGAATTTTTTTTAATTCTTTTTCCAATGCTTTGGGTTATGACTGCCCTATATTTTTCGTTCAGGTCCGTTGATCAAAAGTATTGGTAATGGCAACATGTTAGTATCGTTTATTGATATTTGCACGAGGCACTGGTGTGTGAAAATGCATACTCAGCAGCTGGTGTGACTGTGGACCGTGTCTTGTTGAAATTATGCTGCAGTTTCATGACTTGTAATAATACACAATGACATATTTCTTTGAAATGTTTTGCTTTTAAATGGGACACATAAACTTAAACTTACTGCAGCTTGAAAGATATTGGGACAAGGCTTGGTCTGCACACATTTGATGATGTTTAGTATTTTTCGTTTTCATCTGAGCATTTCTACTCCTTGGCATGATCTGTAAATTACAATACCTGAAGTGAAAATGTCAGAGAACTTAAAAATCTCAGTCCACGTGTGAAATCCCACCTTAGAAAACAATGCATCTTAAAGATAATTCTTTCTTAATCCCTTAATTGGTACATCTTCTAATATTATGCATCTAATTGGCTCCGATTTCTCCACTGTAGGTTCACTTCCCAGACGTGGAGCGAGTGGAGTGGCTGAACAAGGTAAAGCATATGTTTGCTTCTCCTCTTGCTGTGACTGTGGCCACACTGCAGCACATTTGGCTTTTTATGCAGCCCCTGTTAAGTGCTTAACTCTTGTGAATCCCCATGGCAACAACCTGTGTGTCAGTTTTAAAGCTCTCCTGTGTATGCAAGTGTCAACATATTATATACTGGTGGAGTCAGACAAGATTTAGCAGAACTGCAATTACATTTACAAATAATATATCATTCACAATGTGAGAGAGGCACCTGTATGACACAATGGGTGACATGCAACATGCTCTTAAGATTTACTCCACTATCTAAAAGGGAACCAGTCTTATGCTGCACTTAGCTTTTGATGCAACTACAAGATGCTAATAAGCTGACTCAGCTCGCTTTATGGATAAACCAAATTCATTTATAAAGGTAATAACACTTTTATTTAGTTCTGTCGGGTGAGTTGTAACAAACACTAAGCAACATTCATATGATTGTCCCTTCACTTAACTTGCAAGAAACTAGCAACCTAGCTAGCCAGCTTTCTGTTAGCTACCCTGCTAGCTAATAGCTAGCTTGGCTTTCCGTCACCGACATCATTACTACGTGAATTAATGGCGGAATTCTTTGCATCACAGCCGGTTAAAAACTGCTTATGGAGAATGATGTCCACTGACTGTAGCCTTTTGCAAATATTCATTAACTATTTTAAAACTATCATTTATCTATGTGCTAGCGCTGCAACAAACTATTAATTCGATAATTGATTCACTGATTTGTTGTTTCCAATGTTACAAAATGGTGTCTCTTCACTTCGAAAATTAAATCCACAATTTCGTGTACTTTAATGACATAGAGGAGCAAAGAAATGAGAATATATTCAGTTAGAAAATCAGAGACCTTGTTTTTATTTTTCAATCTCACAGTCAATTAGTTATCAATGAATGATTGCAGTGGACATTCAGCTCTCTTCCTGTATCCCCTCAGACAGTGAAACAGATGTGGCCCTACATCTGCCAGTTTGTGGAGAAATTGTTCCGTGAGACCATCGAGCCAGCAGTGAAGGAGTCCAACGCTCACCTCAGCACCTTCTGCTTCAGCAAGATTGACATCGGAGACAAAGTGAGCATTTCTCAGTGTCCCCCCTTCATGGTTGCTGACGCTGATCATGTGCTTTTCCGGTGGCAAAAACCACGCTGACCAGTAGCAGCAGGTGCCGATGGGACAGCTGGCGAGGGTGTGTGGGAGTATGTGGATATACATACGCACATGTGCTTGTTTCATAAATAGTTTCCATGCAGGGTGAGGAGAGGGATTGACCTTGTGTTAACCACGTGTGCATTATGGACAGGGTGGATGTTAGTGTGGTGGTGATGGAGTGGAGGGCGGGGTGCAGTATCCTTAATGTTTTTATCTTTGTTGCGGTGTAGCCCGTGAGGGTCAATGGAGTCAAGGTTTATTCAGAGAATGTGGACAAGCGACAGATCATCATGGACCTACAGATAAGGTGAGCCAATCAGATCTCTCTTTAAAGCTGCAGTGTGTAACATTTGATGATTTTTGTTGTTATTCTTCCTCTGTTTGGTCTTAGTGAACAGAAACAATGGAACGATATTTCTATGCTGTGTTCTTTGTCTGAAAACAGGCTCTGTTAAGCAAAACTATTGGCTCTTTTCCATTATACAGTTCTAGCACGACTCCGTTAGTGATAGTACCTGATACCTGGTGCTTTTTTAAATACCTGCTCTGGCGAGGTTCCAAGCGAGATGAAACGATACTAAAATGTGATGTCAGACTGCTGACCACTGATTAGACAGAGTGTCGTCACTGGAACAGACATGAGTGCGATATCCGACACAGGAATCAAACCATCAAACAAATCACGCCTGTGTGCAGCGTTTGGGTGTTGCAAGGCCAAATTGGACTAGCTTTACCACATATACTATACATTTTTATTTCTGTGTTCTCTGTGTCACTCAGCTTTGTTGGCAACACAGAGATTGACGTGGACGTCAAACGCTACTACTGCAAAGCTGGCATTAAGAGCATCCAGGTAAGAAAAGCCTTATTTCACATCTCAATATTTGACACAAAGGAGCACGATGCATCGCAAATAAACTGACACTAAGTTCAAGGTCTGTCCTATTGGCTTGAATTTTCATAGAAACAGTGTAGTAGATAAACAGGATTGCTGGATTAATTGGAAACAAGCTTTTTTGATCCACTCCTCCAATGTTTCTAAATGCAAAAACCCTTTAGGGATGTAAGTGCATAATTTAATCATACTCTGCTCTAAAGGAGCAAATTAAACTGTATATTTCAGTGGTGGCTATTCATGCTAATGAGGCTCCCACCCGCCGTGCAATAGTGTGATAAACATAGTAACTACAAGCATTAAAATCCTACTGCGGTGCGTTTGTAAACAGATTGTTATGAAATGGTTTTCAGCACTGGTTCCAAACTATTTGTTGGCTTAATGCCCTCTGATATAAAGCAGAGTCTGGTTGCTTTGTCGCAGTTTACATACTGTTGGTCTCAATGTTGTGAGCAGTTTAGTTTTACGACCTTGTATGTGTGGCATACTTGCATTATCCAATTTGTTTGAAATCAGGAGAAATCCACAATTTCAATTAAGTAAGGGTTTAGGTCTTATCCTCTTTACATAGGTGTTAGTGTTGGCCTTGTCTGGCACAAGCGTGTGTGGCGTGTGTGGTTGCTGGATTTTCCGAAATTTACACTGTGTTTATTCACATACACATCTGTTCCACAGTCTTCAACCTGATTGAACCTCTTTGGTTAATTTCGTGTCAGCAACAGGCGGAGACTGTAAGTGAAAAGTGTGTCTACTTCAGAGTAGCAGAGGTGAATTATCACATCATGAGAGGAGACAACAAGGCGACAGCAAATGACCATAAAACATGATATTATTAAATATCCATTGACTAAGTGAATGGGAAAGAGGGGGAGAGAGAAAAAGAGGGCGTTAGGTGCTGTCTTGTCCTTGAGAAAAGTATCCACACCAACATGTCTTCCTCTCCCCTTTCAAACCAGGGGTCTCAAACTCAAATGACCTGGGAAACTCAGCATCAGGTCTGATCAGGAGGGACCAGTGAAGTGAAAAAAAACAACTGTTGACAAAATAAGCTGAAAATGTTAGCACAACGTTCCATAATTATATCGCAAAAAAAGTTTTTGTCACAGTATTTCATCAAATTTCAAAATAAAAGTTGACATGGAACAATAAATGTTCACGATAAATCACTGTAAATTAAAAAAGAGACATGATTTTTAGTGAAGGGCTGCATGAAAATGATTGGGGGGCTGCAATTGGCAGTAATAATAATGATAATAGAATGGAATATATACCCTTTATTAATCCCCTTAGGGAAATTATTTCTGTGCATTTGACACATCCTAGAATTAGGAGCAGTGGGCAGCCACACTGAGTAGCGCCCGGGGAGTACCCCAGCCCTTTCGACCTGGTGGGGACTTGAACCGGCGACCTTCCACTTGGCCATGGGCTGCCCCTAATAATGATAGCAGTAGTTACATATAAAATGCATCCAATGGGAAAAGGGTAAAGAAAGAAAAATAATTAAAAAAACATAATCAATGATTTTCAACCAACATGATAATCCTTATTTTAAAAAGGAAGAGATTTTTGCAGATAATTCAGCTCCTGGTAGAAAAAAACAAACAAACCCTGACTCTTTTGTGTGTTTCTGCTGCAGTGAAACACAGCAGGAGAGAGAAACAATCAATTTGCCTCCACTGAGACCAAGTGCTGTTAGATCTGTCCCTGGGAGACATTAGTTGAGCACTGTCCTCATTATGTGCCTGAGATAGACCTATATATCTGTGCAACACTGATACATTCATCTCATGGGTTTATGTTACACAGAGCACATATGCTGGACTGCATCAAACCCCGAGGTTACTGATTGTGAGGAGTGAGGTTAAACACTCTGACATGTTGTCATGTTGTTTGTTGTCCCACTGCTGTGATTGAGGTCCACTCCTCATCACAGCTACAGCACTGTCAATAACAAGCCTGTTAAACCTGGAAATAAATGACTTTGCCTGATTGATTTTTATATTGCATTCATTTTTCCTTTGGAAATTGATACATCTGTTTTGGTTTTTCACTGGTCACTTGCTGGTGGAGGCCTCCCCTAGCCTTCAACACAGCCAATACAACCACAAATATGCACTATACCTTTCCTAAAGTCGGGAGTCATTATAATGCAGGAATTTTAATTTCTGGATTTAAAAAATGGACGGACTTCGCTTAAGCTAAAGCGGAAGTAGCAATATATTTAATAGCTATTGGGGACATTGTTTGTTGTAATTTAATTTGCCTATTTCTCAACTGATTTACACATCAGCAAATGTTTTCATGATATGTTTATGGTATCCATCACTAGTTTCAGGATCAGCTTCTTTAATAGAGCATGAATTTTGAATTTTTAGAGGAAAATAGATGACAAAGCATGGCACATATAGTGGACACCAGTGTGATTGACACTGTAGCCTTCAAAACACATTGTTATGGGTGATGTGACAACCAGTTGAAAGTGAGTCAACTGATGTGATTTGTTTCAGTGCTGTGAGGACATCCAAATCCAATCGTCAATTCTGGATTTGTGTCACTTGAGTGTGTGGTCCCGTGTCAGTTACATACCAGATTTGTGGCCACACAGCATGAATGAGAATAGTCAAATCCAATATCCATCTATGCACAGCAACGTCAATCAACAGTGGAGGAGAGTGTTGTCCTATATGTCAAATTCTATCTTATCTTGCACATGACCTTCGTGAAGACCAAGTGTTCTCACAAATATGACGTATTTTTACGTATTCTATTGCTGTTGATGACGTGAAAGTCTGCAAAAGGTTTGACTGAGAGGGCAGTCACGTTCAGATGCAAGACACTTGTGAACATCCCAATCTGATCTTTACTCAATCTGATTTTAGACAAACAATTTCAACAATGTGGCTGGTAATTTGAAAGAAGCCTAAAATGATCATTCATTGTCATCATTCGATATCATTGTCTCTTAACATAAGGATTATATTTTGTGCCAATCTATTGTCAGTATGATTCACCAAATAGCTGCTTTCGTCTATGCAGTGTTTAAATAATAATCTCATCCTTTGTTCGCTAACAGGGATGAGAGCAGCTGTGTGGTGTCCACATGACACATCCAGCACTTCCAAAATCATAATCCTAGTAATTGTCATAATATGTTATGGAGAAGGTGGAGGATGACACGGGGCAGGTGGGAAGTCAGGCTGTGATTGAATTTCCAACCTGTCATGTGCTACAGGAATGTCAAGGGCCAGAAGAAGCGTGTCAATTCCCTTAAGGTCTGTCTTTATGTGGACGTATGTGTGTTAATGTGTTTGTCTTGTCTTTCCATAGATCCACGGCGTGTTGAGAGTGGTGATGGAGCCGTTGCTGAGTGTTATGCCTCTTGTTGGAGCTTTGTCTCTGTTCTTTCTCAAGAAGCCAGTAAGTAAAGACACTGCAGATTAGATTAGATAAGAAGATTATTTTAAAAAGGCTGGACAAATGTTGTGATTTTGAATATCACAAAGTGCTTTAAATCACAAGGCGAAACCTGATTTATGTACGTTCTTATAGGACATTTTGAAACGTGAGGAGTTTTTGTCTTGCGCACCCCAAAGTAGCACAGATGTGGATAGAAATAAACAAGCTTACAAAGGATAAAGTGATCAGGATGAAATATAATGTAACCTGGTAACTCTAAGAGTCGGCTGGAGGTGTGTGATTACAGGGATACGAGTGAAACCCTTTGCAAGTGTCAAGCACAATACGATACATTGCAAATGTCCCTCAGCAGCGATAATGTCACTATGCACTGATTCTGCAATAATCAGTGTAATGCCAGACAGTCATTAGGCTACGTCAGTGAAACCGAAGAATACAGAATGCCACACAAAGGTCGCTCAAGTTCAGGAGTTAACTTTATTTCACTGCCATTGTCGTGCTGTCAAAGTCTTCAGCTACTTTACTACTGTTTTTTATTGACCTCATTCCTGTGGTAAACACCATCATGGACTCATAAATCAGTGAAAAAATCCTATCTTTATTTATACTTTTTGTGTAAATAGTTCACATCCCCATCTGTAGTCATTGTCAGTGCACTTAGGACCTGTGTGCAGAGCCACTGCCACTGCTGCACAGCTCAGAAGTCTTTGACCAACATAAACCAAATGGGAGGACCCAGTGGAACCATAGCAGAGCTTTAAATAGCTCCAGATAAAGCCAGTCCTACTTTGGCAGATTTCACTTCAACAGTCCCTCAGTGGAGTCATAAGTGAAGGAAGCCGAAGTGAGAAGACAGCAGCTCTAGTTTATAAATCATAGTGCAATCCCACAAGTCTTCACAACCGAACAATAAAGCATCTACATCTCCCGTCCTCTGGAGGAAAACTATCAACTTTACTTTACTGGAGTAGATGGAAAATTGAGAAAGCAATTTCCTCTTAGAGGAAAAAAAATATATCAACACTGTACTGTGGAATCCCACTATCTCATCGCTCTTCTGTCAGGGTGCCAAACAAAAATGAAACATTTCCAGACCAGGAGGGGTCTCATCCACATGTGACTGGGAGATCACACCAACGCCACTCAGTGCACTGCAAATGAAATGTAACACACAGCGCTTAAGGGATTTTATTGCTCTGGCTCAATCGAACACACTCTTCCATGTTAACTGATGACTCATGAAGCTGAGTGAATGTTTATCTGTGATGTCAATGCCTAAATTATGTCTGAGGTGACTTCTATTGGTTCTTTGATTATCCAGACCTTTATTAAAGATACAAAAATGATCACGTGTAAATTGAAAAGTGAAGACTCAAGAGATCACTTTTGTGAAATGGCAGCCGAAATGACTCATTTAGACACCTAAAAGAAACTGATTATTATTTTAATGATTCATTAAATCTGTTATAGCTTCTCAAAATGCAGGATTTTTTTCCAATTCAATATTGTATTATTATTTGAGCTGTGGGCATGCAGGTGAGATATGTATCCCGGGAGAAACTGGAGCAGAATTTCCCAAACTGTCAAACCATTCCTTTAAATTACCTATATTTGTCTTACAAAGAGTCCAAACCCAAATGAATAATGGTACCAAACAAAGAACATCAGGAAATCCTCACAGTTTAGTCACTGTAACCTGCAAATGTTTTTGTTTAGAATTTAAGTTAATTAAATTAGCTACATTATTTAATAACTGGTAGATTTCCTAATTATCATTATTATTATTATTGTTGTTATTATTTTTTTTTACTTACCACTAGTTTTATAGCAGAAACACACTATTAACCTATTCAAAGACCTGGGGTGTGTCCTTTCACAGCATAATTCCCACCACACACAGCCATCCCCCAACATCACCTACAGCGCTGCAGTGCTGCCTTCTTCCCTGCAGCACTCAGTGCATCTGCTGCAGTGTAAGCAAACCAGGCAGGAATGTAGAGAAAAGGCTCATTAAGAAAGTAGTGCTCCCTCAGCTTGGAGCCAGCAGCAGATGAAAACTGACTAAGAGGCAGGCAGGATCTGTCTTTGTCTCTGCTCTCAACTGACGCAGGTCACACTCTTTCTCCCCCTTTCCCAGATTTGACATTCAAATGTGAAATTAGTAATGCCATATTTTTCCAATTTTTGTTGAGATGTGTCCCAGTCTCCGCAAAGCTGTAGCTACTCCAATGAATATTTTAGTAAGCAGGTGATATTTTATTCATTTCCATTCAAAGATCTTTGTTTTATTGTCATGTTAAATATACAAAGCCAGAAAAGTGTGTGTTGTTCTATATTTACATATACAGTCCACTTCCAAACACTGTTATATACTCCTGAATAAGTCACACTTATATTTTCATAAGTTATTAAAATAGTGAACAGTAGTTTGTTAAGTAGTGCACAAAAATGCTGATTGATATTGTTTTCCTTCGACTTGTGTGGCGCTCCGGTATTATTAATCAGTGAGCCTCATTGGCCAAAAAACAAAAAGCCAAGTAATAAATGTAGCAGAGGGAGCAGGAAACAATAATGTTAAGTGTTGGGGTGAAGCTAAAAATCATTCACACTCTATGCTCTTCCTGGAACTGTTTCAACACTAGTTTGCTGTACTGCGTAATTGTGCTGTCTTCATTTTGTTGATTGGGTTTACTTTAATGATTTCTTTTCTTCTTAGGTCTCTCTTTAAAGGACATCTTAATCCAAATGAGATTAAAATGATAATTAAAAAAAAAAAAAAAAAACTCTCTCTTCTCTTTTTCTAAGCTTCTGGACATAAATTGGACTGGACTCACTAATCTACTGGACATTCCTGGGCTCAAGTAAGTAATTTTCCACCAGTATTTATTTGTCTGTTAGAAAAATCAAAGTCAAAGTGGAGATTTGAACTTAAAAAGTATGAATTGCTTTAGAGTCTTATGTGTATTTACATTTTAATTTTAATTCACATTTTTTGTGATTTCATGATGTATTTTCCCATTTATTTCTTGTGATATTACTTCACCGGTGTGTCTCCCCTCTGTTTGTTGTACGTGTCTGCGAGCAGCGAGTCAATGGCAGTTGATTAAGAGTCAGTGTAATTAGTCGTAAGTGGATTATACATCATTTACATCCTAAATAATGTGACACATTTATAAAGGCAGGCTGCATGGGACTTTCGGAGATTACAGCTGCTTGTGCTATACGCTGCTGCTGAGGACAGACACGTGATAACCTCGGTCCAGTAGTGTAATGGATCCACGTCCCTTGTGCAATGCAGTGTACACATGCTTGTAAGTATGGTTGCACACACCAGCTGCCAACATGAAAGCCCTCCCAGTGGAGAAAGGCTTCTTAAACCCTGTTATCATTACGCAACCACGTAATGTCTTACTTGTTTATTTACATGTTTTTATGTAACTACTGCTGAGTTGGTCTTAAAGTCAGAAGTCTGGTGCTTTGAGCTACATGTTAACACTAGCAAAGCAAAATGCTAACTGAGTGTTAAGTAGCATGTACCAAGGTTGGATAATTCACACTAAACAGCGATAAAATAATATTTTTTTATGTCCAGTTTGTAAAACTGAGGAAGGTATTGGCAGAAATTGAATATATTAGCCATAAGTATGTTTGTAAACATGTGTAGTCACTTAAACATAAACATTGTTTGGTTTTTGTAGCATTAGCCAATGTTCTTTGGTCAAAGAGCTTACTTTATGGAGCCATGTTCCTGTAGCAGCCTGAAGGACAAGCCACACAAAGAGTGTGTTTCACATATTGAAGTAGAACTGTACTAGACAAATTAGATTTGTAAAGGCCACTGTAGTTCACTGGCATGCTTGGGGAAAGGAGGGTTAAGTGGAGGAGTCTTCCATTTATTAAAAATCTTACAGTGTTTTCCGGGCGGTTTGGTCCACTTACAAAAGTGGAGTGTGAAAGTGAATCAAACCAAATGAAGCTGTGACATTTTTCCCAATCTAACCGGGTCCCTCGGACTATCCTGGTGTGAGTGTCCTTAATTCGATTTTACTCAGTGGGCCTTTAAGCATTTAATAAAATACTGGCCAAATTAAAAACCTGATTTTATGATAGCGCTTGAGCAAGGGAATGCTCAAGTAATGACAAATTATTCTAAATGGGATATGAATGTGTTTACCAGATGTTGGCAATACTTTTTGGCTTCAAGTTGTCATTATGATGTTAAAACTGATTGCAGTGTAATTGTGATAGAACAAACACATTAACACCATTTATATTGATGGTATATTGTTTATTTTTGCCCACAGATGGTGGCAAATATGACTTGATTTATTCCATATTCAAATTAGAAGCGTGTTTACCCAGTATCTTTTGGGTTTTTCACGCAAGGTGTTATGAAACAATACTTCTGTGTCTTGCTGTGTCTTCACAACAATCACCAAACATGATCTGCTGGGGAAAAAGTTGCCCACTTCTTATTTAATTGAAAAAGTGTGTGCAAAGGTTAGCAAATCACCACAGTGATTTAAAATATGTCCTCTGGGTGACTATCAATCTGTACTCAACTTCATGGTAGTCCACAGAAGAGTTATGTGAGGTGGATTTCAGCCTGGACAAGCTGTGCCAAAAGGATAGCTAAAACATTATTGTGTGTCAAAGGATGATAGACATTTGTGATCACAATGTTTACACCCCAGGAGCAACGAGCCCTGATTCAGCAGGTTTTTGCCCCTCGGCTCTCTAAGGGAGAAAAGCTCCAGCTCGGCTCTTTCCTCCACTAGAAAGGCATAATGTCTTTAATTGGCTGCAGTTGAGCTAGGAGATAAGCTGAGAATTGATCAAATAATTGTTTCTACTGACTCCAGAATGAGTTCATTTTATTGGGGTCATTGGTGTTTGTGCTGCTTTAATATTGCGTTAGAAAAGGTTTGCTTTGGGTTTGCTGGAAAGAGCCTCTGAAAGAGTTACTTACCAATTCTCTGTCTTATACCCATGACAAATACATTACCTTAATTAATCACAATAATACTGCAAGGTTGTAATTATCTGCAATAATTTGATTAGAAAATAAATAAATAAATGAATCATAAATCTGAACTTGTTTACAATCCTGTGTTTACAGCTCGTGTTAAATGATTTGTGTGGCTTGACATTTGGATCTCATCAATCTCATTCTGTTATTACTTACAGGAAACACTTTTCATGCAAGTAAACAGCTGATGCTCTCTGGTTTTTCAATCTTTAGGATCAGTTGGCCTTTAATCCACTGGTTTCTATCAGATTATGTTGTTAGGGGATAGAGGAAATCAGAAGGAGTTGTTGAGCGGTGAGCCTTTTAGTTACAGGATAATTTGTCGGTTGTAAGTAGATGTTAAATGTTTGAGAGCAACAGTGGAACAAATTAGCGTTTTATTCTGTGGCCTGAAAGCATCCTGGATCTAACTCAACAAGAAAGTTTGAACACAAGTTGTCTAAATTAATAACACCGGAACGATTTGAGCTGTCACGTAGCTACTCTACATTTCTGCCCTGGTGCACAACCAGAAAAGCATACAGGATGAGTGTGTCAGGTCCTGTTTATTAGGTAATGTTTGATTTATCACACCACTTGTTAGCCGACTGGGTTAATGTTTTTTACGTGGCAGCACTGAAGAAATATGGGACCCCCTTTAAAATGAGATGGTGGATCTCAAGGGGTTCGTTCCAAGATAATAAAGTGGTTGTTGAGTATCATCACCAGGTTGTTAGATACCAACATTTTTGGGATCGAGGCATCTCTCTCTTAACCCCAACCAGATGAATACAAAATGATACTCTCATATGCGAGTTTATGTATTGTCCAACTCTTTTCATTTCTAAGGCTACTTTGCAGCATAGGTACATTAGGTGCTACTAAAGCTGAAATAGCAATCTTGCATCTAAGGAGTGTATACGTACAGGTGCTTATTAATACAGCTAATAGGAGCCCTGTCATGAGCCATATTTTTGATTTACTACTCCTTTTTTATTTAATTTTTTTAAATTATCCATAATTTTAGGTGTATTCCTCTAAGAGCTGTAAGCTAAGCTGTAATTTTCTATTCTATTCCACAAAGCTAAAAACGAGGGACTATAGGTGATGCAGAAGTGTGATCATTTTATCTTCATTATGCTGAAAGATTATTTGAATTATTGTACAATAATAACAAATATACTGCTCAAACGAAATTAAGGGAACACTTTTGAACCAAGTCCTAAATGGGCTGGTGATTTTGGTACATTACTGTGTAAATTATACAATTTAAATCTGTAAAGATTTTACTTAAGATCAAGTTTAAGGGGTTCCCTTAATTCTGTTGTTTGAGCATTAGGAATTTTGCACCAGCTTTAAATTTGTTTGTAGTTCTGTGATCAACGTTTAGTTTCAAACTCTCAGGCAGTTATTCAACATAAATATTGGATACTGCCATAATTAAAGTTGAGGCAGTTCAGTTCTGTTTTCTTCAGTGTAGAAGGATTTGCTCTTGTGATTACACATTTTTTAATTATGTTCCATGGCAGCTCAATGAATAAACAAAAGCCCGGTGACTACAATGCTATTCTCCCCCCTCACTGTCATTGGTGCTGTTACATAGTGTTGAATCATTAGAGGATCACATAGACAGCCAGTGGTTTCTTGGTGAGCAACAGCAATGTGCTTGGACTTGCTCCAATTTTCCTACGATCTTCTCACATGCAATGCACAAATGTACTGCACTAAGCTGAGATTAAAGGAGAATATTTATAACCCAAGGGCACCCTCACTGTCTTTTTTAATAATTCACTGCGTCACTCTATTTATCTTGCTTTTCTCACTTCTCTCGCCCCTCTTTTCTGTCCTTGCAGTGGGCTGTCTGACAGTCTGATTCAAGATGTAATCTACAGTTATTTGGTTTTACCCAACCGTGTCACCATCCCTCTGGTCGGGGACATGGAACTTGCCAAGCTCCGCTTCCCATTGCCAAAGGTACTAATGTGGTTTTAAAATGATTGCTATCAAAAAATAGATTGAGTGTGTCTCTTCAGACGGTCTGTGTTCAGAGCACAAACCAGGTTCCAGGGGATTCACTGTTAGTAGCTGAAAATCCTGGAGCAGTTCCGTGGGCTGGTTTTCTGTAATAAAATTAAGTTGTTTTCAGGGATTTCAAGGTAATTCTCCCTCAGCCATAAAACTGAAGGAAACAAAAACTGACAAAAAAAGCATGTCAAAGCTTTATTGCTTCTGTCTGTATCCATGGCAACAAGATACACACTTCAGTGAATGTTTTAATGTGCGCAGGGTTCGTGTTGAGGATATACCATTTAATATTTGCTGCTGCAGTTATTATATGCATTTCCACGTTTTCTTTAAGGAGGGAAATTAAATTAAAATCAACAGATCTTTATGTGATAATTAAAACAATCTCATATACTGTATATATATATATATATATATATATATATATATATATATATACATATATATATGTATGTATATATATATATATATATATACATATATGTGTATATATACACAATATATAATATAAGCTTTTACTTTTATTCTCTATTTTATTGGTTTAGTTAATTTTCATTTAGACCTTAATTTAAATTTAATGTAACCAGGCCCTGTAGCCAAATCTTTATTCTAAATTTTATTGTTAATGCAGATTTTTGTTGGTTTGTGTAAGAAACTAATAACTGTCGACAATATGAATCTTGTATTTTATAAAATAAACATGAAATTGCTTTGTGGAATAGTGAAATTGTTTTTATAGCACTCTAAGTAATCTCACATGTTTGCATACATTACCTTGTATTTTTGCAACAATACAAGGTCCAATGAAGGGATGTTCGTAAAGTGCGCTGTATTTCAAATTGACATGCTAAATAACTGTAATCACATCCACTCAGCCTCCAAGTGCTGTGCTGCTGTGTTTGAGCTTGAGTTGCTCCCCTCACTGCTGTGCTCTGCACATGTCCGCAGGGAGTCTTGAGGATCCATTTCTTGGAAGCTCAGGATCTTGAAGGCAAGGATAAATTTCTTGGAGGTCTCATCAAGGGCAAGTCTGACCCGTACGGCATCCTGCAGATTGGCACCCAGCTCTTCCAGAGCAAAACGGTCAAAGAGAGCCTCAATCCCAAGTGGAATGAAGTTTACGAGGTGACAAGTTTGGGACGTTTATTGGAGCAGGGCACGGGCATTTAAAGCATCACAGCTTGTGCTATGATTAACTGTGTATTCTTCCAATGTGTATCAACGTTGATAAATCTGTTTTTTCGTCTTCTTGGTTTCATCAGGCACTGGTGTACGAGCACTCAGGTCAACATCTTGAGATTGAGTTGTTTGATGAGGATCCAGACAAAGACGATTTCCTGGGAAGGTGAGTCTCTCTCCTTTCTTGCCTTGCTCTGATGTAATAACACATACAGGATTGCAGGAGAAACATGGTCTGTTGCACCTTCAGCAATGTGAGAGCAAAGTATGTTTGAGTTTGGCTATATAAGCAACTGCATATCACAATGTAAACACAATCTTGAAAGCTTGGCAGGAGATATAGAAGGAATCGGTGCTACTTGATATCAAATAAAAGCAGAGTCACTGATATCCCTCAGACTGAAGGACAAAGTCAATCCTTTGCTCCAAGACTGTTACACTACACCCATCACTGGCTTCACAAAGCAGCCAGTCGATACCTGTGCCCACTTTGTTCAGATTAATAGGTGTGATTTGTCTCTTTATTGTTTGCCATTCAAATTTGAGTAATATTGTTTCATTTATCGCAGCCTCATGATCGATATGGCTGAACTACACAAAGAGCAGAAGGTCGATGAGGTGAGACACTTTTCTTAGAATTGTTTTGTCTGTGGGGAGTGGGAATGCTCATGCAGAGTCTTGTTCAGACTTGAATAAATTGATCCATCTGTCAATAAGTATGACACTCGGCCAATACCTAACAAAAACACCTAGCCCAACACCCATGATGTGTTGTTTTGAGTTCAGTAGGGTTAGTCTTTGTTCCACCAGCTTCTGGCTATAGCTTAAGCCTAAGTGTTCAAGCATCAGAGATAGAACTGTTGCATGTGTAACATGTGTTACTAACTTTTAAGCATTCACAAATATCTCTGGGATTCAAACCAATGTCAAATGAATTCACACAGTGTGTGTGAGGTCTATCAGTTCCACACAACTATCTCTCTGTGTCTCTCAGTATAGTCGTGTTTAGCACTTGTGTTGCCTGGCAACATCCCCGTGCTGCACACAAAGGGATTTGTTTTATGTCAAGTCAGATCAAGGCAACAGCAACATTGTGCTAGTAACGCAAGTATGACTGAAAACACAAAGAAGCACAGAGGAAAAGTATCAGAGGAGAATTCTACTGCTCAAAGAAAACAAAAACAAAAACGTGGTTATTCAGCAGTTTGATGGGATTAACAGTTACTGGCCCCACCCGCCCCTGCACCACTGGTACATATACAAACACTCCCTCTGTCAGGTCTGATAGTATTGTTTGACAGCCCACTTGAAGGACACAGCATACAAATAATAAATCATTTCTGTTTAACACCAAATAGAAAGTAACGATGGTTACACACTGGGGCGATGGTAGCTCAGTGGTGGAGTGAGTCGTCTTACAACACGAAGGTTGTGGGTTGGATTCCCGGCTCTGCTAGTCAACACGGCGATGTGTGCTGGGGGCAAGACACTGGCAGTGTGTGAATGGGTATGAAAGATGAGTGATAGAAAATGTGCTACACATAGATGCGCTGTATGAAAGTGTGAGTGAATGGGTGTGAATGGCAAAACTGTATTGTAAAGCAGGTTTAAGTGGTCATCAAGAATTTATATATGGACTATTTACACTGCAGCTTTAAGTCTTATTAACTGTTGTTGCACAGCTCATTAAGGTTATTAAAATCCATTTTGGCACATTATTCCAGTGGTTTGACCTGGAAGAGGCGCCGACTGGGAAACTCCACTTAAAGCTGGAGTGGCTGTCTCTGCTCTCTTCTACTGAGAAGTTGGACCAGGTATAAAACACCAAAAAAAAAACACACTAACAGGTCAGTGAAGATGATGCAGTCGTCATTGCCCTTGATTACTGTCTGTCCTCTCCTCCATGTCCAATCAGGTTTTGCAAAGTATACGTGCAGACAGGAGCCTGGCCAATGACGGGCTGTCGTCAGCACTGCTGGTGGTCTACCTGGACTCTGCCCAGAACCTGCCAGTAAGAATCAACCATCTTCACTTTACTTTCATGTTGTTGCTGAATGTACCTCCTAAACCAGTGGAAAATGCATCACATTAGGCTTATGTAGGCTTCTTGTTCTCCACCCACAACACACAAACTGCATTTAGCAACACTCTAAACCTGTTTAGGAAGAAAATCCAGTGTAGCACTCCTGTTTAAATAAGGATTCAGTCAATGTCAATGTGCAACAATACACCGTTCTCCTGTTCACGTTGTCTTTTATGCTTTATGAAACTTGACTGACTTCATCACTTTGCTTTATCATGACCTTTAAATTGTATTTGCCACAGCAAACCACACAACCAGGGTAACTCAATTATGATCCTTATTATCCTAACTTTGCCAAATCCACTCATAAAAGCACACATGTAAATTATTTCTGAAAGCTATAGCGACAAATGGGTCAGTAGGTCTTTTATGTAGTTCATTACTGCTCAGGGATCCTGTCTCATTTAACAATAATTGGTTTGGTAATATGTGCATTTTTATTTTTATCCAGTTAGGTTTAAAACTGTCATGAAGCTTGTAACCCATATAGAGTATGAAGTCCCGGGTAATATCCTAATGGGATTTCAACATCACATTTAAAGATATTATCTCACACTTTTTGCCGATAATAGCTCTCATAACTCTTCACCCTCTTTCCCTCTTCATCTAAGAGTGTCTTCACAGGAAGCTTAGGCTGTGGAAACTTAAGTGAGCGACGAGCATCTGGCCTAGTCTTTTGTGAGACCAATACTTCACAGTATAGAACAATTTGTGTGAGTCAGTCCAGCAGAACCTTTGCATCCTGATGGTGTTCATTACCAGTGTGGTGGGATGATGTGGACTGAACAACAACAGGTGTCCTTAACATTTGCAGAGCATGTGTAACGTCTAATCGAGAGATCTCTCGGCTTCCAATAACCATTAACGTGACGCGGACAGACACTCTGACACACTCTGCCATGCAGACATCTATCTGTTCATTATTCAGATGCATATGTGGGGAATACAGGTGGTATAATGATATCTGTACGTGTGTATTGTGTGGATACACAGTCTTCCACATTGGACACACTTATTATCCTGACCTGTTTTCATTGTTAGCTCCATGCAGTGTCAAAAAAAAGAAAATATCATCCCCTCACACTTCTCATTATTTTCGTTGCTTCTGTTTACATTTCGCCCATATTTTCTCCTGGGTTTCTCTCATGCGTCTCAACCATGTCAAGTCACTCGCATCCTACTAACTGTGGGTGTGATTTTCTCCCCCAAATCTCCTTGTGGCTTAAAGAGCAACCTGTCAGATTTCACCTATGATGGGTTGAAGCAAGTCTCAGTCTTTAAGGCCCTGAAGGTAATGTGGGAAAAATGGACTGCATGTGCAAATAACACCCTGTGTCTGTGGCCCCCGTGAAACGCACCATCCAACGTCATGTGACTGCGGTGATTGAGCAGACATGCAAAGTGAAGTGAGCAAAAAATGATGTGCATGAAGATGGATGATTGCATTGTCTGCTCTGTGTTTTGGTTTGTCTTCTTATTTGTATTGATAAGTGAGTTCCCAGCTCATGTCATTGTGCTTGTCTAGTGTTGCTGTCTTATATATTATTCAATTAAATGTTCAGTCTTTGTTGAAACTATCGACCGGGCAGTATCCATATTCAAACACTGAAATTCTCCTACGTGTCCTACCTTACTCACATGTACTAATTCTTATGCACCAGAGGTGAAGGTAACCAAACAATTTTACAGCAAACAGTCTAGGTTTTGTTAATAAACGTAGAAGCTGATTATTACCCCTTCATTTTGAAATCTATGATTGGTAATTCAATTAAAGGAACCAAGGCCAGCTTTTCTGCTTTTTGTAAAGCTCGTTCCTTCCATGTGTGGTAGATACTGAGTGGCATTACAGGAGGAGAAAACTGATTAGACTTGGGATTATGGAGTACACAAACAATCGCTTGTTTATCACCACCATAACAACGATAAGTGTCATGTTTCGTAGTCTCCACATTTGTCGGTATTGTTATATGCAGCTGTTGGTAACCGAGCACAGCCTCGCGTTGCACAAACTCACTCTGTGCTGCTCCACTTACTTGTTTTGTGCCTTCAACATTAAGAGGAAGTTTCAACTCTCCCACTGTTGCACACACAGTGGCACTCCCTCTGTGTAACATTAATCCAACAGTCAGTAAAAAAGCATTACAGCTTTGCACGTCAGTGATATTTGGCATTATTACAGACAACTGAAGTACAAATCTGACCAGGTTCACTCTTGGTATTCCCAGCTTCAGTGCTGCCAAAAGCTTGTCATTTTCCATTTTAAGCTGTATTGAAACCATGTTGGAAATGCTGTCATAAGACACCAGGAGGTTCACACAGTACAGTAGCGTGAGCTTCAGTAAAGGATACTGTGTTCATCGCAGTGACGAGTAAAAAGCTTTCTGATTTTTTTCTGATTTGAATACATTCAGCATAGTTGCGATCAGAAGGGAAGCAGACAAATCCATGTGACATTAAAGACCAACATGCTGCCAGGAATCATTTACACTGCTTCCATTTCTGCCGCTACAACTCTTAGTCTTATTTGCCTCGCTGTTGTTTACTAGATCAAAAATTTGATTGGCAGCGTTTGACCTACAGTCATTCACCATGGGGCCATTTAAAATGTCATGAGTCATGTTTTCCACTGCCAACAATATGATTGATTGCTCTAAATTTGCCCAGTCTAAAATATACAGTAGTTTCCTATTGGTCCATTCTCTACATTGTAACCTTTTTAATGTACCTACAGTATACACATATATGCAGACACACACGTACACAATATGCCTCATATGATGGACTAGAAACCCATCCTACCTTTATATAAAGTGGAGAAATACTCCACTAAAATGTTCCACTCAGCCTTTCATGTGCATGACATCTACATGTTCTTCCACAGAAATCAGCCACTGCAAAACAGCAAAAACACTTAATCAATGAAAGAAAGCACAGAAAAATTTAATTGAACACAAATGTGAATAAGAGCATAAAAACAGTGTTTTTCCCTAAGTGAATCAGGTGCAGTATGTCTCCTTTTTACACAGTGCACAGATTTGGTTTGCATTAAGCGGTTTGCATTTCAAATGTAGGGCTTTAATTCTCAGGTTGGTGAGAAATAGCTACATGTACACACTTCCCCCCAAAAAAATCAAAGGATGAGTTAACAACACTTTCCATCCTAATGTCAAAGCCTAAAGTGTAGGTTATAATTGTTCTGCAAGGAGTACTGAATAATAATCAGCTGTCAGGACTCAGTTGACAGCTGAACAGTTAAATTACAGTGCTAAGGAGACAGAAGCTGGTGGTCTCCCCGGTTGCCTCTCTGCCTGCAGCCCTGCTTGTCATAACGTACGGTAGTCGACTCTTTTCGGCATTGTGTGCTTGATGAACACTCTCCCTGAAGGAGCTAATCTTTGAGTTTGGGTGTAATTCGTCTGCTACTGATGGTTTGTTGTGCTGGTGAGAGTCAGCTAACACGTCTCTCTCTGCTTTTTCCAACAGTCTGCGAAAAAAAGCAGCACTGAACCCAGTCCTTACGTTCAATTTATTGTTGGACACAAAACACTGGAGAGTAAGGTGAGTCCGTCCATCGCTGTTTATGTACGGTTTGTTTTGGGCTCCTACATCAGGGTTGTCAAACTCACGCTGGTCAAGAAGGGGACGGTCCAGAGGAAAAAAACAACACTATATTTCATCATGATATCACAATAAAGATATTCATCGTGATATTCCACAGAATTTCAAAGTAAAAGTATAAAAACTTGCAAAATGAAAAAACGTATATGTAATTTAATTTAGTCATGCAATAATTACAACCAAATGTCCTATTATTACTGTATTTAGTGTTATATTCTGTCTATAATCTATCCCCTCCCTGGCAGCTGTGCCTCCGCCACATGCGCTGTTTTTAAAGGAAGATGAGGTCGTTCATTAATCTTGATATATTATTTATTATTAATTAATCATTCTTGATGAATCCAGTACTTGTTTTGGTCCGTAAAATGTCAGACGATGTTCAAAAAAAAATTCTCAAATCCTGGAAATGATGATGTTCTGAAATGTCTTGTTTTGTCCACAAACCAAAATGATTCAGTTTTAATGATTTCTTTGTTATATGGCGCAAAGAAACTAGAATATATTCATTTTGAAGAAGCTGAAAAATCTGAAAGCTTGTTTTGATTATTGAAAAAAAAACAAAACAAAAAATGTAATCTATTATCACTGATGATAAAATGAGTCATCGCCAGACCTGCCCACCGTTGAGCGTTAAAATGATGCTCATATGTGAGTCCAGTGTTATTGATCACATTCATAATGGCTCATTTCAGTCCCTGAAACTGAGGAAGCTAAATGGAACTCAGCCATCATTCATTCAATTTTCACCTCTGCTCTTGTCAGACCTGTCCAACTGTCAACATTTTGTGATTTGAGGTTATGAGAAAAAGGATGAAAAATGCAACATGCTTCAATTTCATAAATTGTTAAAAGCAATTTTACGACCAAAGACTGAACACAGATGTTATTGTTGAATTTGTTTTGCCAGTCTTTATCTCAACACCTCTCTCTCTCTATCTCTC
The DNA here is from genome assembly GCF_958295425.1 of Solea solea. Lineage (NCBI taxonomy): Eukaryota > Metazoa > Chordata > Actinopteri > Pleuronectiformes > Soleidae > Solea > Solea solea. Next base: position 34,939,524 of record NC_081134.1, on the reverse strand, counting down.
TCTCTCTCTCTCTCCCTGGAGCTTTCCTTTTTACAGATAATGTCCCTCTGACTGTAAAGAGCAACTGTTCACGAAATAGACTTATTGGTAATTGACGAGGTTAACGCTGCTTTAAACTATAGCCATTTCAGCTACTGCAGAATAAAACGGCATCTGAGCATGTTTTACAACTGTGTGACACTGTCTTTGACCCCAGACTAGAAGTATTTTGACATTTTCTGGTACAGACATTTGAACTGTCACGAGCACAATAGCGATTGTGTCTTTTTAAGAGCACATAAGCTTTTAATGATGTCATTGTATTTAAAAGCCCTGCTCACTCACACAGGTGTCTTCAATTCTCTGGCTAATTAGATGTCAGTACTGCCACTGTTAAAAGTGGGAATCTGGTTAAATGACACAACAGTAAATTGGGAGAATGAATTGAATTAATAAATCTTTCTTAACTTAAATTACAGCAAAACATAAAGTATATTTTCACACAGCATTTTGTATCATTGAACAGTTTCTTTCTCTCTCTCGCTCTCTCTCTCTCTGCGGATTGTGCTTTTAATTAGCTGCCCTGAAGTGTCTTTTAATTAACAGCAAGCAGTAAACAAACCTTTGTGTCCATAAAGATCCGGTTCAAGACTAAGGAGCCACTGTGGGAAGACTGTTTTTCTTTTCTTATTCACAATCCCAGGAGACAGGAGCTCGAAGTGGAGGTAATCCTGCATTATAGCATCACGTGACGACGTGCGGTTGTTTTATAAGTGCGTGCTCCAAAGAGTGGAAGTAGCTGACCCGCGTATCTCCCTCCCTCTCTCTCTCTCTTCATTCACAGGTAAAAGATGACAAGCACAAATGCACTCTGGGTAATTTGACGGTGCCTTTGAGTTGTCTGTTGGTGGAGGAGGACATGACGCTGACTCAGTGTTTTGCCCTCAAGAACTCCGGACCCAGCTCCACCATCAAACTTAAAATGGCCCTGAGGGTAAAAGCACTCTGCTCCTTGTTCTCATTTGTTTATTGATACATTAATGACGGATGTCAGTGTTCATTTCAGAGGAAGGAAGGAAAGAAGGACACGTGTTGTGTTGATGCAGCCATTAATGATGAGGAGGGTGTGTAAAGACTGACACAGCACATTAGAAACTAATGAATAATGATTGAACAAAAATGAAATATCATATATGTAAAATATCCCAGTTCTATTGGAGGTTTCCCACAACAGTCAAAATAAAATTAGGAATGCTGCCTTTATTACTTATGCCCCTAAACCTTTTTTTGAATTAGACAGTGTTTTAGTAGCATTAGATTAGATTAGATTAGATTGGATTGATCCCACACTTGGAGCAAGGACAGAGAGCAAACAAGATTAAAATAGATACACAATAAAATTAATTAAACACACAATTGTAGTGCATGGATAAAACAATAGTATCGTGCTGCAATATAGACAAAAATGAAACCATTGAATGTGATGGTAAATCTAGTAAAGAGTAATCAGAGCAGCTGACAACGCCTTTAAACTTTTTTACAGTGGAAAAATTAAAAAATTAAAACTTATGGTTTTTTTTGTAGGAATCTGTATTTTTAACATTATTTAATGATGATTTAATGATGTGCTCCTTGGTCTTCAGAGTTGGGCTTGCTACCAATCAGAAGGAGATGCTAAAGGGCCCAAACTCTTTATTTGCAGGTTATTGCTCATATTTCATTAAGTGGTGAACTCCAATTGCTAAAATATGATTGGATATTCTCCTTATTTTGGGTGGGAGGGGTTTCATTTCCAAATATTTATGAACAGTGAGAGAAATAATTAAAATATTCAACCTCTTACAAAGAAACACTGTGTTTCAGCATCAGGGAGTCAAGACTATAGTTTTGATCTGAGTTTAAAAGATAAAAAGATAATCCAGATATTTTTATGGATATTATTTTTTTTTATTTTAAGAAACATTGCTGTCATTTTATCATATTTGAATAAATAAAGAATTGATGTCCTCCCTCATGTCCTTCAGATCCTGTCCCTTGAGAAGCAGGTGTCCTCGGACCAGCCTTCCTCCGTGCAGGTCAGGAAATCCAGCTTGCCGCAGCCAACTGCAGCCTCCACCCAGAGACAGTCCTCAGATTCCCCGCTGCCTCCGCCCACACCTCCGCCCCCCATAGACGCTTCCACCTTCACCCTCCAGCACAGGGACGGCGAGCCGTACTCCGCCAGCCCTCTCCGCAGTACCTCCAACCTCAGCATGTGCATTTCCAGTTCCCAGAAACACCTGCCTCACAAGGAGTCCACGCCCAGTTTGGCCTCGGATATCTCCCTGCCATATGCCAGTCTGGAGCTTCAACAAAGGCTCCGTCAACTGCAGAAGTAAATAAATAGGCAGAAATTATTTGTTATATTTAATGTCACCTGTCCTTGTTGCTCTAGATCTCTTACTTTACATTTTATTGTTTTTTTATTTAGTTATTTAAGTTATTTCAACTCAGTCCTATCATGTTTAGATCTCATGTTGCCTGTTGATATCTACACATACAGTAGCTGTACATGATCATTGGACTATGGTCAAAACACAAAGAAGCTTCCACCAAAAGTTTCTGAAGTGCATTCTACTGCTTAAAAAAAAGCCCCAGCCATTCAGCAGTTTTGATGGAATAAACACCTCTGTTCTCCACTGCATTGCCACTGTATACACACAAATGTCAAGAAAGTCAGGTCTGATAGTATTGCTTAAATGACCCTATTTTCAGATGTTTCATTATTTGCATGCTGAGTTACTCACACTGCCGCTTTAAAGGAGAAAGTTTTATTTGCTATTGCAGCACAGCTCATACGAGTCAAAACATTTAAACTTGATATCTTGGTCCCCTGTTTGACCTAGAAGTAGCACCTAGTGGGGAAACTCCACAAATACTTTATTTATTTTTTGTATTAAATTTCCAAAAAAATCAGTTTCAGACGTGACACTGACTGTGACTCTGTTGTGGTTCCAGTGGCTCGGCGCCGGGCCAGTTTCCCCTGGGCGAGGTCCAGCTGACAGTTCGACACAGCTCTCAGAGGAACAAGCTTATTGTGGTGGTGCACTCCTGCCGGTGAGGTCATCATCATGAGTTTAATGTGCGCTGTGCTGTGAAGGATTCAAAAAAAAAACCCCACTTCACTATTGTCCTTGATTCTTGGCTCAAGCCCGATTTTTAAGTACGCAGACCATTTTAGTTCTGAGTGGAACTGTACAGCACGTTTGAGAGTGAAACTGTTGTCATGTGCCTGACAACATGTGAGTGAAGCAATTTTGTCCTGTGTGTCCTCAGTAACTTGATAGCCTTCACCAAAGATGGCTCAGATCCCTTCATCCGCCTATATTTACTGCCTGACAAGAGCCGGACAGGGAGGAGGAAGACCAGCACAACGAAGAGGACCCTTAACCCTGTTTATGATCAAACGTGGGTTTGGAGAATCATACTAGCTTAACATACCTGTCACTTGCATGTTATTGATTTGTGGTTGCATGAGTGTTGTTGTTGTTGGAGTTCACGTGGGTTTTGTTTTCTCACATGTGAATACTTTAGATTTAGCTGTTTGTAGTTATGGTGTTATTGATAGCGGACACTTTTTTAACGGATCTATGGGGCTATTTTGGTATATTAAAGCTCCAGTGTGTAACATCTAGGAGGGTTTAGCTAATGCACTCCTAGATAAAACTACTCGGCTCTACTCAGTTTGTCAATTTGTAATCAGTCACATTGTTTTCCATTACTGTAGTACCGCCTCAACACACACAAACTAGTGACAGGCAAAGCAGTTGTTTTCTGTGTACTGAATCATTACAATCAGTTAATTAATAAGTTTTACTGGAGCGCAGACTCTGTCTGTCACAATCACTGAACTGAAATACGGCCAAACGGGTTGTGATTCGGCGCTGTTGCTAAATACACCAGACGCCTCCTGTGTTAAATATTGAGATTTTAGACATTTCCTTGCTAAATGTCGGAGATTAACGCATGTTTTCAGGAGTCTACAGTTCTCAGTCTCACTACTAGATGTCACTAATTCTTAAATACTGGACTTTTAAGTACCTGTCAGCCACAATGTATTGAGTTAGAAGAGAGTTGTTGGACATTACGTGTGTTTTTGTTCACAAATCTTCATGCAGTCGATTTAGCCGTGTGTACACTTTACAAATCAGTATCACAAACTACATTAAATTAAAAGTACCCATTTGTAATAAACATAGCTCTGAGTTAAGTTACAGTCATATTAATTCAAATCGTTTTTCTTCTTGTGTTGGCATCTTATTTCTTTTTCCAGTGGATTTGACAACAAATCTTAATAGTGAGCAGCTTTATTCCACCTGTAGGAAGCAAGGAAGCCATTTCCTCAGATAAATAATTTAATACTACAATAGCTAAGTTATCTTATTAACAATTAGATTTTTTTGTTGATATTCCAAGACATATGAGTGACATTAAACATGTTTGTGTTGCTTGTAGGTTTGAGTTTAATGTATCTATGGTGGAGCTCCACAGGAGAACTCTGGATGTAGCAGTAAAGAACGGAGGGAGCATCCTGTCCAAACACAAAGGGCTCCTGGGAAAGGTAACTCCTGCTGGTTTTGGTTTCTGGCTATTGTTTTCATTGTTTTTTAGCATCAAAGTCAGACACAAGTACTTCAAAATTACAATTCTTCCTTTACTTTTGGTTCAAAATTGCAGGTTTTGGTAGATTTAAGTGGGGAGGATATAGCGAGAGGATGGACGCAATGGTAAGTTTGGATTTTATATGTGCCCTGTGCATTATTGACTGATTCCTTTTGCTATTATATTTATGTTATTTTATTAATTTTTTCTTGCAGGTATAGTTTAAGTGAAGATGGATTGTCCTCGCAAAGCTTAACAAGTACTCACGACCCTCTGCTCACATTGTGAATTCACCTTTCCGCTATAATTTAGTTACCTTGTTATTTTAAAGGGCACATCGATGAGTTGTTTTGGTGTTTATTTTTCATATACATGTAAGTTATGGGAATTATATCAGCATGTAATGAAGTATTTTTGAATATTTCCTGATATTGTTCCGTTAATGATCCTAAAGATGTTTTCACATAATTGTAATGAAACACACAAACTGAACTGTGTCTGTTTTTAGTGTGTTGTGTAAATATGGAGTTGCTGACACTGAGTTATCAGAATTGCAGGGGCTTTCATGGCATTTTATTTATTTTAATGAAAATTGTGTTGAAATCTGTTTGTAAGAATGCGACAAATTTGCTGTGTGAGAAAACAATTTCCAAAGGAACAGATACAGTAGCAGTCTTGACTTTTATATACAGTATATATATATAATTTTTATTTGTCATGAAGTGTTATTTGACTGTTTATCTCTTATTGTTCCTTATGCTTGATTACAAACATGGAATGCACATATGCAAATTAAATAAAAATGATTGCTCTGAATGTTTTAAGAGGACTTTGTGCAATATTGGTTCTTTTGAATATTGTCCCTAACGACCTGTGGGTGATGTATAATATGAAAAAAGATACTTGAACAGGGCTTGGATTGTTGTTCATACCAGAAACTAAAAAAGAAAATGTGTACAGAGACAATTATTGCATTTTTGAGCAGGACTGCTGGGATTAAGATGGCGCAGCTATGTACATGTTTAGCCATGCATTTATCACTTTTATTACTGTCAATTTGAGCTTATGAATATTTTCTTGTTCTCTATCCCGTGCCTTAAAGACCCACTCTGTACTTTTTGCCTTCTTAATTTTATTATTTTTGAATGATATGATGCCTTGTGGCTTTTGAAGAATAAACTGTTTCAATTCTGAAATTCTTCTTGCATTTTTTTTTCTCTAAACAATGGTCTTTTGTCAAGGTAGTCTAGACGCTGTGGAATGGGAGTGGATTTGGCCAAGAAAAAGTCAGAGTGAAAATATGGGCAATAAAGTTTAATTCTGGCTGGAAGGGGAAAAACAATCAAGCAGTAAGTGTCCATGGGCAAAATTCAAATAAATAAATAGAATTTAAAAGGAACAAAAAATTCAAATGTCGGCAAATTGACATCAGAATTTAAAATCTGGACACACAACACAGAGTGGGTTTGAACAAGACCCACCTCTGTCTGGTCGTAACTAGAATGGACTAGGCCCGGAACCAAATAAATATGTTTCCCTTTTCTGGACGGTTCCCTGCGGACCACAACAAACACTCATGCCACCAACGGCAGTCAATTTTCTGCTTAATAACGTTTATGTTGTGCTCAAGCTTGCGCCCCTGCTTGAGCACTTTATGTCCACAGCATCACGACTAATCGTGGGTCTTCGCTTCACAAGATGCACACATCCACGGATGCACACCGCACCTGCCCAAGCAGCAGCCCCCATGGCAGCCCCGCATTCGCTTCCGGTATCGCTGCCTGAATGAGCATGGCTGTCAACGTCCTCGTATGTAAATGTGTGTGTGTGTGTGTTTCAACATTAGTTACTAAGTTATTAAGTACTACAACAACAAATTCGACCTTGCAGAATAATTTCCCCCGAGAATTGGGATCTAATTGATGAGAGTGGTTTGCTAATGGGTGAATAAATCACGTGGTATAAAAACTAAAACACAATGATGCTAAGTGCGTGAGGGCAACTACAGGCACAGATATAACCTATAAGCTGTGATTTGTCGCCATCAAGTGGCAGAAGAAGCTAATTACAATTATACGTTTATTTTATTTTTTTTTTTTTACGACGCAAGATATCTCTTAACAGTTTAGACAGGTACAGTGACATTAGACTCGAATGTACTCAACACGACTGGACTATATTGGCGAAATATAAATAACTGTCTGGCAAAACTATGAAAATCAAACAGTAGAGAGCAGCAATACGAAGTTATCGCGGCCAGTCTGCCAAAAACCTAAGAAGAAGAAGAAGAAGATGATCGACGTACGACGTCATGACGCCATGACGCACGGCGCCGACTCAAAACAAATTTGCGCGGGTTCGGGTTTGTTATGGGACGTAGCTATTTTTGCTGCTGCTGCCTGATAACATTATAAATAACAGGTAATAAGCACAACTGTCGCTACTTGTTTAGCCATTTTTAATAATTAGAAGGTATTATACGACTAGTAAACAAACAAACTTAGAGTGGCGTTTGCGTTCGTTTCTACGATTAAACACTAGAAGACATACTGACAGCCATGTTTGTTTTTGGTTGTTACCGCTAAGTTATCAAAAGTATTACTGCTTTACTGTAAAGGTGAGGTTTTTTGTTCAATTGCAGGTTTGCTGGAAACATTCACTTCGCAAAACAGATACCATGTCAAAGCGAGAGGCATTTCTAGAAGCGGCGCGCAAAGAAAATGTGGAGGATTTCCTGCATTTTATTCAACTTCACGTAAGTAAATTATGAAGTGTTCACTTGTGGCACGCCTTTTAATATTTATAGGTACTCTGACATGTATTATAGATATGCATCATTTATTTATGCCTCCACAATGGCATTAGGACACATGATGTCAATAATGTGTGAGGTTTGTCATTACAGATCGCTCTGATTTGTGTAAATAAATTATGAGAGGAAATACCTAGAAAATAGTTTTTACTTGTCCTTATTCCAGTTCAATATATTCCTACTTCCGGTGAAATATGACTAGTCAGAATTAGATTGTAGATAACTCAAACTGGAATCATGACAATCCATAATTTAGTTGCAGATATTCACACTTCACATCGTGCAAGCTCTACAATTGTATTCACATTTATCTTAAGTGACATACTGTACATCTCTTAAATCTCATACATGTGTGTTAGGTTGGATTTTATACGAATATTCATTGAGCCCAAATTTTTAAAGCATAAACTGTGACCAAAGGAAATTTGTCGAAAATAATGTTTCTGGCTATTCATATTGTCATCTTCTTAAAAGCCATTATAGTTTTTGAATCTGTAAACCTGCATGTTATTTTAAAGATATATGCATGTTAATTTACCAAATGAATGCATTTAGACAGAGTTGCACAGGATATCTGTGAGTATAAGAATTAAACTTACACCTTGATACTGTGACAGCAGTTGGACCAGCTTGGTAATCTTGTGCAGCTTTCACTCATTTCCGTTTTGTCTTTATTTTTCTGAAAACAGAAAATTGCAAAAACAGTCAAAAGTATTATTTGTAAAATAAAAAAAACTTGAAAATCAAGTTGATAGCCCTGATTATGATGTGATTTCTGATGGTTTCTGCTATTAATAATTTCTATGTGTAATTCAGTTCCTATAATGTTATAGGATGCATCTCACAAGAGGTCAAACTAATGTGTGAAACACTTGCATTAGTTTCAAGCTGTATTAAATTATTTGGTAGTTTACTCTAGATATAAAGGTATTTTGTAGCTAAACTCTGTGTCTCATGTTGTTTCTGCTCCTGTCTAACCCTCTACTGCCTGTCTTGCTGAGCAGAAAGACAAAGCAGAGCCCTTCGATGTGGAGGAGGTGGTGCAGGAGATGCCCAGAGACCAGAGGGAGGCTTTGTGGGAAAGATTGGCTTCCCTCGTTCAAGATGTCCTGCAGGAGCTTCCTCCTGAGCGCTGGGAGGAGAGACGAGAGCCTGGCAGGGAAGAGGGCATGGAGGTGGAGTCGGCTCAAGACCCTGTGGGTTTATCAGTCAGTTTATATACAGTTGAATCCTTCGCGTTTCAGTAGACTTACTATTTAATTGTATCACAATACTTGGGTGCTGATTCGATTTGGATTGCCACTCAATAGTATTGGTACTTGCAATTTATTTCCTCCTTAAACCAAAATTAAAGGATATAGTGTTATAAAATAAAATGCTGGGCTAAAAATTCAAATTTAAAAAAAAAAATAGAGCCTTTCAAAACAGGACACAGCACAATTGTGAGCCTTTATAAAAATGCTTACAAAATAAATAAAAATAATAATAATAATAACGATAGATAATAATGCTTTGAATGAAAGTCAAAAATGTATTTTCAAAACCTTACATTCCCCCTCACCTAACTCCTACTTACTACTACAGGTTTCTTGACGTTTGGTCTATCCCCTTAATTTTACGTTGTTTTATGCTCCCTTTTCCACATTATATGATTTATACAAAATATTTGCCATATGGTAATTTGGCAGCTCATAGCCAAGTGGAAAGGAAACTTGGCTTATGACCAAAAAGGTACAAGCCAAGCAGGGTACCCAATCCCCATTGCTCATTGTTAATTGGACACTCTAAATCGACCCCAATTTACATCCAGTGTACTCTGCCATATCAAATATGCATATCATCCGCTGCGGTGACCCCTAGTAGAGCGGGGGAAGCTGAAAGAATTTATTTGAACGTAACCTTCCTTTACATTTTTCTTAACATCTTGCCTTTTCCTTCAGAAACGTGTCATAGCTGCTGTGGACAGTGTGACACTTGTGGCGTTAGTGTCTCTGAAGGTTTTGCAAGACGGTGACACCTATTGTGCCCTCCTGGAAATTGTCAACAAACTTCATGGTGAGTGTCTCTGCACTGTGTTTCTCTCTATTTCAAACATGAAATTGGTGTCAGATTCTTCTTCTTTGTGCCTTTCCCTCAGTGGTTCTGGTGTCACTGCCTGTCTCAGAGACACCTACAGCGCTGCAGCTCCACATCCACACATTGTGTGAGGCCTGGTGGAAGAAGGGGCTGAAAGAGAAAGAAAAGTTTGGTCACACTGCATTTGTCATCTCGCTGCAGAAGAGCTTAATTTTGAAGAGACCGGTCAGTGTACGACCTCAGCTACATGTCACAGCACGTGCTGGACTTTATTTATATGTTATGTTATTATATTTGCATGACTCATATCTCTTACCTTGTGTCTCTTCTCAGGGTGTGGAAATCCAAAGAGTCTGGAGTCTCCGTGATGTGCTCCTGAGTTTGGACTACTCATCCCAAGATAACAAGGAAATAATCGACTTTTTGCTTCAGTGTTTTCACCATCCCGTTTACATCAAGAATGACGACGTAAGCGGTGTGAAATTTAGCCGGTGTGTGTGTGTTTGTGTGTCCTTTTGCTTTTTCCATGAGCTGTCACCCTCATGATGTGTATGTTGCCACAGGGGAAGCGGTTCCTGGTGTTTCTTTTTAGCTGGAATGTCGACTTCATCTGGGTTATTCACGGCACCATCAAAAACCAGTTGGAATTTTACAGCAAGTAAGACACTCATTTTACTGTGTTTGACAGGTGTTTAATTTCTAATTACAATACTAACCACTATCTTGTTGCTTTCAGAGCTTTAACTACTCATATCACGGAGATCTACTTCAGAGCATGGAAGAAGGCTCGGGGGGACTTTTTGGAACAGATTGAGAGCACGTGCATTCAGGACTTTATGCAGTGTGCCATCTTCCTTCACAGATCCTCTCCTGTCCATACCAAAGTCCGACAGGTAGACTTGACACCCAACATCTTTTGTTCCATGCACTCACTGAAGCAAAAGCAGTTTAACCTCCTTGCTCATATTTGCAGATTGTAAGCTATTTCCATTCAAGGAAGAGCTGCCCCAACGTGGACAAGATGCTGGATAATCTCTACAAGCCCATTCTCTGGAAAGCTTTAAGTGTACGCACATGGATTTTTGAAATGCATCTCATTCATCGCTTATGTGTAGTATTTTATTCTAGCGTGATCTGGGTCTGTTTAATTTGTTCAGGTTCCCAACTCTGAGGTACGTGCAAATGCCACTTTGCTCTTCACGGATGCCTTCCCAGTCCATGACCCGAGTCAGAGCAAAGAGATTATAGACAAGAACATTCAAAAGCAGCTGGACACAGCAATGGTGAGCGTCACTCAAAGTATTCAGTCACATTTGGTTCTAAGTGTGAGAAAGTAAAACCATTCCCTGTCTGTCATTTTTAGAACCTCCTTGAAGACCCTTACCCCATTGTACGCTCCAATGCTGCCCTCGGTGTCTGTAAGATCTTGGCTAAGTGCTGGGAGCTCATCCCTCCTACAATTCTCACAGACTTTCTGAAGAAGCTGGTGACAGAGCTGGCGAATGACACCAGCTCCCCTGATGTCCGTTGTTCTGTCTTTAAGGTATGGACATTTTCTCTCATGGAAAACAAAGAGAGACATGGTTAGTCCGACGAAAACCAAGATGTAAGATGAGAACATTTATAAACTGGCAGTTAATGTGTCTCACAATCTTAACCTAATATTTTGTTCAGCCATATTAAAAGAGATTATTATCACTGCAGACTGCACTTCACTAGCTAGATATTTAATGACTTGTGGTTTGTCTAATGCTCTCCCTAGAGTCTGACTATCATCCTGGACAACGCACTCAGCCATCCATTGCTGGAAAAACTCCTACCCACCCTCAAGTACAGCCTTCATGACAACTCAGAGAAAGTCCGCGCAGCTTTCCTTGACATGCTTATCAAAGCCAAGGCAGTACGAGCTGCTAAGGTACAGCATGTTGTAGGCTTTCTTTTTTGATTTATTGTTTGATTGTCACAGTTTTTAACCCGTGCTTTGGGCTTCGTTTTTATTAAAATTGAATCGTAAGATAATGCAATAAACAGTGTTTTTATTCATGAAACAAAACAAAGCTAATGGTAAAAATAGATTCACCTTTCTGTCTGTTCATAATTAGTATTTTGTTTTTGACTCTCGCTATGACAACTTATTATTACTTGTTATTACTCTCTAGTTCTGGGCTGTGTGCCACATGGACCACCTGCTGGCCCGTCTGGCTACTGATGGCCCGTCGGTCTCGAAACGAATCGCCGAACTGCTCTTTAATTCCTTTTTCCCCGTCAACGAGTCAGAGAAAGAGTGGTGCAGTCGGTGCATCACCCTCATCCAGATGAATCCTGTGGCTGCCAGGAAGTTCTATCAGCATGCATACAAACACACAGCCCCAACCAACATCAGTAAATACTGTGTTTATCTGTTACTGAAACGCTATTACTTCAATTCAATTTTCCTAATGGCTATTTGTTGATCATACTTGTTCTTTTTTCTTGTTTTCCAGTAAAGCTGATGTTGGTCATCCGCCGCGTCTTGAATAGCTGTATTCAGGCTAACTGTGACATGAGTGAGCTTAACGATAGCAACAAGGAGAACAGCGCAGTAAGAGAAACGTTTGTTAACTGAGGAGGAGAAAAAAAAGCCTTTTTTTTCCTCAGTTAATCCTCTAATTGCTTGTTGTATTAACCCAGCACTCCAAAACCCTGATTAAAGGACTGATTAAAAGACTAATCCCTTCAAAGTTAACTTTGTATGTTTTATCACTTAGATCCAAAACAGTTTTTTATAGTTGTTTTTGAGGCAGTGGTTGTCATTTTAGTTCTGTCAGCTTTCATGAGTTTGGATGTGAAAGTACCCTGTGCATGTCTGTGTGCCTTGCAGATGGCTGAACCTATAACATTGGGTAAAGACATGGCTGTTGTGTCCGGTCTGCTGGAGGTCGTGGTCATCCTGTGGAGAAGTGTGGAGAAGGCTCTGAAACACAACGAAGAGACCCAGAAATACATTTTTGCCAAGTTTGGAAATGTCATGTCGAAATATTTCCAGGCCTTAGAGGTACATCAGTGTTTGTGTTTAGTATTATTTTGGAATTTTTCAATTTTGATTCTTCCACATCCAATTATTGGAGTAAGACTTTTTGATTTGTGTTTCAGGATGAGCGTTGCACTGTTCCTCTCGTACAGCTGGCCTCATTTATGCCCCCGGCTGCAGTCCCAACATTCAGGTGAGCAGTAAATCAAGGCAATCATGCAGTGTTTATTGAAGTAATATTTTCGACTCACTTCTCGCCATTCTTTTTCATTTTCAGTTGTGGTGTTTTGTCCAGGCTGAAGAGAATGGAACCAGGAGCTGTGCAAACACAGTACAGCCAGCTGTTAGACTGCATTTGTTGCTGGGGTCAAGCTGCTGACGTCCTTGAACTCATCACTGAATGGCTCACTGAACCTCTGCCCAAGCAAGGGGTCAGTCAGTGTAACATGAACGAGCTGGAACAGAAAGGGATAAAAAGTTGCTATAGTTTTGATTTAATCTGTTCCATTCCTCAGGAAAACAGAGGTTTAATCTTGACATGTGTCCTTGTGACTCTCTAAGTGTGTAATCTTTTCTTCTGGTCCACTTTAGGAGAAGACTGCAACCAGTAGAAGGGTACGTATCCAGGAGACTGTAGAGGCCAAACCAGACCTGGCACTGGCTTACCTGGAGTTCCTGTTTAACCACATCTCAACGCGAGAGAAAATACTGGCTCTTGGTCAGAAACCACTGAAGCAGCTCCACACAGTTTTAGGTAACTGGAAGGTATGTTGTGTATAGTTTTTATTACATGTCATCAGTCAATAGTCTTGTTTTTAGTGTGTACCTTCTTAATTCATGGTGTCCTGCATTAACATCCATCCATACATGTTGCTTCCTTCCGTTGTCTCTACAGTCGGTGCTGTACACTCACCTTAGCTCCACCACAGAAGATCCTAAAAGTCCCAGTTTGGAGACGGCACTGAAGGCCTTCATGCTGCACAGCCGCCTCGGTGCACATCTGCAACATAGCGTGAGCCTCAGTTTCCCTTTTCAGTGCATTTTTAAATGATTTACGAGCCACCACAGTTGTCACTGATCAGGGCCACTGGATCAATAGAAATCATGGTAATACTTATGTATACCTGGCTTTTTAGGTGGTTTCCATTTGGAATATTATGTTCCCAATGTACATTCCCAAACATTGGAACCATCATTTCAAGTGTTGACAAAATGATTTGAAGAAAAAAAAGAATGTGTTTGTCTTTCCCAGGTCTCTGAGGGCCGTGACTACCTGCTCTCCCTGGAGCACGTGGCAGCTTGGGTTGCGGAAAGGGTGTTGCCCTTTCTGGCAGATGATGGGCAGGATTCAGAGGAGTCACAGCGACTGCCCGTGCAGATAATTGAGGTGAGCTCCTCTATAACGTATGTAAATGCATGGCTTTGAAAAGCCAGCATACATGATAGGATCTCCAATATTCAACTACAGAATTAAAGGTGGAAAACATCCGTTAAGAGTTGACTGAGCCTCAACCAGTATGTGTTGGGCATCTTCACAAAGATATTCTTAATTAGTGACACTAAAGCAATGGTAAATGCTAGAAATTCCTCCGGGCATGCATGGAATTAACTAGTACCAGTCGCACTACGGTGTGAGTGGTTGTTTTTTCGAACTGGAACAGTTCAACACAGACACGTCACTGGGCAAGACACTTAAACCCAAATTGTGTTATTTATTCAGCCCTTGTGTGGGTGCACAAGTTTACCCCTGGTGCCAGTCCCAAGCCTGCAGAGGGCTGATTTAGGAAGAGTCACAAGCCTAATTGGAAAAAAAAAAAAGAATCTGCTTTGGCAACTCCTAATCAGCAACAGTATAAAAAAGCATCCTCTACAGTAGCAGATTTGTACTAATTATAAGTGCTAATATACAGTGTTTCTGTTGCCAATGTGAGTTCAACATCCAACTTCCTTTTTCCTCACCATTAGCTGTCTGTAGCGGTGGAAAGCAACTCCGATTTTAACTCCTGTGTGCTTCATTATCACTTCTTTGCTTCCAATGAAGCATGGATAACACCTGTCTCTGGACTGGTTGGAACGAAAACAGTGTTCTCAGAAGAGGAGCTGGTATACAGCACCTCTCCTACATTAGCTGTAAATAAAAGTGTGTTTGATGAGTAAAGTAGTGCCATCATTGTACGCCTGTTATTACACAAGAATGTAAATTGAATGTGTGTTTTTTAAGCTTTCTGGTGCTTGTCGATTCTTAACATCATTTAGAACACTAGCATGAGGTTTGTGGGGGATGTGGATGATATGGATGGATGCTTGTGCGTGTGCGCATTTCCTAAAGATAGCTTTGCATTAATCTCTGTGCATCCTAAAAGAGCAGTCCAAGTAAAAATCACTTCTCTGCAGGTAAAGCCAGGCTTTTGATAAATTGAATCATCTCTCCGTATTCATGAATTGCCAGTTTAGATATTTATCTTATCTAATACACAGCCTGCACTGATGCTATCACGAAAATGAAGAGTTATGATCTTCTCTGGATTCTAGAACATCAACCTTTTGCCTCTAATTCCAGGACGTTCAGTTCTGCTCGGTAAAATTAGACTCCTCATAGATTGTTCTGCTTCAGACCACACAGTCACACTGTACTGCACATTCCACCTCCTACTCACAGTGCCTTTCCAAAATGGGTGTATTTCCTTATCTTTGCCATTATTAAAAAACCTGTTACCAAAAGTCGCTGCAAACAGATATTAAAAATAACAATAATAAATAAGAGTGTGGTTTTGAAATGTAAAGTGAATATTATACTGAAATGTCATTCCTCTAAATTAAGTGTTGTGTGCCCTTTTTTTTGATGTCGTTTATCTTCTTCATTATGTACGTTGATGCATTTAACCAGAGCTTCCTGGCTGTGTGTCGAGATGTTTTGCTCGTGGGTTTAGGCGACGAAACGTTCCAGCGTCAAATCCTTCACTTGTGCTCGCTCGTCCTCGTCTCAGGTGAGTGTCCCAAGTGTCCCGAGAGAGAGAGCTCTACGTTTGCTTCGTTGAATTTGGACAAAGCCGTTTTAAGTCGAAGAAGGTAGTGTGTATTGCCTTGTATTTAAATATTCCTCTTGCGTCTGAATAATTCAGAGGCAGGCTACCTCGGTATTCCTGCGGTGCTGCCAGTTCTAAAGGAGGTGGCAGGTAGTTACGTACCTGACGACAACGACGCAGAGTCTGAGGAAAACCCAGAGGATGAAACCACGATCATTCTGGGTGTGGTGGCCAACATCTTTCAGAAGATTATAGAACTCTTGGCCCGCCACCTTAAGAAGGAACCAGAAAAGGGGAAACAGGTACATCGAGATGAGTTATACACGAACGTGTGTTATCATCTTTTTTTTTTTTAATATTTTTTGTAGTTAGTTTGATGTTTAATGTCAGTTGGCTGCTGTATTGTTGTATAATGGCCTCCCTCTGGACTCAGTCATCCATCACTCTTTATTACCTGTCGGCCTTTATCTTTATTTACTTTATTGACTTTTCCTAGTAGTTTTCAGTTTCAGCATAATTCTCTTTGTCTTTTTTTCTACCTCGACTGTAGCTGTGTCAGTCAGCAGTGTCTGGTCTGAGTGACTTCCTCCAAGTGGCACAAACCTGGGACAGAGCGCCTCTCAGTGGCGTCTTTTCCACTGTTTTTGCAGTCATGGTTGTGGAGAAGAGATACCTGTTGCAGAAGGTATGAGCTGATGGAACATTGAAGCATTGATGTAACAACTTGACTTACTCATTGTATTTCAAAAGAAATGTATTTGAAGGAAATATTTGGGTCGGAGACTGAGTATGTTTTGTCTTCTGCGGTGCTCAAATTTTTCAAAGATGACTCATCCTGAAGAGGTGATCACACCAGAGTCAGTGGAGGACATGCCTCCTCTGTCCGGCGTCCTGCTCTCCATCATCTTCAAGTCGCCACCTGTTTGCAGGTAAAATTTGCTCAATCCAGTTTCTTTTCTGATCTGATCATGGCTACAGGACATTATGCATTTTACAGCTTTATTTTCTTGATGTTGTCTTCTTTCAGGGCGTTTTTGAGAGAGGTCAGATCCTCTCTGGAGTCTGAGGCCATCAGCAGTCTTCTTGAAGTGGCTGCTGTCCTGCACATCTTGACTGTCCTCAAACATGGTGAGTGTTCTCCATGAGGGACTTGATAAGCAGGTGAACTCCAAAATATTGTGTGTTAGACCTTAAACTTCTTCTTCTCTTGTAGCTGGATCTTCTAAAGTGGCCTTGAAGAGCACAGCCACATGTGTCCAGCAACAGCTTCACACTCATGCAGTGACGTCTTCAGACAGCACAGGCGTCCAGGGGTAAGTTGAGGGTGATTTGATCTTTAGATAATCTGTTAATAAATGGTTAATTGAGTGTTTTTGCATACTTTTTCTGACAGGATGATTTTTGAATCTTCTGTGAGGACCTTGAATCACATTCTGGATCTATAACTTCCATCTTATTAAACATATGACCCAAATCTACAGCAGAGAAAGGGAGTAAAACACCAGCATTTTTTTTATTTGTACTGCAAAAAAAAAGGCACAATAAATGATTTAAACTTCAATATTGAAAGAAACTATGGTCATTACAGACATTTTTCATTGGTGCACACATCATGTATGTCTCAAACCTTGTGCACTGATAAAATGAATAGAAATAAAACTACATTGCATCACATGAATAATCTTTCATGGGTTGAGTGTCGTTCTGTTTTTATGGCTTCCCTATCCACTGATCTGTGCTCTACGTGTGTTTTTTCAACAATTTCATACAGAATAAGTATATTTTTTCATTTATCTGTGTGTATTTATATATACAAATCTGTTTGTCAGCAGTGTAGACTGCAGTGTGATACCTGTGCGTGTGTGTGAATAAAACCCACTGTATCAATCAAACTTGATGTTTATTACTTTCTCCGATCCCCCCACTTGACCCATGTTTTAAAGGGGAATGGCACAAATTTAAAACATCACGTCTTTGTGTGTCTGAGTGGAACATTTTACTCAGAACTATACAATTCTACCACTGGCATTGATTTAGTCACATTCGATGGCGCAGTGTGCACAATCTGTCAATATTTATTGTTGAATATTGGAGCTGAATATTTTCCCTTCTGTCTTTCTTTCCAGGTATGTACAATTCATACAATCATACAAAATAAGTCATTTTATTCATTTCAATTTCTTCCAAATAATTTCACCTATATTTTGCACACTGGACCTTTAACTATTCTCTTTTCTTTCAGTTTTCGTGTTGATAAATGCCTTTGATAAATTTGGCGGAGACGTTCTCTTTGACTCAAGGATGAGCTGATTACACTCTGGTGGTCAAAGGTCAAGGTCAACCTTTTTTTTGTTTACCTTGTGGATGTGATATCTTCAGGAACACCATGAGCCAATCATGGAACATTTGGCACAAATGTTGACTTTGACTCGAAGATGAACTGATTAGATTTCTTGGTGTTCAAAAGTCAAGGTCCTTGTGAATGCCTTATCTTAAGAAAAACAAACAATTTTTAATTTTGGGTATGAGAGTACAGCCATCACAACTTAAAAGTTCATAACAGATAGATACTAAAAATGTAATATAATGAATTAGATGAACTATTATCACTTGAATGTTATTGTTCCCAATCTTCCTGGGCTTATGAACAAAGATTTATTCATGGACCAAAGGACATTAACATAATTAGTAACAGGAAAGATCTTCAGACATCCATTAAGATAAAGCTTCTGGAATAAGTTTGCTGAAGGAAAAATGAATAGTAAAGACACTTATTGAACAATGCCTCCGGCCTTATTTTCTAGGTTTTATGATTCGAGCTGCAATTGTTAATCGGCAACTATTTTGATAATCGGTTTGTGTTCTTTAAATAACTGAAACAAAAAAGTTCTCTGATCTTTCAGCATCTTAAATGTGAATATTTTCCTGGTTTATTTGCTCAATGTAACAAAAACTAGCATTAAAAATAAAAGTAAAATGTAAATAAGACATTTGAGAACATCATTTTGAATTTTGGGAAACACTGATCACACATTTTCTGATGACAACTAATCCATTAATGGAGAAAATAATCAACACATTAATCAATTATAGAAACGATTGTTGGTTGCAGCCCTACATCCATTCTTCTTTCTGTTCTTTATGAAGACTTTATATTGTGAACATTGCAGGACAACACTATCTGTTTTCCTCTAGTGCATTTTGAGGCAGATATAGGTATGACTCATTATAAATCACACCTATGTAAATCCTAGTGTTTTGAGTAGTTTTGTAGGACAATAACAAGCCTTCAAGACCTTTAATCATATACTGTACGTGGAAGAGTTTTATTCTCAAGCTTTCCTGTAATGAGGTAGATAGAAACATACTTAATCCCACAGGGAAATGCAAATTTCCAGGCGCTCAGTATAGTAGTAGTCGAGAAATAAAAATAGAAAAGCACAGCACAAGTCAAATGGGGTATAAAAATAAAGAAGAAATGTACATGTAGACAGAAAAAGATATAAAAACAACAACTAATTGTGTTATTTACACCAAACCAGTATCACTCTTGTTTTGTTTTTTAACCTTAAGATGGCAGTAAAATCGCAAATGGATTAATATTAATTTGTACGGAAGCATATTGCATTCACCCATTATTTTTATTTTTTTCGGGGTCTGTTTTTACATGATTTATTTAATATGTTAATATTTTATTTAATATGTAAATTTAGTTGTTTTTTTCTCCACACCCTCTTGGGGGGCCCTGTGGTGATCTGGGTGCCCCAAGCAGCCTCTTGGTTCACCTATGTCTTGGTCCGGCTCTGTTGCTCTGCTCCAACACACCTGATTCAAATGAATGCATAATTATCAGGGTTTTTTTTTTATGATGATGAGCTGAGCATTTGATTCAGGTGTGTTGGAGCAGGGCAACACCTAAAAACATGGAGGGCAGGAGTATTTATAAAATATCAAAAATACTACATGTTTTCACACATTTTTGGTGATAACATGATATCTGTGTTACTTGTAAATCTGAATTTGGAGCTGCGTGTTTATTTTTTTTCCCCCCACTCAAGATGACGAGATGAATCAATCATGAACTTCCTGTTTGGGGTATTATTGTTCTCGTTTTGTTGGTGTCGCCTTCATGGCTTCCGGGCTGTAATCATTCACTTCTCCTGTCTCATCTTTCTCCTCCATCAGTCCACCCACCCATCCATCCATCCATCCATCCATCTATCTGTGCTGGGCGCTGTTGTTGCACGCTGCTCTCATCATCATCACCATCATCATGTTCCCTCCTTCGCCATGTGTGCGTGTTTGACGTCAGTAAGTTAGGAGGGGCTCTTCCTCCTCCTCCTCCTCCTCCTCCTTCCTCCTCTGAAGAGCTGATGCTGTTTGTGGTGCTGAAACAACGCCTGTATTGTGTTTTGCGCTTTTCCAGCCTCTGCGCGT